>NC_064626.1:382315919-382638646 GCF_023864275.1 Schistocerca cancellata | reverse complement strand
TTCTGTAGCACCACATTTCGAAAGCTTCTATTCTCTTCTTGTGCAAACTATTTATCGTCCATGTTTCACTTCCATACATGGCTACACTCCATACAAATACTTTCAGAAATGACTTCCTGACACTTAAATCTATACTCGATGTTAACAAATTTCTCTTCTTCAGAAACGCTTTCCTTGCCATTGCCAGTCTACATTTTATATCCTCTCTACTTCGACCATCATCAGTTATTTTGCTCCCCAAATAGCAAAACTCCTTTACTACTTTAAGTGTCTCATTTCCTAATCTAATTCCCTCCGCATCACCCGACTTAATTCGACTACATTCCATTATCCTCGTTTTGCTTTTGTTGATGTTCATCTTATACCCTCCTTTCAAGACACTGTCCATTCCGTTCAACTGCTCTTCCAAGTCCTTTGCTGTCTCTGACAGAATTACAATCTCATCGGCGAACCTCAAAGTTTTTATTTCTTCTCCATGGATTTTAATACCTACTCCGAATTTTTCTTTTGTTTCCTTTACTGCTTGCTCAATATACAGATTGAATAACATCGAGGAGAGGCTACAACCCTGTCTTACTCCCTTCCCAACCACTGCTTCCCTTTCATGTCCCTCGACTCTTATAACTGCCATCTGGTTTCTGTACAAATTGTAAATAGCCTTTCGCTCCTTGTATTTTACCCCTGCCACATTTAGAATTTGAAAGAGAGTATTCCAGTCAACATTGTCAAAAGCTTTCTCTAAGTCTACAAATGCTAGAAACGTAGGTTTGCCTTTCCTTAATCTTTCTTCTAAGATAAGTCGTAAGGTCAGTATTGCCTCACGTGTTCCAGTATTTCTACGGAATCCAAACTGATCTTCCCCGAGGTCGGCTTCTACTAGTTTTTCCATTCGTCTGTAAAGAATTCATGTTAGTATTTTGCAGCTGTGGCTTATTAAACTGATTGTTCGGTAATTTTCACATCTGTCAGCACCTGCTTTCTCTGGGATTGGAATTATTATATTCTTCTTGAAGTCTGAGGGTATTTCGCCTGTTTCATACATCTTGCTCACCAGATGGTAGACAGGACTGGCTCTCCCAAGGCCGTCAGTATTTCCAATGGAATGTTGTCTACTCCGGGGGCCTTGTTCCGACTCAGGTCTTTCAGTGCTCTGCAAACTCTTCACGCAGTATCATATCTCCCATTTCATCTTCATCTACATCTTCTCCCATTTCCATAATATCGTCCTCAAGTACATCGCCCTTGTATAGGGTCCAATAAAAAGTCTTTGCCACTTTTTATTCAGTCTTTTCAGACGTGATGACTTACGGTGGTTTTTTACTAATACCTTCTCATCAATTTGAAAAGCAACAACATTTTTCACACACACGTCGTGGTGTTTCTTGCATTGCGCTGCATGTTTCAATACGTTTTGCAAGGCATCCTTAACTTTTTCATCATGAGACAATTTAGTCTGAGCTATTCTTGGTAAAGGTTTGATCCAATCTTCTTCCTGTGGCTTGTCAAACATCAGTTCGTGTGGCGTGAAATGTGTTGAAGAATGTGGGATGTGATAATAAATTTTCTGAAATGGTTTCACGTGATGTATCCACCGTTTGCTGTTGAGGAATGTATGTCTTTATGTATCTATTAAATTCACGGAAAATTCTTTTAGCCAGGTTCGACTGGGGGTAGCAGAAAGATACTAGTGTGTGATTGATTTCATTTTCTTCCAGGAAATTTCTCAAATTAAATGAAGTGATATAAGATGCGTTGTCAGAAATGTTGGATTCAGGTTTACCGACGTTTGGAATGTAGTCAGTGGCTAATTTTAAAATTATGGTTTTTGAAGTTGCTGCTCTGAAAGGATCCATTCTCAGATATTTCGTAAAAATATCGTACAATGCTACTAAGTACTTTACACATCCTCTGCTGGTTGGTAATGTACCATTGACATCCAGTGAGATGGTTTGCAATGGTTTGTTAGGCAGAATGGATTGCAAAAACATGTGGTTGCTGTAGTTGTTTGGTTTACACGTTTGACATATTGTACACATTTTCAACGTGTCGATAACAATACGATTTATATTAGGAAAATAACAGTAATCTTTTAACCTTCTTGTGCACTTTACAGAACCATAGTGTCCCCAAACATTGTGAGTATACCAAATTAAGTCTGTTAGGTGCCTGCTAGGTACGCAGATACACTATTTATCACTGTTTTCCACTGTGCGGTGATATAGTATTCCATCCTTTACTGACTAATGCTTGGTAAAACCACAATGTGTATTTTGTTTAAAAACTTTTAAAATTTCTCCCACTGTGGGTCGGAATCCTGTAACAGACGGAATTTTTACAGAGATGCAAAAATTTATTCCTGTGCCTTTTCTATCCAGTTTGAAAAGTCAGTTACGCCTTGTGGTAAACGCGATAGCGCATCCGCTATGACATTGGCCTGTCCTTCAACATGCATTATTTCCAGGCAGTATTCTTTCAATACTAACGCCTAGCGCGCAAGTCTTGCGTGTGGCAATTTGCATGACAATAAAAAGCTGAGCGCCTGAGGGTCATACTAGATCCTCACACGCTTTCCATTATACATAGTAATCGAACTTTTTAAGGGCCCAGACGACTGCCAGAGCTTCCAGTTCTGTTCCAGTATATGACCTTTCACAATCTGACAGTGTCCTGCTCGCGATTTATTTCCAGAACTAATGGTTTGGAACAAACAAGAGCCCAATCCAAAAAATGAGGCATCAGTAGCAATACAAAAGCCTTGCATCATATCTGGTTGGTGCAACAAGTTTGCATTTACGGGGCGGACTTCATTTTATTGAATGCTTCCTGACGTGATTCACTCCACACCCAAGTGTTATTCTTGCGTAGTAGAGACAAAAGATTTTCATCATTGAGTAACTGATTTGGCACAAAACGTCTGAAAAATGAGGTAAGGCCGAGAAAAGACTGTTTCTTGGTCGTGGGTATTGCAAATTGTTCAATTGCATCGAGCTTCCCCGGCTCAGGAACAATTCCGTCGGGTGAGATAGTATGCCTGACAAATTTCAACTCTGAACGTCCAAATTTAGACTTGGCGAGGTTCACTGTTACTCCCACGTCGGAAAAATTTATGAAAATTCTACACAGTAGATCAACATGTTCTTCCCGCGTAGTTGTGGCAATTAACAAATCATCCACATACACTGTGACTTTATCTAACATCGCTGGTCCTCAAACCTTGTCCAGAGCGGAAATAAATACTCCAGCACTGACATTCAAACCGAACGGAAGCACTCGAAATTGATAACTGTGTCCAGCAAATATAAAGGCAGTATACTTCCTTGACCTTTCACTGCGTAGTAGTTTGCCAATAGGACGATCGGAGGTCAATAGTAGACAAATATTTAGCTCCATGAAAACGTTGATGCAATTCTTCCAAGTTTTTAGGCCTAGTTTGTACAGGTATTATTGTTTTGTTGATGTTGCGTGTGTCTAGTACTGATCTTATTTTGCCCCCTGATTTAGAAACCGCTAAAATGGGACTGCTGTATGGTGAGTATGAGGGTTCTATGATTCCCCACTCTAACATTTGACGAATTTCCGCCCTTACAGCCTCCTCTTTAGTCCATGTTAGGGGGTACGATGTTCTGCAAATTTCTCATGTGGAGCAACTTCCATGTTATACTCAGTTTTTTATTACGCCGGGTTTATCTGATAGGATGATTCTGATAATTTAGCTTTGATAGTGACAAGATTACTGTGCATGGGTGCTTTTGAATCATTTGAGTGCAAGAATTCTGTCTTCTCAAATTGTTCCGCAATATGTAGTATGCGTGGACCTACTAATTTTACAACAACGTTACGAAAGGATCTGTTGTGCACGCTCGGAGCTGCAGTGCATTTCTTTTACCATCATGTGTAACTACTATACATTTTCCCGCCTGTAGGTCGATCATTGCGTCCCTACTGCTCAGAAAATCTCAGCCAAGAATGCAGGAAACTGACAATTTTTTTATGAGTAAGAAGTGACGTAAGTTCTCGTCTTCTACTATTAAATTGGCTTGCACCTGTTGCTTCACACACTGTTAGATGCGCCTAATGCACCAGAATCGCGACAGTTTTGTACAGGCAGAATAGGAAGTCTCCTTATGCGATTCACTTCGTTGTGTAATGCGCAATTCATACACTGGTTGTTGCTACTGTGTCTCTTATAGCTTCCACACTGATACCGTTTATCGAAACTTTTGTTGCAGCTTTCACAACATAATCTTCCGTTTGTTTGAATGTGTTCGGCCCTTGTACAAGTTCTTTCCTGATATCCACACCGTCGTTGTACCTCAATGTGTTGCGGGTCAGATTTGAAGTTGCCCCCACTTTGGAATACGACAGCACTAGGAAGGCTGTTTAGAACGCTTAGTTCGGGTTCGGAGTAACAGGCATGGCTTGAATCGTGTTTTGCGTTGGATTCCCAAACCATAAAATTGGCTGCTGGTTAGGTCAACCATTTCCATGATTAGGATTTCGCTGACTGCATTTGTTTCTGTCATTTTCACCTTGCTGCATCGATACATTACTGCTATTATTCAAGGAATTTCCCGATTGTTTTTTCCATGGTGTTTTGCTACGTGGTTGGAATCATTGTAACCATTTCCGTTACCATCCTTCCGTTTCCTATTGGAACCATTTGTCAGATTACCGTTGTTATGATTCCACTTATTATTTCTGTAATTCGTGTTTGGTTCATTTGCTGAGTGGTTATTTTGACTATAGGCAACCGCGTTCACTTTTGCGTACTGGTTCTTTCCACTCTGGTGTTGTTTGTTTTGTTACCGTCACTGACGTTAGTGTTATGACTATTGTGATAGATATTGCAGTTGTTGGAATAAGCCCTGATACGACTTAGCGGCTTCTTGGATGAGATCCATTGAGTCGATCACGGACAGAAACTGTTCCAAGTTCTCATCCGGTAAATTAATCAACTTTTCTCTTAGGTGGATGGGAAGTTTTGCCTTCAGTATGCGGAGCATTTCTTTGTGAGAGGTTGGCTCCGACCAATACGTCGTCTTCGCAATATATCTTTCGGAGTATTTCCGCAAACTTCCCTTACGCGGGTTGTACAATTCGGGCGAATACACTTCTTTGCGCAATCGCTCCTGAATACCCGCGGACCAGTATGTAGAAAGAAACGCTCTTTCAACATCTGCTAATGTGTCACATACTTCTGAAGTTTCGCTCGCCCACAAAGCTGCATCACCTATGATGTGTGACATAACGAACTGTATCTTCTGATACTCCGTCGAACAACATGGTAAGAAGGTTCGTATGAAGACAGTGGGGTGGACTTCGGAAAAAGTTTGGAAACGATGATGTTTCAACAAACTTTGTTCTATCTTAGTTGTGCTAGCACACGGTTCATTTTCGTGTTTAGCTTGGACGGGCGTTATATCGGGTGGTTGAAATATTTTTTTCATTTCCGTAAGTGGGTTTAATGCCAATGATAGGATTTTCACAATGTGATGGAAAATTATTTTCCGATCTGGTATCACTTTCCAGGTTCCTTACGCGGGTGTTTATCTCTCGCTTCCACATAGGATTTTCTTCGTCGATGTCTTCTTTATCGGAATGTACATATTACGCACTTCGTCGTAATTTGCTTCCGCACACCAACACATCTCTGCGCGTACGCGCTGCGCAGCATTGTTGACTGCTGCATTTATTTTTGAATCAATTTCAGATTCCTTGTCCGCTATCCAATTGGATATGTCTTTATTTAATTGTTTTCTGTGACTTTCTAATTGTTCGTCCAGGATTTTCTGGTTGTTGAGCTTAATATTGGCGAGTGCATAAGTTAAAGTTTCCACATTCGTCTTTTCGTCATCGTGATAGGTTTTCAACTCGCTCACATCAGTTTCAAGCTTTGGTGACTTGATTTAAAATTGGAGCGTAAGCTGCCTTTATTGTAATTAGCTCGGATTTAATTGTGCCTAGTTCAGCTTTAATTTCGCGATCGCGTTTTTCCTGCTTGCGATCGCGCTCGCGATCACGCATTTCAAGTTTTTGTAAGAAAGCGGTAAGCGGGTCGAGCAAAAAACGCTTGCATCCGTTACTGCTGAGATTGCATATTTCTCTGTCTCTCGTTCGCTCTGCTCGGCGCCTGTATTAGCGTCGGCATTTGGCTGCGCGTTTTCTAAATTCGCTGCCATGGTCGGATTAAGTAGTGGGTTTTCTAATGGGTCAAAGTTCAGATCCATTAAAGAATCATTATTATTTTCTGCTTCGCTATCAATATTAGCCGGTGAAGCCATTGCTTCAGTGGGAAAATTATCTTTCTTTCCTTCTTTTACCATAACCAAAAATTATTCAAAGGCAGAAAAATCTACATATGGATATTTGATCTTAAAATTAACACAAAATATTCGCAGCAATAATAATTCACAAGAATGAATAAATTAATTTTCCTCGATGCGACGTTTATTTATCAGTGCTCGGCCAAGTCCGCCATTTCGTGTTCCCTTTTGCACACGAAAAGCAATCTTGCGTCGCTTTTGAAAATTTTGATTTTCCGTAGCACTAACTTCTAAAATTCACTGATTAATACTACTTCTAACTACGGTTTGACTTCTACTGAGCATCAAAAGATTTTTTTTTTTTTGAAGAAAAAACTACGAACTTGAAAGAGCAAAACCAAAAATTCTTTTGTGTGATTTTACCTCATTCGTTGCTTTTTGGCTTCGAATACATGGAATTGATGATTACAACAGCTCGTAACGGAGTACATCAGATTGTAGTATGAAAAAGAATAAAACTTTGATATTAGATATAGAGAAATTTGATAAATCATGGCCCCACGTTGGGCGCCATTAAAATATAACTTTCTATTTATATTACTTGAAACAATGTTAAATCTTGTTAAATAGAGAGAACATTTTATAATTGAGATGACTTCTATTGACAGTAAATAGTAACTTTTGTAAGTTAAGTTAGCAACATGAGATTTACCTTTTGTAGTTTCTGTAGCAAAATCGGGAAGAAGTCATTCAGCAGTAAATATATCGTTTTTGGTTTGTATGATGGCTAGCTTTTAAAGAGCAGGGTGAAACTTTGCAAATAAAAGTATTTTTTATTATTAGCGTCCAGAATTTGGGTCGACTAATGTTGAAGTATAGAATATCTGAGACTCTGGAAATCTAGCTACTAAATAATTTTGTGAAAAACCCCTTTCTTACAACAGTTCAGGTTATTATTTACAAAAATTATTTCCTACATTTACAAATAGACATCTTCTGCAAAGAAAACACAATGGAATCTGCCAAATTACGACGAAAATCAGTTATCGTTAATAAAGTCTAATATTTCAGCAAATGCGAATGCGTTAATCAAGGCTAGTGGAGATGTAGGTCTAAGGATAAGTGAAGACAAAACTAAATACCTGGTTACTACTAGAGTGCCAACAGCAGTAGATCAGGAAATGTTAAGAGTTGGAGACATGCAGTTTGAAAAAGTGAACACATTTAAGTATCTAGGCGTGGACATCACTTCGAGAAATGAGATTGAATCCGAACTGAAGAAGAGATTACGGGCGGGAAATGCGTGCTACTTCTCACTGAATAGATTACTTTCATCACGCATATTGTCTAGGAATTTAAAGATTAGAATATACAAAACTATTATTCTACCAGTTATGCTGTATGGGTGTGAGACTTGATCTCTCACTGTGCAAAATGAAAAGCCGTTTCGAGTATTTGAAAACAAAATTTTGAGGAAAATTTTCAGAGCAAAAAGGGATGATATTAGCGGAGAGTGACGAAAACTGCATAACGAAGAGGTTCACGAACTCTATTCAACCCCTGACATAATCAGTATTATTAAATCACGTAGGCTGCGATGGGCTGGTCACGTAGCTCGAATGGATGAGGGCAGGGCAGTGCGCAGAGTACTGGTAGGGCATTTAGAGGGAAAACGTCCTGTGGGGAGACCGAGGCGTAGATGGGAGGACAATGTGAAGGCTGATTTGAGGAGCCTAGGTATTGAAGGTGAATGGAAGGAAATAGCCCAAGACAGGGACAAATGGTTCAAATGGCTCTGAGCACTATGGGACTCAACATCTTAGGTCATAAGTCCCCTAGAACTTAGAACTACTTAAACCTAACTAACCTAAGGACATCACACACACCCATGCCCGAGGCAGGATTCGAACCTGCGACCGTAGCAGTCCCGCGGTTCCGGACTGCAGCGCCAGAACCGCTAGACCACCGCGGCCGGCTAGACAGGGACAGATGGCGAAAATATGTTGCTGCGGTAATGGACTCTCGAGTCCGGTATGACCAGTGAGTAAGAAAGTAAGTAAAGTCTAATATTTCCGGTTTAGAAATCAGAATGCTCATCAGCAGAGCAAATCATTGCGGGAAATAGCAACATCGCGGTAATTGCGATGAATAATACGTCGTAAGATAAAAATAATAATTGCGACGTTAAGAAACAGAGCTCACCAGAGCTAAAATGTCTGACAAGACAGAACCTGATAGTTGAGAGGCTAACAGAAAAGCGCTAGAACAATAGAGAGCGCAAAATCGGTCACGCATCGTAATTTATAGTAGTACCAGAGATGTTAATGCCACGCCAATCACAGTAAGCTTGGCATTAACACTCAGACAATCAGCGTTACATGATCGCCGCAGTTAACGCAAAATATATCTTTCCTTTGACACAAATAATTAATTATTTCTACCGAGTCACGGGAGGCGTTATTTCACAGATGTCAGCGCCGCACCTGCCGAGCCTAGGCACGCCCGCTTAACGGCAACACTTACTAGAACATCGGACAGTTCAGCCCGATATCCACGATCACTCACGAATGTACTTTCGGAATCTCTCAGTTATCTGTACTGCAAGAAATGACTTGGTTAATCACCCTCTCCCAACTTCTGAAATACGATGCGAAAACACCCCCCCCCCCCCCCTCCCCCGTCGCAGAGCGCACACGAATTCTGTACCCCACCAAGAGGCCTGCCGGCTATGCTGCAAACTGCTTCACGAAATTATTTAACGTTTAATCCTTTTAGCCAGTCAGCATGAGGAGCTGAATGTAGACATTGTCGTTGGCCATTTCCTGTTCCCACTTATGTCGCTCCTAAAAAGTGTTACTTCGTTTAGAACTTTAGAACATACTGTGCAGTGAGTTTTGGAAAACACTGATCATCAGTAGGAAAGTACTTGCTATCGAATACATCCTAATCGGCTTCGACCACCATCCATTTAGGAATATTCGGGAAAGTTTCATTACCGCCAGGCTAGAGAAAACCCCTTGCTCTGGAATACACGGTAACTACAGAAACGAGCAAACAAGTACGGTCCGTAAATGATACGCAACTGTATGGCACCGTGGCAAGACGAGAACCAACTTGAGGCAGTCCTATGTTGTCAAAGAGTCGATTTGACAGGCTAATTTGATGGTTATATTGGGAGCTTCAAATGTTTACCGCGGTTTACACGATAGGCAAATAACGCAGAAAGGTTCCTATTAAACCATACGTTGTTGTGCAAGTCAACATTGTAAATAAACTGTATGAAAATAATGAATTTTCACTCTGTGGTGGAGTGTGTGGTGATCTGAAATTTCCTGGAAGATTATGCGTGACTGGGATTAGAGCGTCGTGGGTGACATGAAAGGTGAATAATCTTTTCTAACTTTTATTTCCTGTTCCTCCACTTTGAAAAGTATTAATACAATATTGCAACAGACAAAAATCTTGAATGAAAAATAAGTTCAAGAAAAATTTAATGATTTAATTCATAAAAAGACGAATTAAGTGATGAGTTTTCAGAATGGCCTGAAACAGCGGGACATGTGTAAAATGTCCCTGAGCAGTTTTGCTTAATGGACTGTAGAGTACGGCGGTGGCCACCCAATGCTGGATGTGTCCGTCATGGTATGTGCTAAGATAAGAGCCGCACTTGTATATACCGGCTTTTCTTTTATTTCAGAAACGGTTTGTAACACTCTCAGCTGGAATTTCACTACTTCATCGTCGTCAAAACCATCCAAGGACGGATTTACCTATGTAGAAATACTGCAAACCGATCTGACTTGTGCGTGAAGGCACCAATTGAAGTTCAACTAGGTCTGGTTAGCTTCCTTTCGTTTTAAGTAATGTTGGTTTCGTAAATATTTCAGTGGCCATCGAGATAAGAACAGAAAGTATAATTTCATGCGAAAGAACGCAAAAGCATTGAGTACTACCACAACAAATGTCAAATACCACCAGATGAGAACGCCAGCGTCGGCTGCTGTGGCCGAGCGGTTCTAGCCGCTTCAGTCCGGAACCGCGCTGCTGCTACGGTCTCAGATTCTAATCCTGCCTCGGGCATGGATATGTGTGATGTTCTTAGGTTAGTTAGGTTTAAGTAGTTCTAAGTCTAGGGGACTGATGAAAAAATGGTTCAAATGGCTCTGAGCACTATGGGACTTAACAGCGGAGGTCATCAGTCCCCTAGAACTTAGAACTATTTAAACCTAACTAACCTAAGGACATCACACACATCCATGCCCGAGGCAGGATTCGAACCTGCGACCGTATCGGTCGCGCGGGTCCAGACTGAAGCGCCTAGAACCGCTCGGCCACTCCGGCCGGCGGGACTGATGATCTCAGATGTTAAGTGCCATAGTGCTTAGAGCCATTTGAACCATTTGAGAACGCCAGCAATGCCCCGTAGCCGCTGTTCCATTGGTCGACTTGGTGTACCGTCTCCGGCAGCCGGCTGTGGCGGTAGGGGCTGCAGTAGCAGTCCGGCTGTTAAGCCGGTGCCGGATCAGTGTACGTGTCATGCAATTTACCTCCCGACAACAATGTATCGGCGCTGTTTATACGACAGCCGGACAAGTGTGAAACGACCCTAAAAGTTGGCTATTCCGGCGGTCTTCTCTTGCTCTCACTGAAACAGCAGTCGACCAACTCAAAAATGGTTCAAATGGCTTTGAGTACTATGGGACTTAACATCTGAGGTCATCAGTCCCCTAGAACTTAGAATTACTTAAACCTAACTAACCGCCGGCCGAGCGGTTCTAGGCGCTACAGTCTGGAACCGCGCGACCGCTACGGTCGCAGGTTCGAATCCTGCCTCGGGCATGGACGTGTGTGATGTCCTTAGGTTAGTTAGGTTTAAGTAGTTCTAAGTTCTAGGGGACTGATGGCCTCAGAATTTAAGTCCCATAGTGCTCAGGTGCTCAGAGCCATTTAAACCATTTGGAGCCTAACGCACCTAAGGACATCACACACATCCATGCTCTAGGCAGAATTCGAACCTGCGCCCGTAGCGGTCGCGCGGTTCCAGACTGAAGCGCCTAGAACCGCTCGGCCACACCAGCCGGCGTCGACCAACTCTCCAACATTCTGCTTCTCCTGCAACGCACAGATCCATAAAATTGCAGTGGCGGTAGTTTTTAACGGCTGTATTTCTTTCTGGCGTTACTGTTGTATTTGATCTATCAGTGAAAATCTCATTGAAAATCTGTATGTGTTTAATGAAAGTACTCCGTGGCAATATAAGTATTTATAAGAAATTTTCAATGAGAACAGCGCATACGAAAAACGAGAGCCGCACCTGGCTTTTCAGTAGTTAACTGCATTATCTGAGTACAGTTAGAAAACCGTACCACTATTTCTCATGATTCATTACAATAATCCACAATCTCATTCAGCCACTACCAAAGCAGAATGTTAGTGCCTACCACTACGCCCTCCAAAGTTTTCTATTCATTAGAGATGGAGATTGTGCATCTCGTAATTCATCATGATGACGCAAAATCTCGTACAACCACAAGATAAATTCGGCGGTATCATTGTTTTATGCTTTCTTCTAAAATTATTGCTCGATAACAAAAGCAAAGAGAAAAGTTAGTGTGCTTAAAACATAACGGCACTGTCGAGAATTCAAAACTGAAGCAGAAGTAATTGTTGGAAGGTATAATAGTCGTTTACAACAATGCAAACTTGACGCCATTCTGACGTCGCACAATATCGGCTATCGATTATATGACAAAGAAAAATGTGAAGTGTTATTGCTCCTCGATTCACTCACTACAATTTACCCTCTCTTCCTGCCGAACTACACACTCGGAAATCGCTACATATTCTGAAATAAACAGCGAAATATTTGTGAGAAGAAAGAATATGAATGCTATTGCTGCTCGTTTCACTCGCAGTAATTTAAGCTGTCCTCTTAGGTCCTGACTAATCACACACTCGGAAATCGCTAAATGTATATTTCATCCTTGGTCTCAAATTAGACGGAATGTAAACAACATTGAATAGTGCAGAACACACTTGTATTAAGAAAGTACCAGAAAGTGTTAACAATGATAACATGGGAAAAAAATTTAGATAGACTCTTACAGAGAAAACAACAGCAACCAGCCACTTTTTACAGACGGGCTTAGAATTTCAGTTTTCGACAAAATAACAAAAAAAAATTTGCATGTGGTGGGATGCGAACCTACGCATTTCTCTCTTGGCTTGGTTATCGTATTCTCTCGCGAAGGCTTTATCGTTGATGCACTATTAATTGGCATTTAATGATAGATTAGATTAGATTAGATTTACTTTCATTCCATTTGATCCGTAGTGAATAGGTCCTCCAGGATGTGGAACATGTCAGAAAAACAACAACAATACATGACAAATATTTACAACTAAAACAAATAAACTAATGTACCATTCCAGAGGTACCAAATAGAATGATTGTCATTTTTTTAATGAACACTATACGAAAGAGTCATTTTACAAATACTAATGCACTGAATTAAAAATAAAAAAGTGTTTTATTTCTTTATAAGGTAATAAAAGTGTAATACAACTACTATAATACTTATTTACAATGAACACATTACTGCACTGAAATGGTGCAGAAGTTAGATTGTACTTACACACACACACACACACACACACACGCGCGCGCGCGCGCGCGTTACTGAGAAATTCATCAATGGAGTAAAGCAGCTGGCCACCAATAAATCCTTTAGGCTTTCCTTAAAGTGAATTTCATTGGTTGTTAAGCTTTTTATGGCTGCTGGCAAGTTATTGAAAATGTGTGTTCCTGAATAATGCACACCTTTTTGTACAAGACTAAGTGACTTTAAATCCTTGTGAAGATTATTCTTATTTCTACTGTTGATTCCATGAATTGAGCTGTTGGTTTGAAAAAGTGATATATTTTTAATGACAAACTTCATTAAGGAATAAATATATTGGGAAACAGTAGTTAGTATCCCTAGTTCCCTAAACAGGCTTCTGCAGGATGTTCTTGAGTTCACACCACATATAACTCTTAGCTGCACGTTTTTGTGCCCGGAAAAATTTAGCTTGGCTTGATGAATTACCCCAAAAAAAATCCCATATGACACTATGGAATGAAAGTAAGCACAGTATGCCAGCTTTTTCATTTTTATATCCCTATGTCTGACAGAATTCGCATTGCAAATAGAGATTTGTTAAGACGTTTCAGAAGTTCTGTGGTGTGCTCCTCCCAGTTGAATTTATTATCAAGCTGTAATCCCATGACTTTAACACTGTCCACTTCTATCTTCTTGTCATCGTATGTTAGGCATATACTCTTGGGACACCCCTTACAAGTTCTGAACTGCATGTAGTGTGTTTTTTCAAAGTTTAGTGACAAAGAATTGGCTAGGAACCAGTGATTAATATCCACAAATATTTTATTAGCTGATCTTTCTAAGGCTACACTTGATTTGTTATTTATTGCAATGTTTGTATCATCGGCAAACAAAACGAACTTGGCATTTGGTAATATTACTGATGAACGGTCATTGATGTACACAAGAAAAAGTAAGGGCCCCAAAATGGAACCTTGTGGGACCCCACATGTAATTAGTTCCCAGTTGGATGATGCCTGATAGCTTGATACATGTCTCTTTCCTAATAGCACCCTTTGTTTCCTGCCAGAGATATAAGATTTGAACCATTTTGCAGCATTTCCTGTTACACTATAATATTCTAATTTACTTAAAAGGATATTGTGATTTACACAGTCAAATGCCTTTGACAGATCACAAAATATACCAGTTACCTGCAATTTTTTTGTCAAATGAATTATGCACATTTTCACTGTAAGTGTAGATAGCCTTCTCAATATCAGAACCCTATAGAACGTGTTTGTGATAAATTTTCAGTGCTTCAAAATGTTCAAATGGCTTTAAGCACTATGAGACTTGACATCTGGCATCAGTTCCCTAGACTTAGAACTACTTAAACTTAACTAACCCAAGGACATCACACACATCCTTGCCCGAGGCAGGATTCGGACCTGCGGCCGTAGCAGCAGCGCGGTTCCGGACTGAAGCGCCTAGAACCGCTCGGCCTCAACAACCGGCTTTTCAGTGCTCCGTTACCTTGAAACGGCATACTGCAAATTATAAAACAAGTTTGTTTCATGCTTAATTTGTGAATTATAGACGATGTTACCTCACTCCTGAGAGAGTACTCTTATCTTATATGAAGGCATTAACCATCGATAAATCATTTTTGTAACATTTTATTATGGCAATAACCATGATAAATTAGTCCAAGAATAACGTGTATTTTTGTGACTCTCCGGTAAGCGCACATTAACCTGTGTTCATACATGCAACTATGTGGCGTCGCAACTTATGGCTTTCTGAAGTGACATCGTGAGCTGCCATTCACACAGGACACCACAAATTCTAGTACTTGCACACCTTTCAATATGGCGTCAAGTGAAATCATATGGGCGGGTATGAATGATATAGCGCAGATTATGGCTGTAGAGGTATCACAAGAGTTAAATACAAGGAAGAAAAAACACAAATATTGTACCCGAAAATAGAACTCGCACAAGGATAAATCAGGGGCCACAAACACATTTATACACTCGGAGATGAAAATGCTATGTGCAGTGACAAAATAATCAACAGATGCCATGTAAGTATCATCTGCAGACACTTCATTCTTCTAAGATTTTACACTCTTATTGTATTCGTTGATATAAGCATTTCGAATAACTAATTTTTAATTTAACAACTGCCATATAACACTAGGAAGTTATTTTCTACATATAATCCACAATTATACAGGGTGGAGAAAAACTGTCACGCGAAATTTTAACCCTGGATAGCTAATGCCAGTAAGAACCAAAATTACTTATGGTGTGTAGTTCGACAACGCACCTTTTTAAAACGACAGAAACTTGGCGCCTCGCGCTCCGATTGGCCGTGGGATTGCCCTGTTTCAGCTCGTCGGTTGACGGGCAGCGCTATAGTTGTCGATTCACACATACAAACCTCCCTCGCGAGAGACTGATAACCAAAGTTTAAAAAAGGTACGTTATGGACCTACACAACATTAGTAATTTTAATCAAAATATCCACGGATGTGCTGCCGGTCTATAGTGTCCAATGGACACAATATTTCGGCGATCATACATGTCGCCATCATCAGGTGAACTGACGGACTGAGCTCCTGTGAACGTGCCGGCACGGAGATGCGTACGCTATGGCTGCTCAGAGGCAACTGGGTTCGGTCGCTCGCTCGCTCGCTCGCTCGTTACCTAACGAACCTGCCCTGGTTCGTTGTAGATGCAGGCTAAGCACTTGGTGCTACTCCTGCTATTACTTTGGGTTTGAGTTGTTTTTGGCCTAACATTTTGGTCTGTCCATGCTGGACGCTCCTGGCGTCCTAATTGTGTTCCTGTGTGTTACTGACGTAACAGGTCAGGCCAGCGTGTAGTTGGCCTGTGGTGTATTTGTTGGCCCAGGTCCCTTATGAGCCGGTTATGCGAGGTTTCGGCCTTCGCATAGAACAGCCTGGCTGACTGTTGGAACCTATTTTTGAGTAGTGGAATGCCTGTTTGCTCGTGTAATTGAGCTGTGGAGTACCGCCTAGGGAGGCGCAGAGCGAGCTTCAGCGCTCGATTCTGCACCCTCTGTAGAGCACCGATGTGTGCATCTGCTGCGTTTCCCCACACCACTGCCGCATACTCCAGCACTGGTCGTATGAGTACTAGGTAGAGCGTGATGCCATGGTGTGGGGGAAGGGTCGATGTGGGGTTTAACAGAGGGTACAGGACTCTTAGTCGTCCTATAGCTCTGTCCCGCACTTCCTGGACGTGTGGTTGCCATGTGAGCCTTTGGTCAAGAGTGACTCCGAGGTATTTTCCGGTCTTGCTCCATGGGATGGGGCCTCCCATGATGCTGACCGGTTGGAGATCGGGTGGCAGTGCTCTTCTCGTGAAGATCACTGCCTGGCTCTTTGCGGCATTGTACTTCAGCCGCCACTTTGTCGACCACGCGCCCAGGACGTCGCAGCCTAGCTGAAGTTGTCTCCTGGTCTCTGCCACATTCATGCTCCGCACGAACAGCGCGGTATCGTCGGCGTATAGTGCCATCTTTACTCGCGCTGTCTGCGGGGCGTCGGCAGTGTAGGCCGTGTACAGTAGGGGGCCTAAAACAGATCCCTGCGGTACTCCTGCTCTGATTTGCCGTCGTGTTGATTTTCCGTCGTCTAACCTGACGTGGAAGGTCCTTGCGTCCAGGTATGATTTGATCAGTACTCCGTGTGACGTCGGAACCCCGTGTACAAAGAGCTTGTACACGAGGCCGTCATGCCACACGGAGTCGAAAGCTCTGGTGACGTCTAGGAATACCGCCCCGAGGTATTCCCTCGTCTCCAGTGCTCGCATGGCTTCCTCGACCAGTCTCATGAGCTGGTGTGTTGTGGAGTGGCCGCTGCGGAAGCCAAATTGTTCATCTGGTATGACACCTTCCACTGTGAGATGTTGGAGGAGCCGTTTGGCGTACAGACGCTCGAACACCTTCGAAAGTGAAGACAGTAGACTGATCGGCCTGTAGTTGGAGGCATGTCGTGGGTCCTTGTTTGCTTTGGGGAAGGCTACCACTTCTGCGTGTTTCCACTCAGAAGGGTAGTTCCCTGTACGTAGGACCCAGTTGAATAACGCTGCTAGTGTCTGGTGAGCCCCTGCTGGTAGGTTCTTAAGTAGCAGGTTGTCTACTCCGTCGCTGCCTCCTGCTTTCCTGGTGTTGAGCGTCTGTAGTTCCGCCGCGACTTCCTCTACCGTGATTGGCTCTATTTCATCATCCTCCTCTCGCGATGTCAGGAAGATAGGCAGTTGCTCCTCTACTCTACGGATGTGTTCCAGATCGAGGTGGTCTTCGACAGGTGTGAAAGACGCCTCGAAGTGGTCAGCCAGGCTGCTTGCTTTTGCATCGGGGCTACAGATGATGTCCTGTCCGACGAGTAGTGGGGGAACCCGTTGTCGTCGGCGCAGGAAGGACTTGACCGTGCGCCAGGCGCTGCCGTCCTCTGGGTTTAGTGTTTCCACTAAGTCGGCCCAGTTTTGGTTTCTGAAAGCCTCAACTGCTGCTTTGATCTCTCGCTGCATGCGATTGAGGCGGTGTTTAGTGGCTGGTTGACGTGTCAATTGCCATTCCCTGAACACTCGGTTTTTCTCCCTGATTGCTTCACGTATATGTGGTGGGAGGCGGCGGGAGTGATCTGGCTGTTGTGGTGGTGGAGGTGGGGTGGCTGCTTCAGCTGCTTGTAGTAGCTGGCGGTTTAGTAACCGCAGGGCAGCTTCGGCGCCCACTTCGTCCACGTTTGGTGCGTCTGCTAGAAGGTTGGTAACGCCCTCTTGGTATTTGTCCAGGTCCATGCGCCTGTAGTTTCGGCGACGCGGTGGCACTGCTGTGCCTACTATGTCTATGTCGTAGACTACAGGCACATGGTCTGACGACAGGGCACATCGAGTACTAGCTGTTACGTGTTGCTCTATCCCCTTGATGAGGGCGATATCGAGCACGTCTGACTGTCTACGGCCCGGGAAGATGGTGTGCTCATATGGCCCTAGTATGTAGGCGCCATTTCTAAGTGCGGATCGGAGGAGTCGACGGCCGCTGATGTTGGTGAGGCGCGAGTTCCATTGCGTGTGTTTCGCGTTGAGGTCACCCGCAATGAACACCCGCCTCCCCACGGTCAGTAGCTCGTCGAAGTCGGTCGGCTCCAGATTCCCCCTGGGTGGTCTATAGACCGACACGAACGTGATCTGCCCGATGGCAGTGTTCACGTTCACCCCAGTGGCCTCTAGGGTGTTGAGGTCTGGTAGGTGCGTCTGGTGGTGTTTGATTGTCCTTTTGACGTAAACGGCCGTGCCCCCTCCGGCCGTCGGCCTGTCGTAGCGGTAGCAAGAGTAATTTGCTACTCTGACGTTTACGCCTGGCTTCAGATGAGTTTCGCAGACGAGGCAGATGTCGATTGCCTCGTCTTGCAGAAACTGTCTAAACTCGCCTTGCTGGCGGTACAGTCCGTTAGCATTAAAGCCACAAACGGTGAGGCCATGTATGAGGCCATTATCCATGGCATGGCGTGGGGGGGACGGTACTGGCCTGGAGGGCCGCCGTGACTGCCGTGACCAGTACTGGCAGTTGTTGTAGCAGAGTGCTGAGTGAGTGCAGGAGTGCACTCAGCTCGGTCGGCTCTGCTGGGGTAGAGTGGGTGGCCGCAGTGGCGGTCGGGAGTGCCTGTGTGGCCGAGTTCGGCTCTGCAGGCGTTTCTAGTGGTGGGTTGGCGCGGGTTGGGCGCTCTGTGCGCTGTTCACGCCTTCCTGTCTCCGCCTGGGTGGCGGCTTGCTGGACTGGGGGGTTGGTCTCGGCTATTTCAGGTGTTGTGGTCGCCTTTGCTACCTGTCGGCTTTGGTGCGTTGCCTTGTTTCCCCTGGTGGCGGAGGCAAAGCTGATACCTTGCTGTACCTTACGCGATGGCACAGCTTTCCCTCCTTTTCCTGTGTTCCGTCTGAAAGCAGGGCAGCCCCTGTAGCTAGCCACGTGGGGCTCGCTGCAGTTGCAGCACTGCGGCTTCTCCTCCAGTGGCTTTTTGCAATCTCGGCTCTGGTGAGCTCCCGCGCATTTTACGCAGCGGGGCGGCATGGAGCAGAAACGAGACACATGGTCCATACCCTGGCAGGAGAAGCATTGCGCTCTTCTGCCTTTTGCTCTGAGTGGTTCCACCTCTACCCCCACTCGAGCAACTTCCTTAAGTTGGAAGATTTTTCTTGTTTCTATGTTGTCCGGCAATAAGACCAGGAATAGAGGCATATCTTTCCTGGTTCTGGGTGATTTCATTAGTGTGACTGACTGGGCATTGTAACCCAGCGTGTGCAGCTCCTCTTTGAGATGGTCTGGCTCCATCCTGATAGGAAGGCGCCTGAAAACCACCTTTAGGAGTTTGATGGGTTCTGCATTATGAGTGTAACAGCATAGCCCGTCTTCCTGAATTATAAGCATGGCCTTTCTATAGTCGGCCATGTTCGAGAGCGAGATCCTGTAGAGGTCGTTCCCGTGCCATCTTATTTTGGAAGAGGATGTCACCTCTTTGAACTTCTCTAGTAAGGACCTGAAGGTGTCCTTCCAGAGTACGACGATTGGCGGAGGGGCAGGTGACTTCTTGGCTTGTGGTGCCTGCTGCTCCGCTTCCATGATCTCTTCTTCAGGTGGATCTGAAAAAGAGTTGTGTGTCCCAATTGGCTGCACCGGTTCGAGCTTTTTTGCCCGCGCCGTGTGCCGCCGTTTTGGGACGACAAATCCCTCTGCGTCTTCTTGGGCGGCCTCGTTGTCGTCAAAGGCGCCCTCTGGCGCGTGTGGCTTCTTCTTCTGTTGTGCCCTGTTAACAGAAGATGCGCATGCTGACGACTCGTCGTCGTCTACCGCGTCTGCAGGTCTCTTTCGAGACGGTATCGAGAGTTCCATGGCCTCTCCCTCCCGGATCAATTGTTCCAGGTTGGCCTCTGGGATGACCTCACTCGGTTGAGGCGCGGCGGCGGCCGATTTAAATACCCTCCGCCCGCGGCGCGCTCCCTCCGCCGTCCGCGCCCCGCGTCACGTTCGCGCGGTGGAACAGATTGCGACGGCGTCTGAGATGACGTCGGTGTGATGGCTCTGTCCGCCGTGGTCGTCACAACTATACGTTTGCTCGATTTACTCTTGATTAACCCAATCGCTGGTTCCCAAACCTTGCTAAGATTATAGCCACAGTCACGGTTTATGAGGTCGTCATTGGTGCGAATTTTGATGGCCTGTCTAACAACGCTGTTCCAGTATCTCGACGTCTGTACCAGAATCCTCGTGCGGTCATACTCCATGGCGTGATTTTCCGACAAACAATGTTCAGCGACCGCCGACTTGCTCGGATACATCAGTCGAATGCGCCTCTGGTGTTCACGGCATCGATCCTCGACGGTACGCTTCGTCTGACCAATATACGACTTGCCACATTGACACGGAATCTGGCACACGCCGGCCTTCCTCAAACCGAGGTCATCTTTGGCGCTCCCCACCAGTGCACGAGTTTTATTTGGAGGACAAAACACAGTTCCGACCTGGTGTTTCTTCAGAATGCGGGCGATTTTCCCCGAGAGTGCGCCTGTGTATGGAATAAATGCAGTGCCTACCTCCTCCCTCGTGACTTCATCCATCTCAACAGGTTGTGCTGCAGTGGTTGGGCGGAGAGCACGTTGAATCTGCCACTCTGAGTACCCATTTTTTCGAAATACAGTTCTCAGGTGTTCCAATTCCTGGGGTAGACTCTCTGCGTCAGAGATAGTGCGCGCCCTATGTACTAGAGTTTTAAGTACCCCGTTCCTCTGTGAAGGGTGGTGGCAGCTGTCTGCGTGCAAATACAGATCAGTGTGCGTTGTCTTCCGATACACCCCATGACCTAGGGTGCCGTCAGCCCTTCTCTTGACCAAGACGTCAAGGAAAGGTAATTTACCCTCCGTTTCAGTCTCCATAGTGAATTTGATGTTGGGGTGTATGGAGTTTAGATGTGTAAGGAAGTCAAGGAGTTTATCCATACCATGTGGCCAGATGACGAACGTGTCGTCCACGTAACGGAAAAAGCAAGTAGGTTTCCATACGGATGACGACAGGGCTTCCTCCTCGAAGTTCTCCATGTACAAATTCGCTACCACTGGTGAGAGTGGGCTACCCATGGCGACTCCCTCCGTTTGTTCGTAGTATTCTCCATTAAAAAGAAAATACGTGGAAGTCAAGACATGCCTAAAAAGTTCAGTGGTCTTCTCGTCAAACTTCTGACTAATCAATTCTAGTGACTCTCGAAGGGGTACCCTCGTAAACAAGGAACGACGTCAAAACTCACCATGATATCTGGCTCATCCAACCTGAAGCTATCAAGGCGTTTAACAAAATCCACGGAATTACGGATGTGATGAGGGCATTTACCCACATAAGAACTTAATATTCCCGTCAGGTATTTGGCCAACAAATATGTAGGTGCCCTGATGTTGCTGACAATGGGGCGTAATGGTACCCCTTCTTTGTGAACCTTCGGGAGTCCATATAGTCTAGGCTTCTGCCGGTGCTGGCGCGAGTGGAGGGCTGTGCTGCTGCAATCCCAACAGCATTCTCAAGATCGACGATGCTGTCGCCAACGCAGTTGCTGCTCTCAAATCTGCCATGGCAGGTGAGAGGGCTGCACTTCGGGCCGAGGTGGACGAGGTACGCCTCCAGCTCGCGCAGCTTCGCGAGTTGCTGGCCTGTAAGTCTCGCAAGGGGCGAGAAGTTACGACTGCCACCATCGTCACGCAGACGGACGCTCTCCCGGCTCCTGCGGTAACGCAGGGCGCTGTGGGGGTGCCCATGGAGGTGGCAAATGAGATGTCTGCCCCATCCTCGAAGGAGGAGGGCCAGCGGAAACAAGATTCCGAACCAGCTCCACCAGCAATACGAGATGACGTGACCAAGGGCATCGAAACGCCCGCCCGCCCTTCCGAGGACGAGGCGGGACTGCCGCTGCTGGGAGATGAAGTCACAACTGCTGCGCCCATCCAAGAACAGGACACAGAAGAGGTAGTCCACACGCCGCCAGCAGAGACAGAGATCACTGCGCCAGAACTGCTGAAGATGGTCGCAAAATCATTGCGTGACAAGACGTTTGCGCATCTCAATACCCCGTACCCTTTTACCGCCTCCAATGTTCCTAAACCACTCCTACCTCATAAGCCTTTTGATTTCGGCTGGGCAATAGCAAATCTGACCGCCGTCATTCCTAAGAGGGACTTGGACCTTATAAACCGCTTCCCTATTTTTACCGATCATGACTGGCAGCGATTAATTCCGAGAGTTAAGCAGAAGAAGAACAAACATTCCTCTTCCTCTCGCCGCTAGTTTCCTAGCACCAATTGTATTTTATCCTGTCGAGCTAAGACAAGTTTTAGTAAATCCTTTTTAATCCCAGCAAAGTTTTCCTTTATACTTGTGGAGTAAATGTCAACTGACAACAGACTCCAATATTGTAGACAACCTCAGGAGAGCTGCTGCTGCTGCGACCGAACCCAGTTCCCTCTGAGCAGCCATAGCGTACGGATCTCCGTGCCGGCACGTTCACAGGAGCTCAGTCCGTCAGTTCACCTGATGATGGCGACATGTATGATCGCTGAAATATTGTGCCCGTTGGACACTATAGACCGGCAGCACACCCGTGGATATTTTGATTATCAAATACGCCGGGAGAAACTCAAGAATCACATTAGTAATTTTGGTTCTTACTGGCATCAGTTATCCACGGTTAAAATTTCGTGACACTATTTTCTCCACCCAGTATGGTCTCACAAATCACCAATTTCATATGACTTGATTTTTCGGTTACATATATGAAGTTTATTTATTTATTCATCCGAAAAGATTTTAAGATTGTGGGATACGTAATGGGTTTACAAATATCATGCCCCCCCACCCCCGCCCCCCATACACACACACACTCATACAGCTGAAGGAAATGAAGCACAGGTGGTTGTCCTGTAGTTCCACAAGTTGTGAAAGTGAGTAGGAAGAAGGGTTTGTGGAACAAAATATCCCCTGCGCATCTCTTTACCAGTCTGAAACATAACAGGAAGGCGAGAAAGAGGACGATCATGAAGATATGCATCTGTCTCATAGTGGCACTAAATGGTGTAAGTTTCCACCAGTCGTATCAAGAACATGATATCATAATACTTTAGCCCATACACCAGGCAGAATGGTGTGGCTAAATATACTAAAACATTTCTGCTATCATTTCTGCTGTTTTTCGATGCTGATGTTTGGAACATTCTTGTTCATTCAACATCTACATGGATACTCTGCAAATCACATTCAAGTGCCTGACAGAGGGGTCATCGAACCACCTTCACAATTTTCTATTATTCCAATCTCGTATAGCGCGCGAAAAGAATGAACACCTATATCTTTCCGTACGAGCTCTGACTTGCCTTATTTTATCGTGATGATCGTTCCTCCTTATGTAGGTCGGTGTCAAAACATATTTTCGCATTCCGAGGAGAAAATTGGTGATTGGAAATTTCGTGAGAAGATTCCGTCGCAACGAAAAACGCCTTTCTTTTAATGATTTCCAGCCCAAATCCTGTATCATTTCTGTGACACTCTCTCCCATATTTCGCGATGATACAAAACGTGTTGTCTTTCTTTGAACTTTTTCGATGTACTCCGTCAGTCCTATCTGGCAAGGAACTCACACCGCGCAGTTGTATTCTAAAAGAGGACGGACAAGCGTAGTGTAGGCAGTCTCCTTAATAGGTCTGTTACATTTTCTAAGTGTCCTGCCAATAAAACGCGGCCTTTGGTTAGCCTACCCCAAAACATTTTCTATATGTTCCTTCCAATTTAAGTTGTTCGTAATTGTAATACCTAGGTATTTAGTTGAATTTACGGCTTTTAGATTAGACTGATCTATCTTGTAACCGAAGTTTATCGAGTTCCTTTTAGCACTCATGTGGATGACCTCACACTTTTCGTTATTTAGGGTCAACTGCCGCTTTTCGCACCATTCAGATATCTTTTCTAAATCGTTTTGCAGTTTGTTTTGATCTTCTGATGACTTTATTAGTCGATAAACGACAGCGTCATCTGCAAACAACCGAAGATGGCTCCTCAGATTGTCTCCAAAATCGTTTATATAGATAAGGAATAGCAAAGGGACTATAACACTACCTTAGGGATCGCCAGAAATCACTTCTGTTTTACTCGATGACTTCCGTCAGTTACTACGAACTGTGACCTCTCTGACAGGAAATCACAAATCCAGTCATATAACTGAGACGATATTACATAAGCACGCAATTTCACTAAGAGCCGCTTGTGTGGTACAGTGTCAAAAGCCTTCCGGAAATCCAGAAATACGGAATCGATCTGAAATCCTTTGTCAATAGCTCTCAACACCTCATGTGAATAGAGCTAGTTGTGTTTCACAGGAACGATGTTTTCTAAACCCATGTTGACTGTGTGTCAATAGAACGTTTTCTTCGAGGTAATTGATAATGTTTGAACATTCACAATGATACTGGTACTATAAAAAGCAAGTATCAAAGCGACATAGATGCATCTCGTACTGACCTGATAGAAATCAATGCGCTTATAGGCATTTTATTAGTAATTGGAACTTGCCACATGAGGCGAAGAAATCTAAAGGACGTTTGGAATAATTCCAAATGTACTGGCGTTGAAGTACTGTACGAGATATGTTCAGGAACTTCTGGAACTTATTCCACAAAATTTTTCTACCCTTACCTTTTACTTATTGTGCATGATCTTCCAGATAGTCTCGTTCACAACTGTTACACCTCTCCCAACGCCGTTTCCACTGCCGGAAGCAGTCTTGCTATGACTCTTGCTGGATCGCGCAAAGCGCCGTCTGCGAATTTCCTTTTATCTCGTCTATCATTGAAAATCTTCGTCCTATCAATGGGGCTTTCAAAAAAAAAAAAAAAAAAAAAAAAAAAAAAAAAAAAAAAAAAAAAAAAAAAAAAAAAAAAATTTGGAAATCAAAGAAAAGTCCACAGGGCCCAGGCCTGGAGAGTACGGAGGATGAGGCAGCCCAGTGATTTCGGTTTTTGTCCAATCGTCACGCACCAACAGGGATGAATGTGTGGGTGCATTATTGTGATGTCAGAGCCATGAATTTCTTCGCCACATTTCAGTCCATTTCCATCTCACATTTTCTCATAGGCGTCGCATTACATCCCTACAGTACCATCGATCAACAGTTTGCCCCTGTGGCACGAATTCATTATTAATTACATCTACATCCACATACATACTCCGCAATCCACCATACGGTGCGTGGCGGAGGGTACCTCGTACCACAACTAGCATCTTCTCTCCCTGTTCCATTCCCAAACAGAACAAGGGAAAAATGACTGCCTATATGCCTCTGTACGAGCCCTAATCTCTCTTATCTCATCTTTGTGGTCTTTCCGCGAAATGTAAGTTGGCGGCAGTAAAATTGTACTGCAGTCAGCCTCAAATGCCGGTTCTCTAAATTTACTCAGGAGCGATTCACGAAAAGAACGTCTCCTTTCCTCTAGAGACTCCCACCCGAGTTCCTGGAGCATTTCCGTAACACTCGCGTGATGATCGAACCTACCAGTAACAAATCTAACAGCCCGCCTCTGAATTGCTTCTATGTCCTCCCTCAATCCGACCTGATAGGGATCCCAAACGCTGGACCAGTACTCAAGAATAGGTCGTATTAGTGTTTTATAAGCGGTCTCCTTTACAGATGAACCACATCTTCCCAAAATTCTACCAATGAACCGAAGACGACTATCTGCCTTCCCCACAACTGCCATTACATGCTTGTCCCACTTCATATCGCTCTGCAATGTTACGCCCAAATATTTAATCGACGTGACTGTGTCAAGCGCTACACTACTAATGGAATATTCAAACATTACAGGATTCTTTTTCCTATTCGTCTGAATTAATTTACATTTATCTATATTTAGAGTTAGCTGCCATTCTTTACACCAATCTCAAATCCTGTCCAAGTCATCTTGTATCCTCTTACAGTCACTCAAGGACGACACCTTCCCGTACACCACAGCGTCATCAGCAAACAGCCACACATTGCTATCCACCCTATCCAAAAGATCATTTATGTAGATAGAAAACAACAGCGGACCTACCACACTTTCCTGGGGCACTCCAGATGATACCCTCACCTCCGATGAACACTCACCATCGAGAACAACGTACTGGGTTCTATTACTTAAGAAGTCTTCGAGCCACTCACATTCTTGGGAACCAATCCCATATGCTCGTACCTTAGTTAGGAGTCTGCAGTGGGGCACCGAGTCAAACGCCTTCCGGAAGCCAAGGAATATGGCACCCGTCCGATACCCTTCATCCATGGTTCGCAAGATATCATGGGGAAAAAAGGGCGAGTTGCGTTTCGCAGGAGCGATGCTTTCTAAAGCCGTGCTGATGCATGGACAGCAACTTCTCTGTCTCAAGGAAATTCATTATATTCGAACTGAGAATATATTCGAGAATCCTGCAACAAACCGATGTTAAGGATATTGGTCTGTAATTTTGAGGATCCGTGCTTCTACCCTTCTTATATACAGGCGTCACCTGCGCTTTTTTCCAGTCGTTCGGGACTTTACGTTGGGCAAGAGATTCGCGATAAATGCAAGTTAAGTAAGGAGGCAATGCAGTAGAGTACTCTCTGTAAAACCGAATTGGAATCTCATCAGAACCTGGCGATTTATTTATTTTCAACCCATTCAGCTGCTTCACAACCCCAGGGATGTCTGTCACTATGTCCTCCATACGGGAATCTGTACGAGACTCGAACGGCGGTATGTTTATACGATCCTCCTGCGTGAAAGATTTCTCAAATGCTAAATTTAAAATTTCAGCTTTCGTTTTGCTGTCTTCCGTTGCCAGGCCAGACTGATCAGTGAGTGACTGGATGGAAGCCTTTGATCCGCTTACCGATTTTACGTAAGACCAGAATTTCCTTGAGTTTTCAGCAAGATCTTTTGCTAATGTATGACGGTGGTAGTGGTTGAATGCTTCGCGCATCGCTCTTTTTACAGCAGCACGGATCTCCACTAACCTTTGCCTGTTCTCATTCTCCCGATCTTTCTTGTACCGCGAGTGCAACTGCCTTTGCTTCCTCAGCATTCTACGAATTGCGCTGTTAAACCACGGTGGGTCTTTTCCGTCTGTAACCCACTTTTTCTAGTAAGAATACTCCCCTAGCCTTCTTGACCGACTTTTTAACTTTCGTAACCATAGTCGTAATGACATCATGATCATTAATCCCTGTCTCACACTAAACTTTCAAAGTCAAAGAAAACTGTTGGTACGGCTTTGACATTTGACCTGACTTGACCTGACGAGCTTTTTTGCTCTTAGAGAACCTTTCCCAACCCTTTGTGTAGATTGAACCTTGGTGTCAACACCATAACCATAGAACCATGTCTCATCATCTGTTATGAATCTCTTAAGGAACATCTCGTTCTCATTTGCGTTAACCAAAGGCTCTTCACTGATTGCGAGACGAAGGTCTTTCTGGTCTTGACTCATGTGGCATGGGATGAACTTAGCAGCAACATGATGCATTCCAAGATGCTGTGTGAGGATTTCATGACATGATCCAACTGAAATGTTACATTCCTCTGCAATCTCCCGGATAGTCAGTCTTTGATTGGCATGCACAATTTCGTTAACGTTCCTGACATGAGCTTCGTCAGTAGATGTCGAAGAGCATCCTGAACGAGGGTCATCTTTAACTTTAAACCGAGTATGGCTTGAGCACCCATCACTGTAGGCTTCCTGCATCATTTGGTGTGTTCCTGTAAAGGTTTTCTTGAATTTCACGCAAAACGTAATGGAGGCATGTTGCTCCTCTTAACTCAGCCCTCTCGAAATTCGCAAACTGTGCGATACAACGTTCTACTCAATACAGCGCTGAACAATAACTAACAGATATACAGCAAAGAAACTTGAGGCAGTTACACATTAAACACAGGGGTGTGCAGGGATGTCAACCACATTTCGCTCCAACACAGCAGTCACTCCGGCCGCGGTGGCCGAGCGGTTCTAGGTGCTTCAGTCTGGAGCCACGCGACTACTGCGGTCACAGGTTCGAACCCTTGCTCGGGCATGGATGTGTGTGATGTCCTTAAGTTAGTTAGGTTTAAGTAGTAGAACGCAGCATGTCATTCTCAATGGAGAGAAGTCTTCCAAAGTAAGAATGATTTCAGGTGTGCTGCAGGGGAGTGTTGTAGGAACGTTGCTATTCACAATATACATAAATGACCTTGTAGATAACATCGGAAGTTCACTGAGGCTTTTTGCGGATGATGCTGTGGTATATCGAGAGGTTGTAACAATGGAAAATTGTACTGAAATGCAGGAGGATCTGCAGCGAATTAACACATGGTGCAGGGAATGGCAATTGAATCTCAATGTAGACAAATGTAATGTGCTGTGAATACATAGAAAGAAAGATCCCTTATCATTTAGCTACAATATAGCAGGTCAGCAACTGGTAGCAGTTAATTCCATAAATTATCTGGGAGTAGGCATTAGGAGTGATTTAAGATGGAATGATCATATAAAGTTGATCGTCGGTAAAGCAGATGCCAGACTGAGATTCATTGGAAGAATCCTAAGGAAATGCAATCTGAAAACAAAGGAAGTGGGTTACAGTACACTTATTCGCCCACTACTTGGATACTGTTCACCAGTGTGGGACCCATACCAGATAGGGTCGATAAAAGGGATAGGGAAGATCCAATGGAGAGCAGCGCACTTCATTACAGGATCATTTAGTAAACGCAAAAGCATTACAGAGATGATAGATAAACTCCAGTGGAAGACTCTGCAGGAGAGATGCTCAGTAGCTTGGTACAAGCTTTTATTGAAGTTTCGAGAACATACCTTCACCGAGGTGTCAAGCAGTATATTGCTCCCTCCTACGTATATCTCGCGAAGAGACCATGAGGATAAAATCATAGAGATTAGAGTCCACACAGAGGCATACCAACAATCCTTCTTTCCACGAATAATATGAGGCTGGAATAGAAGGGAGAACCAATAGAGGTACTCAAGGTACCCTCCGCCACACACCGTCAGGTGGCTTGCGGAGTATGGATGTAGATGTAGATGTAGATGTAGATGTAGATGTAGTTCTAAGTTCTAGGGGCATGATGGCATCAGATGTGAAGTCCCATAGTGCTCAGAGCCATTTGAACAGCAGTCACGCGAAATTACAAATGTTCCGGAATTTTTTGAACAGACCTCGTATACAGCTATGCCAAAGAGTGGATTCCGGTATTGGGAGCTCTCCGCTTTGGTGATGTAAGAAAACGACTGCAATATGCAAAATTACTAACATCATGCTAAGAAATAGTACACTCCAAGTGAAAATCTTACAACTGATGAACAATAAGTCGCCTTTGAGGGATGGCTACACCGTACATTAAACTAAATATACAATAACTTGCAACACGACCAGTGCTGAAAAGGCTACTCATAACTGAGCCTAAAAATGATGGATCTAATTTTTTCAGTTTTTCCAACAGTGCTAAATGTCGTAAATCTAATTATCGGTGTCTCAAGTAGTGCAAACCATCATTGTTCGTGGATCGAACTATACTGTGCCTGTATGCAAAAACTGTTTACTCACAACATTACGGCCATAGGAATACTAAAAAAAAGGATTAATTAAAATTACCTGAATAGTTCAAAACAACACAACACTGAGGAAAAAGCAAATTCATTTTCAGGATTCAACTGGATTGCACACTAGTCAGTTATGTGCCAAAGCGAAATAAAGTAGTTTTGTTGTTATCTACACTTCACAATGATTACAAAATCAGTGTTCCCATTAGTGATGCTAGAAAAACGGAAATCATCACATTTTTGTAAGATGTTGACACATCTAGGCCCACAAGCTCTCTTGTCTGTGCTATGGTAGCAATATCATGTGCCACTGCTGCCCTTACAATATGACCATCCTGGTGGGTGTCTGTGCTGTGTGGATATCCATAACCTCATCTACAGGTATGAGAAGGTTCACGTGACCACTGATATAAGCATTTTTGCACAATTGATGCAGCACATGTTGTGGGCTGGGGACGTCCACTGTAATGAAAACCTCACTGCCGCTGGAAAAGACTAATAAAGGTGTCCTGGCAGAACATATGCATGTGTCCTAGGGCAGCACACACACACACACACACACACACACACACACAATGAAAGTGACACAGATACGAATAGTAGAATATATTACTCAACTTTGGTAATGCTGATTACAGCAGTTGTGGAATGCAGGTTTAGCCTATGTGTCCTGTGTTGTCTACGGTTCAATGAACACAAACTAAATAATGTTCTATGAACTAAAATGAAAGGAAAACTAATCTTCCGTCTTGATGTACTATTCAAAGAATAGTTCCAAACTAACACTACTCAGTTAAATCTCGAGACATGTGGTCTCCTTCCATACACGATAATTCTAGTCACTGTTTAGTTTCTACTGATGACCAACAACTGTCTGTCTATTGGCCACTGTTTCTATCTCACACGACAACTTGAAGACACAATGAACATTCTGCAGGAAATCCATAGCAAGACTCGGGCTGACTTACAACTTGCAATTGACAATTTCTGCTTGTGCACGGTTACTTAAGCAAGTGTCTCTCTTCCTGGTGGTGCTGCCATTCCAGGGAACGTGATTCTTGTCAGCAGTGTCTCACTCGACAACTTGAAGACACAATGAACATTCTGTAGGAACACCCTAGCAAGACTCGGGCTGACTTACAACTTGCAACTGACAATTTCTGCTTGTGCACAGTTACTTAAGCAAGTGTCTCTCTCCCTGGTCGTGCTGCCACTCTAGGGAGCGTGATTCTTGTCAGCAGTGTAATTGGTTTGCGTGCAGCGAAGTTCCTGCTGTGGATGGATGTCCACAGTACTATTGGTACCAACTGCTGCAAGCTCTTCTTGTGTGTTACCTCAGTTCACTATAGCACATCCAACTTGTGTGTCAATTCTCCAGAAGGACCATGCCATCCACTTGGCAGGCATTTGACCCTTTCAACTTCACTCAGTTGGCTATAGTAAGTGTGAGTGAGTCTCTATGGCATAGTTGCCTGCTTGTTTCATTTCACACATTTGCATCACACCAAGCCTTCTGGCTGTGAGCATTCCCAAGAAAAGGATAGACACAGGTGGTGCTCAGGTAGCTAAGCCCCTACACTATCTGTCTGCAGATGGCAGTGAAACCATTATCAGTACAACTACTATCCCCTAGGTGAATCATGCTATCATCAGATCAAAATCAATGTCGTTTTTTGAGATGTACTAATTTTTTTCCCAGAATTGTATATGCCTGGAAAAGATGTGACACCTCTACCCTTTTGGTAACTGCCACTGCTATTTTGATTTTATCATTGATTGTAGCTTCCATATTTGTTAAACTTTTTTGATAAACGTATGCACCATAACATCTTGTCAAACCTTCCATCAATCCAAATTTCTTGCAAATATGTCAAAAATGGTCTATGCTTGACAAACACATCAAATAGCATCATAAACATTCAGATGTTTGGCAAACATAGTACAGTTTGAAAAATTGCTTGATCATGTATGAAGATCTTAACATGGGCTTCTTATATTTTGATGTTCTGTGGAACGTGCTAAAGTCTCTGGTCAGATCGCAGATATTTGACTTATTGTACATAAGTGGTGTACATCAGAGGACGTTCTCTCATACTTATTACTCTGTTAAATATTTTAAAGCACTCTAATGCAAACAGTCTCACTTCAGCCCTAAGTCAGCATAAATCAGAAGCCGTCAGCTAAATAAAACACTTGCTTCAGTATCTGCTCACTGGCATTTGAGATCCTACAATATCATAGCATAGTTGCAGCAAGAGCTCCATTGTTGAAAATCATCAAGCTATGTAGGTGGCAGCTGTGCAAACCAAGAACACTGCTGTCACATAAACCATATTACTGATAAATATGTCTTTGGTAATAGTCATTTCTTCATCAATCTGTTTCGACAAAATGCCATTTTTTATTTTTATTTTTTATTTATTTATTTATTTATTTTTTTCAAGTAGTCCCTTGTTCATCATTCTAGCTTTCCGTTTCACTTCAAGCATTTTCTTCACGTTTCATAGCTCGTAACATTCAGTTGATCTGATGAAATTACATTCTCCTGGATACATGTGAGTCACAACTTTATCTTCGATAAGGTTAAAAGCCAAAGAAATGAAATAAAATGTGTTCTAAGATCAGGACGTGAACCCAGGACTCATGCTTACTAGGAAGATGTGCTAACCACTATCTCACCACAACATTGTGGCTGACAAAGCTGCATGTACTATTCTATTTCACTTCCCTCCTTAACACAAACTTCAGTTCACATCTTCAGCCCACTTTCCCCTTTGTAAATCATCAGTATTGCCTAGACTCTCCAGAAAATGTAATTCAATCAGATCTATAGATCACTTATGCTAGAGATAGAGAAGGATTTCCCCATTATATACAAAGCTGGGGTGCTATTCTAATACCAGAGAGCCTCAGCAATACTGATGATTTAAGAAGGTAAAAATGACACGGAAGGCATGATTGAAGTTATGCGTTAGGGAGGGTATTGAACCAGCTTAGTCCATGCAGCTGTGTTAGCTACAGTGCCACAGTGATGTAGTGGTTACCACGTTTGCCTAGTAAGCAGAAGCCCCATGTTCAAATCCTGGCCTTGGTACAAATTTTAATTCATTTCTTCAGTTTCTGTCCTTATTAACTTTCAGTTTGGTTTTCCATGCTTCACCGTCATACAATCTGTGCCAAACTTAGCGAGCTTAATAGAGATAGATGGCGCTTTGGGAGCCCAAGTACAAAATCTGTGTGCAGGGTCTATCATAATTAGTAGCAAAAACTGACAGACATGAAAGTACACGAGAGTAGAAGCAAAAATGTTGCAGTAAATGTGAATCCACTGACATGTGAACTGTTTGCACAATAATTGTGAATGTGTAGTTTTGAGCCACCACAAAATTCAGTATGAAATTCAGGTATTGCCTTAGTTACCACAAATGTGTTGTAAACATAATCCTTCTCTGTAGCCGAGGTTGCTAACACAAGCTTGTGTGGTGGCACGCAACTCAAATGTTGGCTGTTTTGAAAATTTTCACTGCCTGTATTTGACTAGCAAGGGAAGGAGAGGTGTTAGCATACAGCTCACAAACTTCAGTCTTTGTACCAATGCTGTGGATTAAATTTGAAAGCTCTCCTCTGTGTCTCATGAAGTAAAGGCATATGACACTGTTGACAGTGATCTCTCCATTGGATGCAGATGCTAAGGTCACCAGCTTCCTTGCTGTTAACCAGAAGGAGTAAACTATGTGCCAGCAACAAGTTTCAGCCTTTCCCTTCCATCTGACCTGAACAACACAAACTCAACATTACACTGTACAAGTACTCAGTTAACCACTTGTGGGGTTTCGAGATACCACATAAAAAGAGTTTGTAACAGTTTGTAACAGAAGTACCGTGGACTTCTGTCTGTAGTTGGAACATCACTGAGTACAAACAAATCCTGTTGCTTTTGAGAAACGTGCACCCTGGAATGGCAGCACCACCAAGATGAGAGACGCATGCTGAAGTAACTGTGCATGAGCAAAAGCTGTCAGTTGTAAGTTGTAAGTCAATCTGTGTCTTGCTAGGGAGTTCTTGCAAAATGTTTGTCATGTCTTCAAGTCGTTGAGTGAGATAGAAACAGCGGCCAATAGATAGACAGTGGTTAGTCTTCAGAAGAAACAGATGGTGAATAGAATTGATCATATATGAACAGAGACCACCTGCCTAGAGATTTAACTGAGTACTGCTAGTCTATAACTGTTTTTTGAACAGCACATAAAGACAAAAGATTAGTTTTCTTCCAACTTTAGTTCAGAGAGCATTATTTGATTTGTGTTCATGGGTGTAGTCAATGCAGGACAGATAGCCTAAACCTGTGTCCTACAATTGCTGTAACCAGCATTACCAAAGTTGTGTAATATGTTTTACCATTATTCTGTGTTACTTTTATTGTGTGTGTAGTGCCCAACAATGCGTGCATCCATCCTACCAGGACACTTTTATTAGTCTTTTTCAGTGCCCACAAAATTTTCATCAAAGGGGATGTCCACAACACAGATACACACTTGAAACTTGATATCACCTCACAGGAGGACAATGGCAAACCATTGCTGACACTTCATACCACCTCACAGGAGGGCAATGGCAGACCACTGCCACTAGGTCCTTGGTTAGATGGCTATGCAGGATGCCTGCATCTGCTCCACTGTGCTCATTCCCTGAGTTTGAGACTACTTTTTTTATTTGAATTGTAAACTTTTTGATGAAGTCTCCATATAACTGGGCTCATATTACTCCTATGACCAACTTTAACAAGAAATACAAAACTACTTCAGCATGTTACAATTTACTGTGCACTCATTGCTGTTCAGGGAGTCATTCCATATGTCGTTCTCACATTTTGGGGCAATAGTGCACTTGTCTCTGCAGTAAATTAAGATTTCTTTCAAACATCCCTGGAATGTCTCAAATATAAGGACAAGACTGTTCAGTTCACGATTCCTCTTTTTTGAGCATATCAGTGGGAGTGAGATTACCCTTGACAGAAAAGTCTTGTCCCATCCATCTTGGACCATATTAATGCATTAATTGTCATGATTTTATATCAACAGCAAAATGTGCCTGTGCCTTACCATGCATGTAACAAATTCCCTGTGTCACTCAAGGTAAAGTCAATATGGGTGAAATTTGAGCCTTGTTTGATGCAGAATTAATTTAAAAGGTTCCATTTAAAATACGTTTGTACATCTTAGGACAATATTTCGTACTGAAATCAGTAGTAGCTCATAACCAAATATTGGGAGCTATCTTGCACATGGCTCATTTAATAAGCCATATTTACTGAAATATTTCTACTTCTGTTTTTGTATACTTTTGCATGTGCCACTTAATTGTGATCCAGCATGTATGTACAATAACAAAACTTTATTTTCATATTGGTATAATGACTATAATTAAATAAACAATAAATCTCTTATGGTTTCCTACTAGTTGCAGATATTTTTTAATAGATGCCATTTCAGTGATGGGTGTGCCAGTTTAAATTAGTGCTATCACCAGCAACTGAATTCAGGTCCATTGCACGAAAATTCTGAAAGCCATCATATAGACACAGAGGGGAGTATTATCTTTATGACACGAGTAAAATGCTTCTTGTTGGATGTTATTAACCGCAAGGCATTTTGACAAATAAATTGCAACTGCTTTTCACAGCAATATACTAAGCACTTTGTCAATGCTCAGTGATGGCAAATAAATTGCTTATGAGATAGTATCCTGCATCCAAAGGCATTACTGCACTGGGGTATCAAGGCAGGCCTTCTGGTAGCTTTGCCGGCAATGCTTGCTCGGTCTACCAGTACAAGACATCAGAATAATTTCTTCAGTCCACACACAATATAAAAATCGATATAAAAGAGCTAGTAGCTGTGCTTTGCACATGAAATTGAATTAACAAGATAATGCATAAAAGGAAGCAGTTCTGGGTATGTGCCTTCACTACTGATTGTGACATAAATGGATTATTGCACACACTGCACAACAATTTAAGAAACTATTGTGATAAATTTTTCAGTGACGTGAGACTGTTGGTGCGTTCATTCTATGAGTTATTGGAAATCTGCTGAGATGAACTGAAAAAAAGTTGGAAGAAACCATTTTTGTGACATTAATGTCTATTCAGTTGCTTTTATTTGTTGTTTACAGTGATTTTTACAATTTTAGTTATAACTGCAATGTATGCATAGAAGTGATTTTTTTATTTCAAAAACAAACATTCTTTATTACAAACATTTGAAACAAAAAGTAGACGACCCATGGCATTTGTTTACATGTCTTATTACTTAAAATACAGTAACTCTCTCACATCCAATTTATTGGACCTATTTTTTGTGACACTTGGTGTAGCAGGAGTCATAGCTGCACCATTTTCATCCATAAGTAGGTTTTGAAGAAAACTTCCATAAAACAGGTAGTAATGTGCTTTGACTGAGTTGTGAAGTTCTTGTGACTGGAGTGGTACACCAGGAACAGGTTGTGAGGAAACTGTTGTTGTTGTGATGATTTTCTGTCCCAAGACTGGTCTGATGCAGCTCTCCATGCTACTCTATCTTGCATCAATCTCTTCATCTATGAAAAACCTACTGCAAACTACATTTTTCTGAATCTGCTTGCTATATTCAACTCTTGGTCTCCCTCTTCAATTTTTACCCTCTAAACTTCCGTCCAATACTAAATTGGTGATCCCTTGATGTCTCAGAACATGGCCTATCAATTGATCTCTTCTTTTGGTCGAGTTGTACCACAAATTCCCTGTCTCCCCAACTCTGTTCAGTATCTCCTCGTTAATTACATGACTGACCCATCTAATGTTCAGCATTCTTTTGTAACACCACATTTCAAAAGCTTCTATTCTCTTCTTGTCTAAGCTGTTCATCATCCATGTTTCACTTCCAGACATGGCTACCCTTGAAACACATCCCTTTAGAAATGATTTCCTAACACTTAAATCTATATTTTATATTAACAAATTCCTCTTCTTCAGAAACGTTTTTCTTGCCATTGCCAGTCTACATTTTATATCCTCTCTACTTTGGCCATCATCAGTTATTTTGCTGCCTAAATAGCAAAACTCATCTACTACTTTAAGTGTCTCATTTCCTAATCTAATTCCCTTAGCATCATCTGATTTAATTCCACTACATTCATTATCCTTGTTTAGCTTTTACTGATGTTCATTTTGTATTCTCATTTCAAGACACTGCCCATTCTGTTTAAATGCTCTTCCAAGTCCTTTGCTGTCTGTGACAGAATTACAATGTCATTGACAAACCTCAAAGTTTTTACTTCTCCCTGAATTTTAATTCCTAATCCAAATTTTTCTTTATTTTCCTTTACTGCTTGTTTAATGGACACTTAGAAACGATAATTTCTACATTCTCCAACTGGCCATTGCCGTGAAAGTGTATTGTTATAAGTAGTTAGAATATGAGTATGAGGAGTGCATTATTTTAACTGGGCTTCATTTTGGCGCTGATGGTTCTAATTTTAGTGTTCATATTCTTTTCTTTGGGAATGCTTTGAAATAGGTTCAGTAGAAAGAATAAAAATATTTTGGCTTCATCCTCCTCTGCTCGCTGCTCATGTAATTTCCTTTGCTGTATACCTGAATTAAGCACCTTAATTATTGGGCCATCGTTGTCTTCTTCCTGATTTATTTTTTAATTTTTCATAATGAAGCCACACAATGTACGGCTGTCATTTCATATTCATGTGCATCTTCAGTTTGTTCTTGTTCTCTTATTCTGGTAACAATCTGGTGAATCATCAACTGGCTTAACATATATATTCACTCTTCCTTATGGATGCACTTGACCCTGACTTTATGGATTTCCTGTGGTGCAGTTCATGACCAAAAGAACCCCTGAGATTCTTCCTTTGCTTCTGTAACAAATAATGAATATCTTAGGTATTAAGGCAGAGGAGGACAATGTGTGCTTGCACTGAGAGACAGATTTACAGAGCATTTTTGTTAAACATTATCCTCTTAATTTGCAAACTACTTATGTTCATTAAAATGAAGTAAATTGAAATCAAATGTTTTTGAAAGACACAGATTTTCTTACCTTCCAAAGTCAATTTTTTTCTAAAGATTTTCAGGATTAGTTCCCAACACGTCTTTTTTTTCAGTTTGCACTTTGAATAGTACTGAGATTAAGTGTCTCAGATTGCTGACCTCATCTGAATCTTACAGATAAAAGATTCAGTGTCAAAACTTTCCACAATGCACACATGGAGTTCGAAGGAAACTACATACTGGTGAGCGACAGGTTGTGCATGGTGGTTCAGGTGGTGTTCTGCTGCAGGAATGACCATAAGCCACTGTGTGTTCAACTGGCAGTGCTGTCCACAGGCAGACCTGCTGGCAAAACCTTTTGGCAGCTGCTCTGCCAGCAGAGCTGCCACACTCAGATAGATGGCAGCTGCAAGCAGGAGGCTCCAATGTGTCATATGCACTGTGTCTGATGTCTCTGCCAGTAGAGCTGTCATGCCATCCCAGTGTGGTGGGCCCCAACCAACTGTGATTATCCTTTTTTCACTCGCAACTTCATAGCCAGCTTCAATGTCACTACCAAGTTTTTAGTGAAATTTATAGGAAGTGGTAAGAAAGCTGCTATGAACCCTTGCAATAACAGCCACAGACCGGTAGCTGTAGTGTGGTGACATGTGGGTCAGAATAACGGGTACACAGCAGTGGTAATAGCTGTAACGGGCGTTACAATATTACCGTGCCAGGGAGAGATTCTTGTTAATGGGCCGTGTGACTAGGTACTGGGTTTTGATGCAACAAATGCATGTCAGAGGCATATAAATAGCTCTGAATTTTGAGACAGGGGCCCTTCCAAGTCCAGCAGCACTACCACAATCATGCAGTATGGTGAGATGACTGGGTGTCGTCACTAGCAGCAATGAGCTCAAGTCCAGGTGGGGCCACCCACTGGCAGCACTGAGCTCATTGCAGGACTTACTCCCAGTGCCACTGGTCTGCCTTAAGAGCCAGCCACTATCTGGTTCCTGCTGGTGGGAAGTGGATCACATCAGTCACCACGCGCCACTACAGTGAACACGTGTGGGTCCGAGCCACAAGAAGGAGCCATTCACCTAGTGGAATTCTGTTCAGCACACATGCAGTGCCACTGACATCACAGCCGGGGCCTACTGTGGCTGCCAGTCATCCTCGGCCTGCCACCAGCATTGCCGGGCACCTATGTGAGCATCTTTTTGCCTGACGGAAGCAGCCAACAATGAGCCAGCACTGGCAAGGGTCAACAGAGTGAGGCGTGTTTGCCTCATGGAGCAGTAACACAGTTTATAATGGAAGTTGAATAAACACTTTACTTTTGCTCAGCAGTGTATCTACTGGGCCTCCTGGCCTGCTTTCTCCACCACTCACCCCCTTGAATGCAACTCCACTCAAAAGAGTGTTGCCAGTATTTGGCACCACCTATACAACAATGTCATCTAAACAGTTTGGTAGCAACACTTGATTCTAGACCAGAGTGTAGAGATTGGGAAAAATGAGAATATTAATACATCAAGAACTGGGTTCTCGAGAAACAAAAGTGATTGAATACACATCGAGAACTGAAACTGTAATGAGGACAGCAGCATATCTCCTTTTTGTTTTTTTGTATTTAGTGATCCATGTGTGTCCCTTTGTTGTAAGAAGGATACAGGCTATACCTTTCAGATGCTAACTATCCACTGTAGTACTAAAAACAAAGATGAAAGTCTGCTGCATTAGAAACTAGTGTTCAACAATGATAAATAATAAGTCTTGGTTCAAGCAATCATTGTAACTACATTCTCCATATGTTTTCAATGTGTTTTAATTTGGAAACTATTGTAAAATGTTGCTGATTTCCTCTACTCATTTCCACTTGTGACAAAGCAAGCTGGGATATTTTTACTTCTCCTTTTGTTTTGCCATCTGCCTCCTTAAATTCATTTTTTTCATTTTTGACTAATTACTATTAACATACATGAGTATAATCTGCATTTCCATAAAAGAAAAAGGTTGGCCCTCAGTTTTAAAGAATATAGCACCAGATCTAATTTCGTGCTTAGTTTTAGGTAGGTAATTGAGTTTCTAATTTATTTTGCCAATTCCTAGTTAGTATCTTTCATTATAGGGTGAAATTAGTAATTGTTTCATAACTTAAATTCTATTGTTGACATATAAACAAATGTAAATTCTGTACTAAGTATAAACATTTGGAGGAACAACTACTAGTAATCTTAAAGCATCTATTTGGCTCTCTTGGAAAACATGTTAGCAAAGCCAGCCCTTAATTAATTCCAAAGTAATTAACAGTTTTGTCATAAGTATTATTTGTGTAACGATATATGTTAATTTCATGTTTAAACAAATAATTCAGCTTAATCCTTGCAGTAGAAGAAATTGGTGGTTCGTGAACCAATTTTTTGAAGTATTCTGTTAATTTAATGAGTTAAGTTTTAATTGTAATTTCTGTAGATTAAACTTAGAACAATGTGTAGTTTCAGCAAATGTGGTTAGGTTTTTACTGCTTGTAGATGTTCAACGGTAAACTAGTGTAGCAGTATGTGGATGTTTGCCTGCAAACTATTAATGAGGCTTATGGGAAGTTTAACCAATAGTGCACGTGATATATATAACTGAGTATTATTGGGAGGGTTGTGAACAGTGAAAGTAAAAGACTGTGGAATGCAACTGTGCATCTGTCAGCTACATCATTAACAGTAGACAGTAGTTGCACTTCCACCCCCTATTTTTTTAGCAATTACATAGAGACTGAGGATAACAAGCAAAGAATTAAAGCAGACAAGCCGTCACACACTCTCCAAATTGAAGATATATGAAGAAATATACATTTATTTTAATCTGCACATAATTGGGAACTACATTCAAATAGGAAATCCTTTTTCCATTGGAACTTATTTTGTGGCATGAACAACACATCCATTTCAAGTCTATCATTGCTTGCATTATCATTATTATCCCTATAGAAGTCACACTCAGCAACGGCATGCAGATGCTGAGCCTGTACTTGCCACCATAACCATAGCAGTCACTTGCTCAGCACTGAGAAGTTTTAGAGAAGGAGAGCCCCTCCGTCACTGCACTGGGCATAATGATGAGCACCAAAAGCTCTACTGTCACATCTACATCTACATCCACATTTATACTCTGCAAACTACTGTGAGGTGCATGGCAGATGGTATGTCCCATTGTATCAGTTATTAGGGTTTCTTCCTGTTCTGTTCATGTAGGGAGTGTGGGAAGAATGATTGTTTGAATGCCTCTGTGCTTGCACTAATTATTCTAATCTTATCCTCATGAACCCTTTGTGAACAATACATGGGGGTTTTAGTATACTCCTAGAGTAATCATTTAAAGATGGTTCTTGAAACTTTGTCAATAGACTTTCTCAGGTTAGTTTATGTTTATCTTGAAGAGTCTTCCAGTTCAGTTCCTTCAGTATATCTGCAACACTCTCCTACAGATTAAACAAACTTGTGACCATTCATGCTGCTCTACTCTGTATACACTCAGCATCCCCTGTTAGTCCTATCTGGTTCGGGTCCCACACAGTTGAGCAATATTCTAGAACTGATCACACAAGCGATTTGTAAGCAACCTCCTTAGTAAACTGATTGCACTTCCACAGTATTCTACCAATAAATCAGAGTCTACCACTTGCTTTACCCGCAACTGAACCTATGTGATCATTCAATTTCTTATCCCTACAAAGTGTTACAACCAGGTATGAGTTGGCCAATTCCAACATTAGCTCATCGATATTATAGTCATAGGATACTATGTTTTTTGTTTTGTGAAGTGCACAATTTTACATTTCTTAATATTTAGAGCAAGTTGCCGCTCTCCACACCACATTGAAATCGTATCAAGATCTGACTATATATATGCAGCTTCTTTCATGTAGTACTTCATTATAGGTAACTGCATTGTCAGCAAAAAGCTTGATTTTACTATCAATATTATCTGATAGGTCATTAATTCAAGTGTGAATAGCAGTGGACCCAACACACTTCCCTGGGGCACACCTGAAGTTACTTCTACATCTGACAATTACTCTCCATCCAAGATAACATGCTGAATCTTCCCTACCAAAAAGTCCTCAATCCAGTCACAAATTACACTCGATACCCCATGTCGTCGCACTTTTGACAATAAGCGTAGGTGTGACACTGAGTCAAATGCATTTCAGAAATCAAAAAGTACTGCATCTATATGGTTGCATTGATACAGAGCTTTCAGTATGTCATGTGAGAAAAATGCAAGTTGGGTTTCACATGATTGATGTTTTCAAAATCTGTGCTGGTTGGCACTGAGAAGGTCATTCTGTTCAAGATACCTCATTATGTTTAAGCTCATAATATGCTGTAAGTTTCTACAACACAATGATGTCAAGGATATTGGACAGTAGTTTTGTGGACCACTTCTACTACCCTTATTGTAGACAGGTGTCACCAGTGCCTTTTTTTGAGAAATGGGCACAGTTTTTTGTTTGAGGGATCTACAGTAGATTACAATTAGGGGCTAAATCAGTTGCAAATTCAATATATAATCTGAAAGGGATACTGTCAGGGTCTGGAGCTTTATTCAATTTTAAGGATTTCAACTGTTTCTCAACACCAATGAGACTAATTCTTATTTCTGTGAAAACCGTTAGTGTGCTAATCAAGGATTCTCAATATGCAGGTCTATGTTATTGTCCTATATCTGGGTGCAATCAACCACTAATATGGCCTCATCAAGGAGATTGTGGGCAGAAAGTGATTGAAGGGTAGCAATTTAAAGATAACGGGGTGGGGGGAATGCTATGGCAAGTGCCATGGGTCATAAACCCTGTGACAATCTGGGCAAAAAGTAGGGTTACTAACAGATTTGCACCAATATTGACAGTTCATGAGTGGATCTTAGGAAATTTTAGTAGAGAGGTGTTATCATTATAGCTGGACTCTGACAATATCTCCTGGGCCTGCTGCAGCATGAGTGTAACTGCGAATGACAAAGTAATCATCAGAGACGTCAGTTTGGTTATCCAATTCACCACTAATTGTGTAAGGTCATGTGGGAGTTTGTTTGTGATTGTGCTGGTTAGTAGGCTGTACGAGCACAGCTAGCAAGGCCACTAAAGTTTGCTGTATTACAGGGGTTTGTTGATATTGTGTTACCTGTGTGCTTAGTTTAAGTATACCATAGATAGTTAATTTTCCCTAAGAAAAAGTGTTTTTAGGTGATTACACTTCCACCTGTGGTTGTCATCATAGTTCCCCAGATTCAGGACAAACCTCCACAAGCGTATTGAGTCAGAATTCATTATGTAAGTCTGTGGTACGTGTGTATCTGGGGGCATTGTTCTGTATGACTTACAGGCGGCGCTGATGTGTTGGAGCTGCATAACACCAGGTTGGAGCTGCATATAACATCAGTAGTCTATTATGAGGCCTGTCTAAAAAGTATCCGACCTTTGGCTAAAAAAAATATTTCGAATACCTGACAGGGCTGGGACCCTAATCCCCTTCAAAGTATGTCCCTTGTGCTCACACACACTTAGCCCACCGATCCTTCCACTGCCGGAAACACCTCTGGAATTCCTCTTTTGGAATGGTGTTCAGCTCTGTTGTCGTGTTCCACATTATCTCTTCTCTACTCTCAATATGTGATCCTTTCAGTAGTGTCTTCAATTTTGGAAACAATGAGAAATCACAAGGAGCCTAGTCTGGAGAGTAGGGAGGTTGGCGAATGGCTATAATTCCATGTTTGGCCAAGAAATTTTGGATCAAGTGGGATGAATGCACAGGAGCATTGTTGTGATGCAGTTGCCAGTTTTTTGCCATCCACATGTCTGGTCTTTTACGCCGAACTGCATCACTCAGTTTTTCAGGATAGCAAATGGGAAGTTGTGGTACAGAAAATGGCCCAGAGAGCATCAGTGTGTGTGTGTTTGTGTGTAGTGAGTGAAATGTTATGAAACAATGTGTGTATAGTGTGTGCAGTGACTGATAGTGAGATACGAGTGAACAGTGTGGCATTACATTATTTAATAAGTTATTTGTAAAAAAAAAGTTTTGTATACCAGGAGTAAATCTAATGATTGTCTCTAACTAGAAGTCTGTAAATGTATGTATGTGTATATGAATTAGCTTATTTTAAATTGATCTAAACTTGTAAATACTTTGACATGTCCTATATCCTTGCAAAAAGAGATCTACAGATGAATAAAGCTACTACTACTACTATAAGTGCACATTTATTTTTAGGGCTTATGTACACAAACACCAGGAATTATGTTGTATCTGCTGATAACAACATTTTAAATCATTACACTCCTGCTATTGCAGTTCCTCAGCAATGGATCGCTCTCACCATACTTCCCTGTTCATAATGACTTTTTTTTTTAAAGAACTAAGTCTACTCAATCTGAAAATTACGTATCTCACAAACTGCTTACACATATTTAGACAAACTGATTTTGCTGCTAGGTTGCAAAAAACTGTCAGGAGCTTCTTTACCAAAGACTATATTTAACATGAATGCATAATTGGCATTTAATTAATAAAACATTCTACATTTAAAGCCCCAAATATGAATATTCAAACTTTGCTTTTTTCTTTCTCCTTTGATTTGTTTTAATAAAATCAGAATGATGTTATTTTCATTAACATTTTGTCTCATATTGGCTTAAAATTGTAACAATGTAAAACCCTGTTTCTTTTACAGTTGTATTGTTGAAAAAAAGCTATGAGTCCACATAGTTTTTACAATTCAATACTAGAAATCCAGGATTGCTAGCTACTTATTGAACAGCCTATCTTTTGATTTTAAACTAAAAATCTAATTTATAACATATTGTCTTCAGACATACCTAAATATTCCATATCCCTATTTACCTACATTCTTTGCCCATTAGTTTCCACAAAATAATAAAATATAAACAACTTCTACTCCAAGGAGCACTTTAAACTATGGAACAAAAATACTCTTCTACTTTGTGTATGATATTTCTGTCCTTATATCATCCCAGAATACAGCTACACACATGTTTCAGAAGCTACCCACTATAATGTGGGATAGATCAAGCCTTGTATTTTTGAAAAATGTATCTAAAAGTGCTATATAAGAATAACTCTCATTAGCTCCATGTCTTCCTCAGATGTAAGGCAACAGACCATAGACTTAGACTAACTCAATATATCAAATTGTGCCATGCCTCAGTCCCCTTACAACAGTGTACTTCATTATAATGTCATTTAAATCCATTGCAATTTGTTGTCTGATAGCTTCTTAATTTATGTACATCATTCTAGTTCAGCTTGCTTCTCTTAGGTGTGACAATGGCTAGTTTTCATACTGCCCACCAGTCACTGCAACCTCTCCAGCCAAGGAGGTACCAGTTCTTGTCTGAGCCATAAGACGTCTCTCCATATACACTCCTGGAAATGGAAAAAAGAACACATTGACACTGGTGTGTCAGACCCACCATACTTGCTCCGGACACTGCGAGAGGGCTGTACAAGCAATGATCACACGCACGGCACAGCGGACACACCAGGAACCGCGGTGTTGGCCGTCGAATGGCGTTAGCTGCGCAGCATTTGTGCACCGCCGCCGTCAGTGTCAGCCAGTTTGCCGTGGCATACGGAGCTCCATCGCAGTCTTTAACACTGGTAGCATGCCGCGACAGCGTGGACGTGAACCGTATGTGCAGTTGACGGATTTTGAGCGAGGGCGTATAGTGGGCATGCGGGAGGCCGGGTGGACGTACCGCCGAATTGCTCAACACGTGGGGCGTGAGGTCTCCACAGTACATCGATGTTGTCGCCAGTGGTCGGCGGAAGGTGCACGTGCCCGTCGACCTGGGACCGGACCGCAGCGACGCACGGATGCACGCCAAGACCGTAGGATCCTACGCAGTGCAGTAGGGGACCGCACCGCCACTTCCCAGCAAATTAGGGACACTGTTGCTCCTGGGGTATCGGCGAGGACCATTCGCAACCGTCTCCATGAAGCTGGGCTTCGGTCCCGCACACCGTTAGGCCGTCTTCCGCTCACGCCCCAACATCGTGCAGCCCGCCTCCAGTGGTCTCACGACAGGCGTGAATGGAGGGACGAATGGAGACGTGTCGTCTTCAGCGATGAGAGTCGCTTCTGCCTTGGTGCCAATGATGGTCGTATGCGTGTTTGGCGCCGTGCAGGTGAGCGCCACAATCAGGACTGCATACGACTGAGGCACACAGGGCCAACACCCGGCATCATGGTGTGGGGAGCGATCTCCTACACTGGCCGTACACCACTGGTGATCGTCGAGGGGACACTGAATAGTGCACGGTACATCCAAACCGTCATCGAACCCATCGTTCTACCATTCCTAGACCGGCAAGGGAACTTGCTGTTCCAACAGGACAATGCACGTCTGCATGCATCCTGTGCCACCCAACGTGCTCTAGAAGGTGTAAGTCAACTACCCTGGCCAGCAAGATCTCCGGATCTGTCCCCCATTGAGCATGTTTGGGACTGGATGAAGCGTCGTCTCATGTGGTCTGCACGTCCAGCACGAACGCTGGTCCAACTGAGGCACCAGGTGGAAATGGCATGGCAAGCCGTTCCACAGGACTACATCCAGCATCTCTACGATCGTCTCCATGGGAGAATAGCAGCCTGCATTGCTGCGAAAGGTGGATATACACTGTACTAGTGCCGACATTGTGCATGCTCTGTTGCCTGTGTCTATGTGCCTGTGGTTCTGTCAGTGTGATCGTGTGATGTATCTGACCCCAGGAATGTGTCAATAAAGTTTCCCCTTCCTGGGACAATGAATTCACGGTGTTCTTATTTCAATTTCCAGGAGTGTATCTTCAGACACACTTACAACACATTTATCATTTCAATGACAGTATCCACTCTTTACTTGTACATTACTTGATGTATTGTAATCCTGGTGTGAACAGCTTATATATAGCATTTTCACCCAAGCAGGTGAAGGGTGTGGCACTGTCATTCTCAGCAGTGACAGCATCTCATATTTGTTCTGCATGGGAATGAATGTACAAACCTGAGTTCTGAGTGAGCCCTTCCATCCCCATATAGGATCTGTGGATTTACTGCTGACACATTATACACAGTCAAGTAACAAGCCATGATAAGCTCTTTATTTCCTGATGAGGAGACAGTGTCCATGGGAGAGGATAGTTCATACACTCATAGAAAGGTAGTGAGGAGATGACACCAAACAGCATGTTTAATTTCTGTGTAACATTTTATTTTATTTGTCAACAGCTAATCTTTTAATTTGTTATTTACACTAGATTGTTTTTGCTTACCTGATTTTCTATTGAGATAAGATGTATAACCTCACATGATAATTCCCTCACTGCAAGTATTTTCATATACTGGTCAAAATAATCAAAGTTATTTGTAAGTGTAAAGCAGAATGAAGTATGTTACTTCCATTTAAAATCCAAGTGTGTGCATGTGCATACAAACACACACACACACACACACACACACACACACACACATGCTGATAACCACAATACAATAGGTGTACCATTATACATTCAGCCATGCAGGAAATATGCCTTAATTATTATTTTGTGAAAAGTAAATTATATAATTCATTTTTCCTTTCAGAATTGCATAAGGAAGCCATGCATAGAAGGAATATTATTCAAGGACCTTCTGAATTCCAGCCAGTGCCACAGTGTTCTCTTGGCCAACACCTTTATGAACGGTTACAGCTCCATGGTGGTAATGTTGCTCAGGTAGGACTAATGACATATAATAATGTATTCTGTGAATCTCATCATGAAAGAGGATTTGCGAAATATACAAAGGTTAAAGAAAGCAAACAAAATGGTATTTTGTATTGTGAATTACTGTAACACAGTGTACATGTAATCAGATCATTGTGACAGTCAGCCTCTTGTATTTTAGAAATGCTGCTACGATTTTAGGTTCTGCTGCTTACATTTAAGAATAAATAAACAGTTTCATGCTACACATATACTTTTTTCTGCACAGGCAGAGGTAAATATTTCTGTAGCTAAGCTGCATTCCATGTACAATCACATGAACATTGTATGTGATTAATTTAGCTTCTTGAATAGATTTTAAAATGTTTGTCTGGCTGGGGCTTAAATGTAGATCTTAATTATGACCAGATCAAAAGACTGAATTATAGGAATGTCTGCCAAATCAGTGGTAACACTGATGAGATGTTTCTAAGTTTGATAGCTCCAGTGCTTTTGAGACTGGACAAAAGTTATTGGATAACCTGAGTAAGTCAGAATCAGTCTTATAGTACAGGCCATAAGATCCCAGCTAAGGTTGAAAAGGAAAAGGTTAAGAAGACCAAGAGGGTTTTAATGATAACCGGTAGTTAAGGAAAAATAGGAGCCATAACTGGTATAGAACTCTATGGCAGATGATCACTAGGTAACTGTTTCCTTTACACTGAGTGTAGGACTCAGTTAAGTTACATGTGATTTAAGTTCTTTGGAGGAAGATCTTGAAAAATGTGTTCTTGTAACTATAGATCTTTTTGTCCTGTGAATCATTTTAATACATTGTTTATAGATATGCTTTAGGACAAATCAGAGGTAACACAATTAATTTATAATTATCATAGTTATTAACTGAGATTACTAATCAACACAATCAAAATAAATAATAATATAAAGTGACATAACTATACAATTAACAATATTTAGTAAATCGGGTTTACTTATGCTCAAGGTAGAACTGTTTAACTTTATCTAATACTGATAAGTATTTTAAGTAAGAAGGCATATGGTTATACAATATAACTCCAATATAATATACTCCTATTTTCCATAAGTTTCTACTTACCGTGTCTAAATGCAGGTTAAGCTTCTGCCTAATTTTATATGTTTGAGGATGATTTCTTTTCTTAAAAAAAAAAAAAAATAAAAAAAAATAAAAAAATATATATATATATTATCCCTTTCGTGAAGATAGTATTTCCTTAAGGCAAGGGCAGTATTTTCAGACTTTTAAAAAGGGGTCTATAGAAAAAATCTTTTTCTGTATTTTAAATGTTTTTTAAAAAAATTTGGAGTTCCTGAAAACTGATTTCATACATCCATAGCAGTGGTATACTGCCATGGATCGTTGTCACCACTGACAAGCAGCTTGTATTCTGAGTGAGAATTCTAACACCATACATAAGGGTATTGAATTTTTTATTAAGACTGTTAAGTTTTATCTCCCACTTAAAATCCTCTTGAATACATATGACCAAAAATTTTGTGCAACTCACGTTTAAGCCATTTCTTCCTTCAATGATGAAAACAAGGTTTTCAGGCTAGATGTTTATGTGCTGTGAAAGTTAACTGCTACACTTACTTCAGAATTTATAGTGAGCCATTGTGCTAAACCTTGCACCACCAGTGTTGCAGTTTCCTGCAGATTTTCCTCACTGTGTGATCTTATTACAATATTGGTGCCATCTGCAAAAAATACTGTTGTTCCATCATCTGTTTTGTTGGTCAAGTTATTTACATACAACAGAAATAGGGTCTGGTCCCAGTACTGTTCTTTGATGGATCCATACTTGATTTTCTGTTCATTACTGAAAGCTGGAAATTCTGTGTGTTTCACTGTCTTCGTATTTTATTTCTGTAATCTGCTGATCATTGTTGAGGTATGACTGGATCCATCGTTTAGACTGGAATCTAATTCCATAATTACTTAACTTATGCAATAGAATGTCATTATTAATAACACTGAAGGTGTGATGTTCTGCTGGTTCTGTAACATGATATAGGATGGTGATGTAAAGTCTGAACAGGAGCTAAGACTTCCCATTATACAGTCTTGCTCACCTTATAGTTTCAGCACACTTGCCAACCTCTACCAATCGGACTTTGTTTCTTGAAGTGCTGTAATTAGTGCTGGAAGTTAAGTGTGCAAACCCAACATCCAATTCTCATAATAAATTTGATGCTCCTGATAGTCAACATATTATATTTTGTACTCTTGGGTGCAGTGACTATTAATTGTAAAGTTGTTTTAACATTTGAAACTTCACAATTGTGTTGATGAGGACTAAGTCCACAAATTTTCTCTCTTGCTTAACAGATTCCAATTGAGTGAATGTATAACAAGTTTTCTCTTGTCCCTATGACATCGTAGTCATCATTGCAGCTGCTCTTCCTCTATGGCCCGCATCATAACTCCAAGGCAGGAACCAACAACATGGAATAAATCACCCTACCCGCAGGTTCCGTGAACATGGTATGATGTTTATCTTTATCCTGGCTTGCAGATACAGTGTGTCCATCCATTTCATTATACATGCACATAAACAAAACATTAATCCAAACAGTTCATTATCTAATTCATTAGGAAAAATAAGCTTTTTGTTTTACAGTAAAGATTCCTCCCCTGAGGTGAATGATGTAATCACTCCTATGAAATACTAACAAAACAGTAAACATTCAAAGTTAAAAACTAGTTTTAACCTTTTCACTGCAACCATTAATACATGTGTCGCTTTTATGTAAAATCAAAGATGTACCTGTATCTCATTTATAATAAACAACTTACTCTTGTTTGCTATGTGTGGAATGCTGCACAGTGAACTGTAAACCACCAATTGTAGGCAAATATTTGCCCCAGCTTCACTATAATTAAGTGTCTTAACGTTCCTACCAGATCATAATTCTTTCACTATGGATATGGGATGACAAATAATTATTACTCATACAGATCTTTTAACAGTTGTTTATAATATTTCTTGGATTACTCTCATGAACTACTCATTACCAGCAGTCATTTAGTAGAATTGCCCATATTTCATCCAATCTAATGTGTTGCTTGCAGAACTCAGACTTTATTAGCAATGCTCATAAAACTTTTGAAAATCTCGGAGCAAGTGCTACACCTTGGGTAAGCCAGTGAATACAGTTTTTAATAAACAGATACAAGGAGGGTTCACATGGAAGACTACTGAATTTAGTAAAGATGGAAGATAGTCGAGGTGCTACAAGAGGAAAAGAAAGAAAGGAAATGAAATACTAAAGGTGTTAGAACCTAAGAGGGAAAGAAGACAGACCCTAAAGACTGATACCCATCCCTGGATTTCCTCCCTTACAGATTGTTCACTGAGGAGCCAGAGGATGAAGTTGTTTGGCATGTCCTACAGAACAGACTTCCCCAGTTTCACCCAGACAGGCCCAAATAGTGATTCTATCACCTTTCTATTGAAGCCAAGTGGAGATGGTAGCAACCTGACACAGTAATCACCTTTGCATTTGTAAACTCCACATTCAAATTAAAACCAATTCCATTGACCAAATAACCAAAATCTTGCCTTAGAAAATCCTTATAAACCCATCAGTATTACTTATCATTTCGTCTAAAAGGAGTGTACAAGACTCTACAAAACTCCCAGAGCTATACTGGGATATGGCCCTGTTTAGTTATTACAGGGAATATCACATTCATTGTTATGAGGCCAGTTGCCTCACCAAATACCTCCAGCATCCATAAACTGCCTCCAAACCAGAGGAGTTACATGGTTTGAACAGTTAACAACTATTTGGTGTCAGGCATTCCATAATAAATTTTCTATCTTTCCAAACATGGAGAATAGCACACAAAACTCATACACTTGTGTCTTTTTTTTGTCATCATTAAGACAGCGTATGGTACAGATTAACAAACTCGGGTAAATTCATCTACTTTGCTACTTTGGAGGAACTTCAAAATTAACTGTACTAACTTCTGTAGTAACCTTCAATATACCGCTCTTTCTGCAGAAAGATTATCTCTACACAATCACTTAATTATGAAATAGCATCCCTATTTATCCACCCTCCTTTTTCTCTTAGGTATATGTTATCCTTTTCCTCTAGGTCCACTTATCCTTCCTATCAGATCATACACACATACATATTACAGTACAATACTCTGTTAATAGTGTTTACAACTCTACCTTCTCCTTTTATACATTTATATTGAGGTAGCTACACCTAGTGTAGCCTTTATTCATACTGCTTTTTAATCTGTCTTGTGTGCTATAAGTATTTTACTCTGCTGTACATAGTCATTCACTATTGTAATTTTGAATGTTTCAATACATGCCCTCCTATTACATGGTGTAATAGTCATACCTGGATGTTATCCCACCATGCTTACAATATACAGGAGCTAACATCCAGCTCCACTTAGAAAAAGAAGTAACTAGTCTAGGTTCTGTAATCTGTTTGCAGGCTACTGTTTGTTAATTCCTATTGTTTGCCACACACTAATGTAAAACTACATTAGTTGTAAAGGGATGTTTATTATGACATTTTTATGACTTATATCTTTTGATCTCATCTGTATTATAGAGACTTTTTTCCTTCCACTCAAAGGGTGTAATAAGAAAACAGCCTTTGGATGTGGGGTCCCTATGATTTTGTATGGAACTTCATAATGATGGAAAAACTTGCTCATTTCTTTATTTAACTATGAACTGTGATGAAAGAGATTCTCTTGCACTGTGTTAAAATTAGGGACACTTGCTTTTAAATTATGCTCTTGCATGTGACATTGTGCATGTCTATTTAAAATTACTTTTTGTACTATTGTTAGATTTACTTCTACCTTTTCTTGTAATTCACCAGTGGTACATCTTCCATTTCACACCAAGAAACATATTAACAGTGGTTTCCTATGAGATTTTTATCCAACACTTCTACTGTAGAAAATCCAATTGAGAAGTAAGTAATACAGTAAGGAGAACTTGAAACTCTGGAACCATCTGCACCTGCTCATGTGTTTTATAAAATAATATGAATGGCATAATCTTCCTAGGTCTTTTATAACTCTTTCAGGTAACAGTAAATAAATAATAATCAAGGCTTCACTGCTACAATTACATAAACTCAACATAAATATTCTATTCATTATTAACAGCCATTAAGTCAAAAGGAGATGCACTACCATTTATATAACCAATAATGTAAGCACACATAACATAAGGTGTCTTAAATGTAAGGAAAAATTCCCTCTGTTTAATAAAATATCACAGTAGTAATTATGTGAATTAACATGCTTAAACTTTAACACTCTAAGGGAAAACTTAATTAATATTATACTTTGTCACTGACTAGCAGTTATACTGAAAGTTCACATTTTCTGCAGTAGCAGACAAAACAGTTGATTTGTCAACAATTTTTCTAACATTAAACAGTGATGCAAATTCATGTTAACACTGTTTTCACCACTCTTCTCTGTAAACCAATATCTCTTTAGATAATTCCATTTTCCTCATGTGAGTAAATCAGAGTAAGTAATATTGTAGAAATCTTAACCAATATTGTAAACTAAATAAAAATGCTTCCAGTTTAGACACTGGTGTATGGGTGACACTCTGTATCAGATATACCCTATGGTATGCTAGCATAAAAGAATTGAATCACCTCTGGGCTTTGGGCACTAGACACATCTTAAATCTAGTCTTCTGACTCTCTCACTGAACACTACAGCACCAAGCATCTACATAAAGTAGCATGCCTAGAATTATGCAGTGTACATTACTAATAAAGCTTAGTTCTTCTACAGATAAAAAATTGCATAATAGTTTACGTAAAACACTCTATTCAAATACAGATTCCTGTACAAATACTTCTTACAGTAACAATAAAAATCACAATATGCTTTGGTACATTCACTCGTAGTCCACCTTCCTTGACAACAGACTGTGCTCAAAGTTTAAATCTTCGTCAAAACACTCATTATAGCTTAATTACCTGTAAAATATAGATTTACAAGCATGGTATACTTTTGTACACATCCAAAGACACGTAAATGTTTCCTTAAAATCTACTTCATAAGAATTTGTTACTTTAGAAACTTCCATTATTGGGGTATCAATAGCCTCCTTCTGTTCCTTCCTCAACCTCTCCATCTGTGCCATGATATCAATGCTTAGATTATTAAGTTCTCAGATAGTCCTTCCTTAGTCTTAGTTTGTTCCAAATTTTCAGTCATTCAATCTCTGATCTACCTGTTTCCACATTAGAATGAGGTGTATCTACAGATGACTCAGACGTTTCTCATGTTTTATTACTGACTAGGTCAACTACATGCTCCTCCAAACTAGCAAGTGTAAAGCCTGAAACAGTGGCTACATCCAAATCTTTGCTTTGTTCCGGTGCTCTCAGTCTTACTTGTATGCCCGTTATTTGATCGTGTATTCTGTTAAATTCCTGCTCAGTTTATTCTTTTGTTTCAAGTCTTTTTCACATATTGAAATTGCTCACTTGCCTCCACTTTGAACTGTTTCAGGATTTCCAAATTTAGCTTCTCTGGTAAAGTGGATGTCACATGTATTTCCTCCTTTTCCCTCTATGACTCATTGCTATGCTGTTCTAGTGTAGTGTATGTCCAAGTATGGTAGTTAACTCTTTTATATGACACAGTAATGACACAGTTGCTCACAAAATATTTTGAACCAAACTGGAATATCTGCATCCAGTTTTCTCATCACCAAGAGCATGCAGTGTCTTCCATAACATGCATCGGCTTAATATTGTAACAAGGCTAGCTATTCCATTATAATACACCCACAAACTCTGGTTGTGAAACCACTTGCAGTTTATCCCACAGCACAAAAAAAGAAAAAAAAACTTTTGGAAACTAAATCAACTTGGATTTTATGCAGCTCACCAGAAACTCGTGTGTAGATGCCGATGGGAAGCTGGATCAGTGTGTAGGTTGAGCTGCATCATCAGAAATGGGTGTGCCATTGACACTTCTGCTGCTGCTGCCACATGTTGACAAGCCACAGCTGCAATCCGCAACTGCTGTTGTAGACGCATCGTGGGATGAGTACAGTCAAAGCCCTTCAGAGTTGTAGTCGAAATCTTCCAACTCATGGACTAATTATTTTCTTCTCCATCTTGTTTGTAGTCAAAGGTTTAATAATTGTCCATTGACTATGCAAACCTCTTCAAAATTCTTGAGTCTCAGTGCTAGCAACAGATTTTGCACTACAGTGTATGGTGAGAAATATGGGTTTGCAGTAGTGTATGAATAGTGGCAGAATATGGGGGGGGGATAATATAATGGAATAATGGAAGCTGATTAATAATTGCTGCTTGAATAATTAAAAAAATAATTGGAAAGAATAATTGAAAGAAATTGGGGAAGGTACACATATCCTGGGTGAACTTTAACTGGTGCTAAAATCAACAGACCTTCAATGTCAATATATTTAAGACCAATATTCATTATTTAAAGTTACGTACTTCTTCTCAATAGTTCCATTGCGCATAGAGTTAATTATCAAAATACTGATGCAATATCAATCCTCTATTGCTCATGCAAATTCTTCTTGTCTGCTTTGATTCTCTTGATGCAGGATTCTCGGCATGGGCTAAATGATGAACAGCTGGGTTTTATTGGCACAACTATATACATAAACTTGGTCTTCCTAATACCTTTCATAACACTTTTTAATATATGATTGGAATGCATATTTTAGACAATACTGACACAGCAGTGCTAGTTGCACGTGCGACCGCTACGACTTATAGAAACAAAAATATGAATATCAGAAATTGATCAGTTGAAGAGAATATGTCTCCTTTTTTTGGTTTGTATTGCAACATTATCACTAACACAAAATAACTTGTTACTTTACCATTGATTATGTATGGCTTGCATGTATAACAAGAAAAGAATGAAGAAAGAGAAAATAATATGATCCATTACATGTACTTCTGCTGTCTGCACTTGGTACATTCTCAACATGTTGGTTCTTTCAATTACCTGCTATAAATTTTGCTAATGAACTGAACTCTCATTTTCACTTCTCTGTATTTAAAGTCTTCAAGTCTCACAATGACAGATCCCAATGATTGCAACTCAAAATAGTCTAGCCAAACATTAACACATTCTGATACATAATGTCTAACTATTATGCCAGACATCAAAGCTTTTTTTAACATAAAAGTGATTCATTTGTTTTGCATTCCTGTTGACACTGTTGGCAGCCCTCTTACTTCTAGCCATCCATGACACTGCCAACTCAGAATGCCAAACCATACATATAGCCTTATACAGCAAGTGAACACCATGCGTAACATGACCACTTGCAGCTGCCATTTTGTTATGGCACATGCACTCTTGTATAAGCACATACCAGGGTGTACAGTATCCTTTCTTATTCACTACTTAACAAATATCTGCTATCATGATCATCTTTAGCTGGTACTACTACCAATAGTGAAATGGGGCATTTGATAAAATGCTCTGTTAAATGACAAGCATAATTTTGGCTGTTGATCTTAGTAAATATTGACAACAGATATCAACTCATGCAAATTTGAATAATCAGAATTCACTAATGCTCTTTAAAATTACAAATTTTTGTTTATTGTTCTTGTTCTCCATGAATTTTATTTACTCCACACTGTACCTGTTGCATGTACAATGTTCCACTGGTTCTTTACATCAATATATGGAAGTGAAGTAAAGTCTGATCAGGAACTAAGACTTCCTTTTATTTAATCTTGCTCACCTTACTGTTTCAGCACACTTGTCAGCCTCAAAGTGCTGTAATTACTGCTTGAAATTGAGAGTACATATTCCACATCCAATTCTCAAAATAAATTCAGTGCTTTTGATAATCAATATACTGTACATTGCACTCTTATGTACAGTGACCACTAATTATACAGTAATTACATTGAAAAGGACTAAGCCCCCAAACAGTCTGACATATTTAACAGATTCCAATTGAAAGAATGGATACTAGTTTTCTCATGTCCTTGTGATATCATAAGCATTGTTAAAGCCAATCTTCCTCTATGGCCCATACCATACCTCCAAGGCAGGACCCAATGATATAGAATGAACGGCCTGACCAGCAGGTACCATGAATGTGGTATGAACTTATTGTCATCAAGGCTTGCAAGTATGCAGCATCCATCCATTTGATGATACCTGTGCATGAATAGAACATACATCCAAACAGTGGATTATGTAATTCATTACAAAAGTAAACTTTTTAAAGTGGCAATCATCATTTGATGATTCAAAAAATGCTTTTGCAACACATCACTTTACCAAAGTGACATATTGCACTACTAAAGCTTTACTAGGATCAAGAAATAGATACATGTTGTTCAACATCCACTGCTGTTAGTGTTTCATTTAAAATGGCTAAATTTGCTGACTGGATTGACTGTCCAGCTCTCAACCCCAGCTGTGAGTTAATTATCAGCATTTCATTATTTAAGAAGGCTGTTGATCTTGTAACATACCTTTTTTCCATAATTTTGCTGAAGCCTGAAAACTAAAATTAGCCTATAATTACCACTTTTACATTGGCACACTTCTTATCTAGCATTGTTACTTTTGTAGGTTTTAGTCTGTTTGGAAATGCATCATTCTCAACTGATAAATGTACTGTTTCTGCTAGTGATTCAACAATAAATATTGAACTAACTTTGATGATAGCATTTGGTATCTCATCAGCACCATTTTTTTTATCTGGCTTCTTGTCACGGTATGTATTTATCAACTGTTGCGCTCTGTCATGGTTGAAATTACTAGCTACTTGTCAGGGGTCAGTTAGTTTATTGTTTTCTTAATCAACTCTATATTCCTGTGATAAAATGTCCTTGCACCTATTTCTGTTATTGTTATGATTAACTGGCCTTGCACCTGTTTCTCTTTTATAACTTGCCAGGTTGCTTTAGTTTTATTGCTGGAATTACACGTCAATCAGTCATCGTCTAGCGTTTCTTTTTATTTTGATTTTTTTTAAATAACTTGTTTTAGTATTCATTTGTATCTTTTGAAGTAGGTAATGAAATCTCATTTTGATGTGGTATCTTTATCACCTGTTTGTTTTTGGAACAGAGTTAAATGTAGTTGTATTCTTGGGAAAAGCTATTTAAAAAAGATGCTTAAATGTGATCATAAACTTGTCATATTTGTCATTGGTATCATTACAGTTGTACACATCATTCCAATTTTTTCAATTCAGGAGAGAACAAAAATATTCCACATCTTCAGTACTGAAGTTCCTTATAGTGCATCTTACTCTTATAGCAAGAACAAACATGATTTATGGAACATAGTACTTTATAGAGCCAAAGTAAGACACAAGGAAGTACAGGTTGTGCATAGCACTGAACACATTGAATGTATAATGATAATACAGGTGTGATCATAAACTTGTCATATTTGTCATTGGTATCATTACAGTTGTACACATCATTCCAATTTTTTCAATTCAGGAGAGAACAAAAATATTCCACATCTTCAGTACTGAAGTTCCTTATAGTGCATCTTACTCTTATAGCAAGAACAAACATGATTTATGGAACATAGTACTTTATAGAGCCAAAGTAAGACACAAGGAAGTACAGGTTGTGCATAGCACTGAACACATTGAATGTATAATGATAATACAGGTTACAGAATAAGCCGAACACTCATTTGCGATCGCTTATGTAATCCTGTTTCTTTGACATTTCACCAGAGCATGCCAGGGGGTCAACCCATGTGGCCTCTATAAGCGAGCCCATGAACTGTATGGATGCATGATGTCTGAAATCGTGATTTGTGAAGATACATCACTCCTCCCTTCTAGGGGTTGGGAAAATCACACACAAACATAAAAATACTAGGCACAGAAAAATACATGGAAGAGAAAAAATGCATGATACATAAAACAATGCATTGTACAGCAAAAAGGCACTGATACCGAAAAAAGCATTGGTATCGAAAAAAAGCAGTGCTACTGAAAAAGATCAGTGGTTCTGAAAAAGAACACTGGTGCCGAAAAAGAGATACTGGTACCAAAAAAATTGCTGGTACTGAAAAGCACAGGTACTGGGGGAAAAAAATTATTGCTCTCATGAGGCACTGAGATTACTAGTCACAGAAAATTCCAACAGTGCTGGCATCCGTTTCATTACCTGACAATGAATGTCAGCTGCTGCAGCAGTATGTTGTGGGCAGCACTAGCAAATAGAGATGGAAGTGATGAGGGGTCAGTTTGGCATGGTGTCCCCCCTGTCATGAGAGGCCTTAGGACCTCATTGAGGTCAGTGGTCGGCACAGAAGGTGGCAGCAGGGTTGTCGGAGGCAATCTACATCTACATCTACATTTATACTCCGCAAGCCACCCAACGGTGTGTGGCGGAGGGCACTTTACGTGCCACTGTCATTACCTCCCTTTCCAGTTCCAGTCGCGTATGGTTCGCGGGAAGAACGACTGTCTGAAGGCCTCTTTGCGCGCTCTAATCTCTCTAATTTTACATTCGTGATCTCCTCGGGAGGTATAAGTAGGGGGAAGCAATATATTTGATACCTCATCCAGAAACGCACCCTCTCGAAACCTGGCGAGCAAGCTACACCGCGATGCAGAGCGCCTCTCTTGCAGAGTGTGCCACTTGAGTTTGTTAAACATCTCCGTAACGCTATCACGGTTACCAAATAACCCTGTGACGAAACGCGCCGCTCTTCTTTGAATCTTCTCTATGTCCTCCGTCAACCCGATCTGGTACGGATCCCACACTGATGAGCAATACTCAAGTATAGGTCGAACGAGTGTTTTGTAAGCCACCTCCTTTGTTGATGGACTACATTTTCTAAGAACTCTCCCAATGAATCTCAACCTGGTACCCGCCTTACCAACAATTAATTTTATATGATCATTCCACTTCAAATCGTTCCGCACGCATACTCCCAGATATTGTACAGAAGTAACTGCTACCAGTGTTTGTTCCGCTATCATATAATCATACAATAAAGGATCCTTCTTTCTATGTATTCGCAATACATGACATTTGTTTATGTTAAGGGTCAGTTGCCACTCCCTGCACCAAGTGCCTATCCGCTGCAGATCTTCCTGCATTTCGCTACAATTTTCTAATGCTGCAACTTCTCTGTATACTACAGCATCATCCGCGAAAAGCCGCATGGAACTTCCGACACTATCTACTAGGTCATTTATATATATTGTGAAAAGCAATGGTCCCATAACACTCCCCTGTGGCACACCAGAGGTTACTTTAACGTCTGTAGACGTCTCTCCGTTGATAACAACATGCTGTGTTCTGTTTGCCAAAAACTTCTCAATCCAGCCACACAGCTGGTCTGATATTCCGTAGGCTCTTACTTTGTTTATCAGGCGACAGTGCGGAACTGTATCGAACGCCTTCCGGAAGTCAAGAAAAATAGCCTGTATCTAATATTTTCTGGGTTTCATGAACAAATAAAGCGAGTTGGGTCTCACACGATCACTGTTTTCGGAATCCATGTTGATTCCTACATAGTAGATTCTGAGTTTCCAAAAACGACATGATATTCGAGCAAAAAACATGTTCTAAAATTCTACAACAGATCGACGTCAGAGATATAGGTCTATAGTTTTGCGCATCTGCTCGACGACCCTTCTTGAAGACTGGGACTACCTGTGCTCTTTTCCAATCATTTGGAACCTTCCGTTCCTCTAGAGACTTGCGGTACACGGCTGTTAGAAGGGGGGCAAGTTCTTTCACGTACTCTGTGTAGAATGGCCACGTGGGACCCAGCAAAAGAGGTGGTGGTCAATGTGGTTTCAGGTGCAGCAGTGGCTGCACTGGTGACAGCAGTTTAGGAGTGGGGGCAGAGGCAGGAACCCCAGACAGCGATCTGCCAGGCAGTGATCCCCACTGCCCACTGTGGCACGAACTTGACTATCTGTGATACAGGAACATGAGCAGGCATCAGCAGAGGTGGGGCTGGGAGAGGCGGTGGCCCCTCAGGAACAGACCCCACTGTGTGCGGCCACAGGTGGTCAAAGTGACGCTATGTCCACCCATCAGGAGTGCAGGATGGTGAACACTACTAGCCTGACAAAAAGATGCAAATTCTCGAGAAACAAACTGAGGGTCATTATTGGTAACCAAGGTATACGGAACTGCAAAAATCTTAGACAGGGCTGAAATAGTGGCAGCCACAGATGAGGATGGACAATGCACCATGTAGGGAAACTTGGAACAGGTGTCCACTACAATGAGACAATGCTGATTTAGGAAGAGCTAAGCAAAATCAGTATGTAGACACTCCGATGGACACTGCAGCATTAGCCAGGGGGAAAAAGACAGCCATGGGGCCACCTGTTGCTGAACACAGATTTTTACATAAAAGCACGTGATGGGGCTGAGCAACAGTGTATGCGTCTGGTTAAAACTTATAGAAGTATGCAACTTTACCTGTAAATGCCTGCCGTTCCTTAATAGACGTCAGCTGCAGCAAAGCCACAATTGCTTCAACATAGTGATGCAATGGCTTGATCCTTGTATGAGGAACCTGAAAACCTAGCTACTCAACTGATGGCTGAAAAAATTAAGATTTGGCAAGATTGCACTTGAGACCTGCAGAATGCAATACAGAAAACAATGATCAGAGACTGCTATGGTAGTCTGTGATGGAAGAGCCAGACACAGAGGCTGTCAGTGACCCCAAAAGGCAAGCTTTGATATTGTTATAGGCCGACAGGTGTATTAGCCAAGGGGAAAAAGACAGCCATGTGGCCACCTGTTGCTGAACACAGTGAATGCAACCTGTGATAAGCCACATAGTGTCCTCATCTATACTCTACCATTACACATACTGGCAGGCCAAAACTTTGGTGCAAGAGGTCCTCCAATGACCAACATGCAGAAGCCACAGCACATTACAGCATAAGGAAGTGAGATTCACAACCTGTGCAGCAGCACTCACTGTAACTAACAAAAGAACCCCATCAAACACAGAAAGGTGGTGCTGGATGGAGGAGTAATTATGCAAGGGATCTGAAGCAAGGATGGGGTTTTTTATGACCACCAATGCTGCACAAAAGAAAGGATCCGACTAAGTACAGGATCTGTGGTGACAGCCAATGCTATTGTGGCACTAGTGATAGGAAAACCATTGACCATGTTCTGGTTCTCAATTTCTAAATAGAAACAAAGCAGCTAATCCTGACTGAACGCCAGGTCCAGCCTGTTCGGAAGGTGAGATAATGCAACCGGCATTGACGTGTTGCGCCATTGGCCAGTAATGGATCTGATAATGATAACACAAGAGGAAGAGAGCCTGCTGCTGCAAATGATGTGTTGTCTAGCCGGGCATGGAAGCCAAAGGGTTGAAAAGAGCAACCAACGACTTCTGATCTGTGATTAAATGGAACTTAAAACCATGCAAGAAGATGTGAAATTTCTAGAGGGCAAACACAATTGCTAAAGCCTCCTTTTCAATGTGAGAAAAATACTGTTGCTGAATGGGAGGTAAAAACTGAGAAGCATAAGCAAAAGGTTGTTCAGACTCATCTGCATATTTTTATGCTAACACTGCACCAAGACCATGCTGAGAGGTATCTGTAGCCAACACAAGATGCTGACACGGTTGCAAAATGGCCAGACATAAAACACATTGAAGCTTTTTTTAATTAAAAAAAATTGCACAGTCACAAGTCAGGGGCCAGAAAAAAGGGAGATCTTTACATAAAAGTATGTGAAGGGGCTGAGAAACAGTGTATGCACCTGGTTAAAACTTATAGTAGTATGCAACTTTACCTGTAAATGCCTGCCGTTCCTTAAAAGACATCGGCTGCAGCAAAGCCACAATTGCTTCAACATAGTGATGCAATGGCTTGACCCCTGCATGAGGAACCTGAAAACCCAGCTACTCAACTGATGGCTAAAAAAAATTAAGATTTGGCAAGATTGCACTTGAGACCCGCAGAATGCAATACAGAAAACAATGATCAGAGATTGCTGAAGAGCCATACACAGAGGCTGTCAGTGACACCAAAAGGTGAGATTTGATATTGGTATAGGCCGACAGTTTATTGACATGAGAAGGTGCCTAGTAGTCTTATCCACGGGGAGCTGGAGGTACACTTCCAACAAATGTCTTGGAAAAGTAGTGACCACCTGATAATTTTGCAAGCAGCCTGTCAGGGTGGGGCAAAGGGTATGTATCTGTCATAGATGGTGCATTAATCATGACACTGAAGTCGCCTCAGAGGCAAAGTATACCCATTGGCTTCTTAATGATGACCAGTGATGTAGCCCATTCACTGGAAGAAATGAGCCAAATGACATCGAGCATTGTCAAATGGTCTAATTCAGCCTTGACAGTCACGCAATGGGACAGGCACCCACCATGCCCAAAAAACAAAGGGAGGTGGATTCTTCCATGATAATGTGGGCCTAAAAACTGGTAGCACAACCAAGTCCAGGGGAAAACAGTGACGAAAATTAAGAGCAGAGGGACTGCAGTTGCTAATATGGAACTTGATCTGACGCTAAAGCGTTAAACACATCTAACCCAGACAGGTCTGCAATATGGGAATGATCCACAACAAGGAAGGTGAGAGGGAGAACAACAGATTTGTAAGATACAGGAGAGGAGAACTGAGCTAGGATTGGAATCTGCTGTTTATTGTAGCTAACCAACTTCCATGTAACCTGTGAGAGAGAGGGAGCCCATGTCCACGTACATTTGTGCTGATACCAAAGTCACTGCAGCTCCTGTGTCCACTTGCAGTTTTAGCAGTTTATGAATCACATACAATTGTTAAACAATTTGTTCGAGAAGACAGCTGCTGTAGAGATATAGTTTATGCCCATTGGTACTACTGTGTCTGGCACATTTGAAGAGATTCTGATTCAGTGTGGCCTTTCTTTTGACACTTGTTGCAAACAGCCCAACATGCAGGGCAGGCAGTCTGCTCCTGTTGGATGAGGCAGTATGGGTTCGTGCAAGATGGAAGGGGGCACGTGGACACTGTTGTGACACAGCCTGTTGCTGCTGTGGCCGTAACCAATGCTGCCCCATGCGATGCTGTGATGAAGGTTGTACTACTGCAGTGGCTTCCTGGTCATCCAGAACACCTGAGTGTGCCTAATAGGAGTTAACTGAGCAACTTCCAGTACAGCCATCCATGCAGAAATCTGATTTCCTGTGGATTGTGGCATTTGAAAGGACTGTGCGATATTGAGCAGATCTGTAAGCATTAGATTCTCACATTGAAGTGCTTTTTCATGGACTTCTTTATCTGGGGACCAGACAAGTAATAACATCATGCACCATGTGATCAGCAAAGGATTCCTGATGTGTACTAGTGACAAATTTGCAACAATGGCACAACCTGTGTAATTCTGCAGCCCAGCTTTGTAAGATTGGCTTGGGCATTTCTGACAATGGTAAAATTCTACATGCATTCTGCCACAGTAAGATTGAGAGAATCTTGCATATTTCATCAAATGATAAGCTGGATGGTTCTTGCAAAGGTGCAAGTTGGCATAACAACTGATGCGAGCATGACAAAAGCCAGGAAAAAACGAAAACCCTACACAGGTTTGCCTAATTCATGTGAAAAATCTGGTAATGTTGGCATAACTGTGTCTCATAGGAGTCTCAGTCTTCAGCTGATTCATCATCTGCCGGAAAGGGTGACAGTTGCACTGATGGAAGAATAATCTGCCACGAACACGCAGATGCCACTTGGCTGAGAGCAGTTGTGAGAGCCTACTGTTGTGACATGGTAGTGTGTTTCTTCCATCAGGTTACAGAATGGGCCAAGCACTAGTTTGTGATCACTTAAATAACTCTCTTTCTTTGGCGGCTTGCCAGAGAGTGCTAGGGGGCCAATCAGGTGGGCTCTATAAGCGGGCCTGTGAACTGTATGGATGCATGATCTCTGAAATTGGTGTGCATCATGAATGAAGGTGCATGAGTATATTTGCATGTGTATATCAACATCTGGTCAGTGATAGGTGCAGAAGTTGCTGTTTTCCAAGTTGATTCAGTTACAGTTGGGCTTATGTTGAATGACTGTATTAAATCTATAAATAGTCTTTGAATTTCTTGGATTTCAAGAAATTAGGATTGAAGTCACCACATTTGATTATACTTTTCTTGGGAGGGTCAATTTATTTCAGAAGTTCCTCCAGGTGATTATAAAAAGGCCAGAAACCGTGCCATGTGTGTGTCTGAGCTGCATTTGCATGAGAATGTGTGTGTGGACTATTTCAGAAGAAGGCCTTCTGGTTGAAAATTTATGTATTTAGTAGTCTTTCTGTTGTGCCTGTCTGTGAGTCAGCATCTCCATTATATGACAGGTAGCAATCAGACCTTTCCATAATATTGTCATAAATGGAATATATTATTTCATGCTTGCCTATGCACCTCATTTTTTGCACTAGTGTCTCTAATGAAAAAAATCCTGAATATTTCTGGGCATGGGATTGGTACACTAGATGTGTGTTTCTGCTTCTCTTCTGTTGAGATGTACCAGTTTCCACAGAGGTAAATAAAGCATTACTATTAGAACAAATTAATGTCAGTAGATGCTTCACCAGCCATTTGAAACAAAAATAGTAAGTGGTACAAAGATACCTTAACTGCTGAAAAGCTACGCAGTTGACTGTGGGCTTTTTTTCAGCAATTTCTTCAAAAAGGCAGTTTTGAAATAAACAGAATTACCCTTGAAATAACTACTAGCAAAATAGAATACTGCAGATTTGTTCAGTTGTGGACCTGAAAGAAAATCCATTTAGTGTCTTCCAGGAAAACATAAGAAGCCTTATAAGTAACGAGGATGAACATCTGATAAGAATATTTCGCTTTTTGAATGTGAAATTTTATTAGATGTGTAAGGTTAGCAATTAACTAGAGGAAATATTAATTGACTTTCTAATTACAAAATAACTTTCATTGCTAATATTTAATCTGAATATTGATTTAGCAATGAACATTACACATCTGATATTCCCAAAACAAGTAATTTTAGAGTGCAATTTCAGGAACAGGTGTCAAGCTGATATTCTGGAAATTTCTAATAAAGTAAAGAAAATTGAAGACAGTGAGTTTAATGTTTCATGTCTTCTACATAGTCTCCTCCCATTTGACTGTAAAGCACAGAACATTCATATAACCATGCAAAACAGTCAGAAAAGTCCTTCTTTCAAATATTGTTCAACTTTTGCATCACACTGACATGAATATCAGTTACATCATCAAAGCAATGACCCTTCATATGATTTCTGGACTTCATTATTTTATGGTAGGTTCATACTAATAACACCAGGTCTCATCACCCATGATGTTTTTTTCTAGAAAAAAAATTATCTGCATTTTACATTTCTCTGAAGGTGCAGCAGACATCCATATGTTACTTTTTTGTTCGGGAGTCAGGGGCTTTGGAACAAACTTTGCAGGTAGTCTTCCCTTCTTTAAAACATTCTGGAAACTCTCTTGAACACTTGATTCACTTGATTTAGAGATGTTACTCCACTGCAGTTTATGACACAGCAACATTGATGCATCCTCTATGTAACGCTGCCTACTCACAACTGACTGGTTGAATGCACATAACTTGTTTTCAGTTGCTACTTCAAGCTTCCGTTATAATTACTGTGCTGATGTTGCTTATATACTATGAATAAAATCTGTCTTGAAACTTTTTGCATGGATGATGTACGTGAAAAGATAATTATAAAATTGTATTCAAGTGGAATCAAGAACTGTCATATTAGCAGTCATTTACCAAATACGTGTACTATATGCAGCTTGTGTTTCGAAATGTGCATTAGTCCTGACATTGATAACTTCAATATATTGTTCCTGCTCTGCCACATTGCAAGGAAATATTGAATTTATACAAAGAAGGAGAACATGATTGGTCACAGGTGTGTTTGATTCATGATGGACTGCCACAGCGATGCTGAGAAAAGTGAAGTGGCAAGAACTTGAAGATAGATGCAAATCATCCTGACAGAGGTTACTTGTAAAGTTTCAAGAATCAACTTTAAGTAATGAATCTAGGAATACACTACAATCTCCTACATATTGCTCCCATATGGATTTTGAAGACAAGACTGAACTGATTACTGCACACACAGATGCATTTAAGTAATCATTCTTCATGGTAAGTATCCTGTGCTATGCACTTCACAGTGGTTCACAGTGTATGGCTGTAGACGTAGATCACATGGTATTTGGTTTTCCAGTGATTCAAAGATGTGAACATTTTTTATGAAATTAATAGCACTTTGAATCTTGCTTAATATCATTGCTAAAAATAAATTTTGGCTTATGATCTGGTTTCTGAATTAATATTCTCAAATAGGGTGCATCTATTTCCTTTGTATATCACGTATTACCATCATAGATTGGGCTTTCAAGTATATATTCTGTTTAGTTTCTAGAGAACACTTAGAGACTAGCGATAGGGAAATTTTTCCTTGATTGCCTCTTAGGAAACTAAAATTTTCATGAGATACTCCTGGATGATTAAAGTCTTTTCTAACTATTGAAGATTCAACAGCAAATATATTTATCAAATATATGTTTCACCTCTTAAGTCCACATTCATAGTCATCAATCTGGAAGTTCTATGTGAGATGTGGTGCATGTGATTTGAAGTGACTGTTCTCTGCAGCAGACAATATTGATGTTCTACATATTGTGTGGTTACTACACCTATTTCTCTAAGGATGTAGTGTATGACGTACCACAACACCATCACAACCTTCGTACAGTGTGTTAACTGTAAGTTGGCTGACTGCTTTCTATTTATAAATTGGTAGAAGTCAGTACATGTCAGAAGGCCTTGGCCAGTAGTCATTTGTTTTTTGGCTGCAGCCAATATTAGGTAGCTGATGGTACTGTCTAAGGTAGTCATTGTTATCTGCTGTGTTACTGTTTTGCACTTCACTGTCGCAAATGTTTTTTTAGAGTTTAATATTTTATCAAAATTATGATTTTTGGAGTCATCTACAATTTCTACTAGTTGGGCTATTGCTCGGAGAAAATCAGTGCTATGTAGCGATTCTTGCAAAATTGTGTTGTGTGTGATTGAATGCTGCAAAACAGAAAGGGAGTGGAAAGAAGTACTGCACTCAAATGAACTACACATATTTTGCATGAATTGTAAGCCATGAATATTCTTTTAAATCAAATATTTCCAGAAGATTGAATTTTACTATCATTAGGAGTCTGAATACGATCCATTGAATAATAAAGATAAATTAAATAAAGCATGAACAAGAAATTAATCTTTCGTGTAATTATCATATATGTGCTATTAACAAAATGAAATCAAATAATTGAAAAAAATTGTGTAAATGTCAGGAGTGGGATGGTCCTACCTTGCTCTGTTATGAGAGGTCAAAACATACAGTACATCCAAAAAACTGTGTGGTTGTTGATTAATGGGAGACTGAATACTTGCCAAAAATATGAGACAAAATGCAATGTCATCCAGGTTATGTATCTGAGATTGTTCTTCATACTGTTACCTGTGCCCACGCTATAATTATAAGATCATTTTTTTCAATATTTTCCCCAAAAGACTAAATCAGATAAAACCAGTGGACATAACACTTTGCTTAAAGCCACTAGCTACATGGTAATTATTACCCAAAGAAATCAGTACTCGTTCAGACATTCCATTCTCAAGTTACTACTTAACAGCAAGACCTTCCTATTCTGTGTAATACTTTCACTTTTAGCCTTGTCTTGTACCTTACCCCCTCAGTTTCAGATTATCTTTAAACTTCTTGGGTTGTCCAATCTCCAAGCCACTGATATCTAGAGTATACCTATCAGACTTGCATTGTGTGTTGGACCTTTTCATGGATGTGGCAGGGGTGGTCAAAATATGGTAATCTGACAGATTCTAAACATTGCTGCTGCCAACCGCATCTCATAAGTGTGCAAACTCCTCCTCTGCTAGTTCTAAATCAACCTGATGTTTCAAGACTTATGATAGATTAAAATATTTATTTTAATTTAAAAAAGAAAGATCTGAACATTTGTTTATAATTAAAACTATGTACTGATCTAGTACATGAACATAGATCCTTGTTTTTTACAGGTTGTAACTTACACATTGTGTAATTTCAATGAATTTAATGCACATTACTGACACCATGAGAATGAGAAGTGCAATAAAAATCATAAAGAATTATTTTGATTGGCTATTTGGATCAAACTTAATTCTTTGTGTTTCTTTTTGTTTTTTTTCTATGTTCTGATTTTGGGTTAGCAATACTATAAAAAATTGCCACAAATTAACATCTAATGACAGTCTTAGTTCTGGGTTGTTATAATTAAAGCACAGCTACTAACAGAGGTCCAGTGTAGGTTGTAATTATCATATGGAAGCAAAACTTGGTAGCTATGTTAATGTTTTAATGTGGAATCAATTTATGCTGGAAAAACATTCCATTCCATTTTGACCACCAGGTGCAAATCTGGCACCATGAATGCAAGAAGAATGTATAGATATGTTGCCATATGTAATGGATTAGGAATGGGATGTTGGCAGAAAAGTACAAAGAAGTAAGTAAGGCATAATGTAGATTTTATAATTAACCACTGCTTACACAATGTGTTCAGTACTATCACCAGAAACATTGATTAGTTGCTGCATCCTTAAAATGACATGATCAGCTGTTGCTTACAGCAGTTGTGGTGGAATCTTAGTAACGTGTTCCTGTGCACTGGCCTTTAGATCAGGTAAAAACTGAACATGTCCTTGGTAAAATGAATTCTTTATAGACATTCCCAGAGCCAAAAGTCATATGGATTCAGATCAGGTGACCTCAGAGACCACACATCTAGAAAACCTCTGGAGATAACATGTTTGTGGAAGGTTGCATTAAGCAGATCTTTCACAGGGTGTGCAACATGAGGTGTTGCCCCATTTTGCATGAAAACAATGTATTCCACACAGTTGTGCTCTTCCAAAGCAGAAACCATGTGCTGTACAAAGAGGTCTTGACACAGGCAAATGTAATGGTTTACCTGACAGGTCCTCTGTGTATATTCTCTTCAAAGGTGAATGGACCAAGAATAAAGGTGCTTATGAGTCCACACCATGCAGTCACATATGGTAAGTGCAGTGGTTCTTCATGCAGTACAAATGGTTTAATAGCACCCCAAATTTGGTAGTTGTTTGTATTCACTGCACTCTGTAGTGTAAAATGTGCCTCGTCACTCTATATAGATTATTGTGTGGCCACATATTATCAAGTATGATCCATGCTAGAAACTGAAGAGCAAATTCTGAATGTTACTGCATATCATTATGTTTCAGTTGCTGCACTGTCTGGATCTTGTATGGGTACCAGTGTGAAATAAACAGCAAAACTTACTGTAGTGTTGACTATGGGATGGACAATTCTTGTACACTGCATGAGCACTAGCACTACTGGGGCACCTTCTGTATGGTCAATTACACCAATAGCAACCTCATCAATAACTTCCAATTCAGTAGGATGCCTTCCTCTTGCAGGTGCCACTCCAAGCTTACCTGTGTTTTTGAATTTCATTATCACCTTCATTAAACAATTTAATGATATTGGGCCTCTCTTCAGATCTTTCAGCAGTTGATACTCGCTCAGTGCAGTGCTGTAATTGCTGCTGTTCACATAAAACAGTTTCACTACCAGCGCATGGCCTATCTTCTTGAAAGACACATTGCTCGCTCATTTTATGGCTTGTCAAATGTCAGCATGAATGACACACTGTCATACAAACAGTGTACAGCACCAGAGAGGCATGTTGTGTCCAAAATTGGAACTAATTTTTTTCCAGTATTAATTGGTTCTATATTAATGCATTAGTGTATATATCAAGTTTTACTGCCATACAATAGTTAAAACACACACTGGTCCTCTGTAAGTAGCTGCAGTTTAATTATAAACACCCAGTATTTGTAATTTACAGATTTGTAACACTGACAGTACTTTTCTTGTTAAAAATGTTCTTTAATAGATTATTTTTATTCGCTTACATCCTCCTTATTTATTTTTATATAATGTTAATTTGACTTTTTCTCCAACATAAACAAATATGTCCATACAATTTCTTACTTTCCATATAGAGGAGACACTGAATTAAAGTCACCCAACCCAGTTGACATAATCTGCCTCTCTGAACACCATGTGACCACTGGTATAGCAACTAGGCCTAAGCACAATGAGAAACTCAGACAGGAGAGTACTGCAAATGTTAGAATAAGGAAAGGTTCTCATAAAAGTACAATTAAAAGTAATGTAAGTATATTTCATCAAAATATTGGGAGTTTAAAGAATAAAATAGATGAGCTTCTGGTTTGTTTAGAAGATTTAGAAGCTGAGGATGAAATAGATGTACTATGCCTGTCTGAGCATCACATTGTTACTGATATGGATAAGGTAAATGTAAGTGGATATAAGCTCTCTGCACATGTAATGAGAGAAAATATAAAGAAAGGAGGAGTTGCCATATATGTCAAAAGTTATCATTGTGCAAAAAGTATAGAAACAAAAAAGTTTTGTGTAGAGAAACATATAGAAGCATGTGCCTGTGAGCTTAAATTAAATAAAGGCACATTTATAATTGTAACTGTATATAGGTCCCCATCAGGAAATTTTCATCTATTTCTGAAAAATTTGGACTCCTTGTTGTGCTATCTGTCAGACAGGGGGAAGCAAATTATTATTTGTGGGGACTTCAATGTAGATTCTCTGAAAGAGGGTAATAGGAAAAATGACCTTGAAGTATTACTCGGTTCTTTCAATTTGACACCCGTTATTGATTTTCCTACTCGGGTGGTAAAAGATAGCAGCTCACTGATAGATAACTTCTTTATAGACCAAGAGAAGTTTAACCAGATAAATGCTCAGCCTGTTGAGAATGGTCTTTCTGATCATGGTGCACAGCTAGTTACAATATATGACATAGCTCCATTCAGCAATACTAAACAGTCCTCCAAAGTAGTACGTTCAGTCAACGATTTAACAATTGCAAATTTCAGGGAAAGCCTACAGCAGTTAGACTGGAATGAGGTGTACCGTGAACCTGATGCCAATTTAAAATATAATTTATTTCATGACATTTTTGTGAATGCATTTGAAAACTGCTTCCCCAAGAAAATAGTTAAATATACTAGTAAGAAACCTTGTAACAAACCATGGCTTACTAAGGGTATAAAAATATCTTGTAACCAGAAAAGGAAAATGTATCTGACAGCAAGAAAGAGTAGTGACCCAGAAACTATCAAACATTATAAAAACTACTGTGTTATATTAGGAAAAGTTATTAAAAAATCCAGGAGTATGTGTATCATATCTGAAATCAGCAACTCTGATAATAAAATTAAAACAATTTGGAATATTATTAAAAGAGAAACAGGTCAACCAAGAGCACAGGAAGACAGTATTACCATCAAATTGAATGAAAACTTTACGAACAAAAAGTCAGAAGTTGAAAATATTTTTAATAACCATTTTCTAAATGTTGTGGATATAGTAGGATCCAGGTGTTCATTAGAAGATGCTAGGCTGTTAATGGAAGAGGCCATACCTATGCAATTTGATACAATTGAAATCTCACCCACTTCTCCCTCTGAAATAAGGAAAATAATAAACTTGCTTAAAAGCAAAAACTCACATGGAATTGATGGCATTTCCAGCAAAATACTAAAAGCTTGTTCTCAACAGATAAGTAAGATTCTCAGCCACCTGTGTAATAGCTCTCTGGAACAGGGCATTTTCCCTGATAGACTGAAATATGCTATTGTTATACCTTTGCATAAAAAGGGGGATAGATCTGATGTCAACAATTACCGTCCAATCTCCCTTCTAACAGCTTTAACCAAAATTTTTGAGAAAGTAATGTATTTAAGAGTAGCTTCACATATCTGTAAAAATGAAGTACTGACATTTTGAATGATCTGAATAACTGAACACCACCCATTGGGATTTTTTGTGATCTCTCAAAGGCTTTTGATTGTGTAAATCATGAAATTCTGCTAGACAAGCTCAAGTATTGTGGCATGAGTGGGACAGTGCATAAATGGTTTAATTCATACCTAACTGGAAGAGTGCAGAAAGTTGAAATAAGTAGTTCTCAAAACATGCAAAGATCAGCACATTCCTCAAACTTGGGAACTATCAAGAATGGGGTTCCACAAGGGTCAGTCTTGGGTCCTTTGTTGTTCTTAATATATATTAATGACTTGCCATTCTATATTCATGAAGAGGCAAAGTTAGTTCTCTTTGCTGATGATACAAGTATAGTAATCACACCTGACAAACAAGAATTAACTGATGAAATTGTCAATACTGTCTTTCAGAAAATTACTATGTGGTTCCTTGTAAACGGACTCTCACTGAATTTTGATAAGACACAGTACATACAGTTCTGTACAGTGAATGGTATGACACCATTAATAAATATAGACCTTAATCAGAAGCATATAGCTAAGGTAGAATATTCCAAATTTTTAGGTGTGTCCATTGATGAGAGATTAAATTGGAAGAAACACATTGATGATCTGCTGAAACATTTGAGTTCAGCTACTTATGCAATAAGGGTCATTGCAAATTTTGGTGATAAACATCTTAGTAAATTAGCTTACTATGCCTATTTGCACTCATTGCTTTCATATGGTATCATATTTTGGGGTAATTCATCACTGAGGAATAAAGTATTTATTGCACAAAAGCGTGTAATCAGAATAATAGCTGGAGTCCACCCAAGATCATCCTGCAGACATTTATTTAAGGATCTAGGGATATTCACAGTAGCTTCTCAGTATATATACTCTCTTATGAAATTTGTTATTAACAACCAAACCGAATTCAAAAGTAATAGCAGTGTGCATAACTACAATACTAGGAGAAAGGATGATCTTCACTATTCAAGATTAAATCTAACTTTGGCACAGAAAGGGGTGAATTATACTGACACTAAAGTCTTTGGTCACTTACCAAATAGTATCAAAAGTCTGACAGATAACCAACAAGTATTTAAGAAGAAATTAAAAGAATTTCTGAATGACAACTCCTTCTACTCCATAGAGGAATTTTTAGATATAAATTAAGAAAAAAAAATATATTAAAAAAAATAATAATAAAAACACAAAAAAATAAAAAGTTGATATATTAACTTAAGTATGTTGTTAAATTAAATTAATTATGTCATGTATTGGAAACTTTGACTCGTTCCATATCATTACGAAATATCGTATTCATGATCCATGGAACTAGTATTAATCTAATCTAATCTAATCTATTCTAACCAGACAGGCACAACAAAAAGACTGCTGTTATTTTAAACTTTCAGCCAAAAGGCTTTCTTCCAAAAATAGAAAAAACACACACACACACATTCATAAAAGCACAACTCTCTCTCTCTCTCTCTCTCTCTCTCTCTCTCTCTCTGTCACACACACACACACATACACACACACACACATACACACACACACACACACACAATTGAGGTAGTGATGCTTGTAGAAGTGTGCAGCTATGTTGGGGTTATGGGATAGAGTTGTTAGGTGCAGTCAGGAGGTTGGGGAGGGGGGGGGGGAAGTCGAATGGGGGGGAGAGGGATGTGTGGAAGGGGAGAGGGAAAGGAGAGAAGTAGAAAAGGGAAAAAGGCCAAGTGGGTGCACTGGCAGAATAGAAGACTATGTAGTATTGGAGGGTATAATGACCCATAGGTCTTTTTTACATCCTATCTGAATATACAATTAATTATGTTGCAAGTCTATTTTGGTAGTCAATCATTGGGGTTTACTCTTTCGATGATTAATAGAAGTTGTAATGTTGAATATTTGGACTGCCTTATCACCGTCTCGTTTAATCGATGTTCTTTTCAGAGGTTCACTTCACGTGAAATATTCAGTTTTGAATTGTCAAGAACCAACTCACAAAATATAGACCCAATTAAACTTGTGCCATCACTGATGATACTCAGCATTAATATCACAGATGTTCTAATCTATAGCATCCAATGATATTAGTAATGTACCTCGTTTAAGCTTCTCATTATTCACAAAAGTAGTCTCTGGATTGTTATTTCAGAACCCTCACTTAAATACTTCTTCACAGTTAAATTTATGTTTCTTCAGCTCAAAATTCAAATAAAGGCAGTCTATGCTTTGAAAAGTACCAGTCATAACACTTTCATCCAAGAGTTGTGAAATAAAATCACCTCAAACTTAGTAGCATAACTTCATTAATTCAAAGATGTTACTATTCGGTATCAGTCCTTGCAAGATACATTTTAAATGTTATTTCAGCTTAGGCAACTTCTCTTGATGTGAAAAAACTTTCAGATAAGCAATGATTCATGAAGATGCCCTTAAGGTAGGATTAGAATCTTCAAAATACTTTTCCTCTCTTTTGAATCTTTGATAGACAACTTTTACACCCACTGATAATATCATCACATCTCAAGTATTAATGAAATGCATCAATTCCTTCCAACTAATTGTGGCCAAAGCCAAACATGAATTGAATACATATTTAATTTCACAATTCAAATTGCAATTTTTTTCTTTTGTCATCATTATTGATGCAGGGGTGGGCAAATTGTTTCAGGATGTCCTTTCAGATAAATGGCAGTCGATTCAACTTTCAACTCCAGTATGGCCCTGTGACAATGGCTGTCTCTTGACAGAAAGGCTGTTGCTTTCACCACTACCATGCCCCATGTTCATAACGTGAAACATAAGAAATAATACACAGTTTTAAAGTATCACATATTTATACAAAATATGACAAATCTTTCCTTTTATTAATATCAAAACTTATGGCTATTTGCTATCCATGTATCATGTGCTGGAGAAGTATTGATGATGTGGCCTACAAACTACTGTATCATGGCAAATAGGAACAAGGAAGTTGGTACATAAGTAGAGGTCATGATGAGAAGTAGTCGAAAATCTGGGGGGGGGTTCTGAGTCATGGATGAGTGCTCTTTTGCAGGTGGACAGTGAGTATGTGGAAGGTGGTAGGTGACTGGAGTGACAAGACACTGGACATATCAGTTTCTATGCAAGGTTGGAATGTAATTCAGCATATGAAGGCATCAGTGAGACCCTTGGTATATTTGGAGAGGGACGTCTCATCACTACAGATGCTATGACCGTGGGTGGCAGGGCTGTAAAGTGGTTGGTATGGCTTATATGGTCACAGCTTGAGGTGGAGGCCAACATCAAGGAATGTGGCTTGTTGGTTTGAGGAGGCCCAGGTGAAATAAATGGGGGGAAGGTGTTCAGGTTTTGGAGGAATGTGCATAGAGTGTTCTCACCCTTGATCCAGATCATGAAGATGTCATAAATAAATCTGAATCAGGTGAGGGGTTTGGGTTTCTGGGTGGTTAGGAAGGATTCCCCTACATGCCCTATGTAAAGGATGGTGTTACTTTGCTTTTGAAGGCATCACCCACTAAAAAATCGATGTTACAGCAATGAGCACTCACATAGCACCATTCTATACCAACCTAGTCAAGGGTCAGCTAGAGCAATCTTTCCTAACCACCCAGAATACCAAACCCCTGTTCATATTCATTTGTGGCATCTTCCCGCTTTGAGCCAAGGATGAGGAAACTCTATCCACATTCTTCCAGAACCTCAACATCTTCTCCCTCATTTGTTTCACCTGGTTCCCCTCCGCCCAACCAGGCACCTTTCTCAATGTCAATCTCCACCTCAGAAGTGGCTTCATTAGCTCTCTTTCTGCATCAAACACCAGCAATACCTTCTCTTTTATAGCTGCTACCAATTCCTTACCAAGAAGTTCCTTCCATACAACCTAGTCACCAGTGGTCATTGCATCTGTACTGACAAGAATTCCCTCTCCAAATATACCAAGGGTCTCACTAATGCCTTCACAGACTGAAATATCCTCCCAGCCTTGTATAGAAATAGAACTCCCATGCCTTGTTTCTACCTTTACTTCCCACCTACCACATGCCCACTGTCGAGCCACAAAGGAGTACTCATTTCATGTCTCAGGACCACCCGGGTTAGGAGCAGCAGAATCACATTCTCCACCAGGCTTTTGAGTATGTCTTGTCATACCCTGAAATGAGGAATATTCTACCCACTATCCTTCCCACACCTCCCACAGTGGTATTCCACTGCCCACCAAACATATGCATTGTCCTTGTCCATTCCTACTCTACCCCTGCTCCCAACCCCTTGCCTCACACCCATATTCCTACAATAGGCCTAGATGTGAGACCTACACATACATCCTCCCAGCAACCACACTAGTCTGGTCACAGGCATCAACTATCATCTCAAAAGCCACCATGTGATCTGCAAATTAAGCTGCAACCACTGTGCTGCTTCTTATTTCAACATAACAGCTAACAAATTGTTTGTCCACATGAATGGCCACCAACAAACTGTGGCCGAGAGACAGCTGGACCACCCAGTTGGTGAACTTGCCCAACATGATGTGCTTCCCCTTAATGACTGCTTCACAGCCTGTGCCATCTGGATCCTCCCCACCAATACCAGCTTTTCTGAGTTGTGCAGGTGCAAACTGTCTCTGCAACATATCCTACATTCCAGTAACCTCCATGGCCTCAACCTCTGCTAATCCACGTCCTCTACCTATCTGTTCCCTTCTGTGCTTCCACTCAGCATTATACCTCTTTCTATTCCGCCATTGCACCCACTAGCTGTTTTCCTCTTCTCTACTTCTCTCCTTCTCCATTCCCTCTCACACCTCACCCCTTTTCCGGCCCCTAAACCTCCCAACTGCACTGAACCGCCCTACCCTGTCATCATCCTGTCGCTGTATGCTCCCACAAGCAACACTACACTTTTCCTCACCCCTACCTTTCGACCTCTCCCAATCCCCACTACATGCCTCCTCCTTCCCTCCTCATACACACAGACTGCTGCTTTTGACAGGCACAGATGCAGTCCAGTCATAGTAGTCGGAGACAGTGGTCATAATTGCATGAGTTTTTCTTATTTGAATGTGTGTGTGTTGTGTGTGTTTTCTATTTCGGTAGGAGGCCTTTTGGATGAAAGCTTAAATGTATTGCAGTAATTTCACTGTACCTGTCTGTGACTCGACATCTCCTGTATACAGTAAGTAGCAATCTGTTGTTTCATAATATTGTTCTTATTCCATCCTGGACTTCAGTATGAAGAAAATTCTCTGGGAGATTCATTATACAGATCATATCCATGACACACTTCAATTAAACTTTAAAAATAGAAGCATTTTATACAAATAGGCACAGTTTATACATCTACTACCAAAACTTATACCGGGACTAAACTGTATTAGATCAACAGAACTACACTTATCTCAGCATGTTCCCACCGAAATGAATGTCATTATACTAATAGCTGTCTGCCAATTCTAGTGCTATACACAGCTAAACTAGGCATTTACATCACAAAGTAGTGCTTCCTTAATTGAACCTTCCGAGAAAACACAGAATGATGTATATCTTTAGTCTGCTACTTCTCTCCTATAAAAAGTTACTGTGTACTATTAATGCTCACAAAATCAGCACACACTGAGTTATGGGTAATATTTTTTATCAAAAAATGAAGTGTTTACTTCCTTGATAAGCATCACATAATTATATTCATTACATCACTTTTTAAATGTCATGTTCAGTGATCACATTCCCATACGCTTCATGTGAGCGATATCAGTCCCTACACAAATCACAGTGACAAAAACTGAACAAAAATAAATATTTTATTTTAGGCTGTGTATTGGCATTAAGTTAATTGAAAATAAAATAAAAAATTAAAATTGCAGCAGAATATTTGCATTTTAGTGTTGTTTGGAGTCTTTTATGCAGAAATTATTGTTGAACTACAATGATAAGTGTGGAGAAACAGAAAAGCATTATGGATTTTTGTTGCTGCAACACGCTTCTATAAATCCTATTGAACCTTAGTCAATTGTAAATGCTTTTTATTCATCTGTTTGCAGGTGAATGCTGTGACTGGAGAAACTAGAACTTTTTCAGAGATTTTGAAAAGAAGCTTGAGCCTGGCAGACAGTCTACGAACAATAGGCATTAAGTCTGGAGATGCACTTACCATATTAAGTGAAAACTCTCTTGATTTTTGCTTACCAGTTCTAGCAGCTCTATACATGGGTGTTGCATGTGCACCCCTAAATCCCACATATACTGAAAGTAAGCAAAAATTAACAGCTGCATTTCTTGGTATCATATTTACTATTTCAACTACAATGTGACATACAAATATTTGTGTACAAAGCTAATTCACCTGTCTCAAGATCAAGATGTCTTGTGTGTGTGTGTGTGTGTGTGTGTGTGTGTGTGTGTGTGTGTGTGTGTTCTTCATGGTGCTGTGAGACCAGTGCTCTGAGTGAACAGATATGTGACCCAATCATGGCTGAGAACAAAATTCTTCCAGTCTTGGTGGAGTATTCTGTCAGCAGTGTGACACCATTTATTGTATTGTACTGTCATACACAAAATTACAAGGCTCAAACTGCAGTGATCACAGTCTGGTTGATGGTAGCAAACACAAGTCCTTTCTGAGTAAGTTCGAAGCCCAATTGGATAACCAGTACATAAATAGTCCAACCATAAAATATACAACTGAAGAAACAGAAGGCACCTAAGTTTTTTGAAAAAGAATTATCCAGTGTATACTTGAGAGCAGCATTTTGAGTGCTGAGATCATACCGTGACAACAGAGGGACAGAGAGCACCATTCACTTAACTGTCTTCTGAAGGAAACTTCTCCCAGCTGCATCAGTGTCTAAGTCCATTCATGAGATATTTTAGAAAAAAAAGAAATTGGATGATAATTATTACAACTTTTCTATCCCCTTTCTTACAATGATGTTTAACAGTGGTATGTTTTAATTTATCTGAAAATATTTCCTATTCTTGTAAGGCATTGATACATTGAAACATATCACTAATTATGTGAAATAACTCTTCACATTTCAGTTTGAAAGTCCATCAACATCATGCGAGCTTTTATTTCTGAGAATTTTTGTAATTTGCTTAAATTCAGAAAATAATGCTTGTGCTAGTTATAGGTACTTAAAATTTTTGGAATGACAGTTTCAATATTGAATTTTACTTTTTCAGGTGCACAATTTGACTTTAATTTATTTACTAAATATATCAGATGATCATTAAAAATGCTTATAGCATGTACATTATAAGTGACACTGCACTCATTTAGTTGAAACAAATACTATCTTATGCTCTGTCTGTTTGCCTGTATGATTGTTGTTTTATAATACAAGTCTACATCTATACTCTGCAAACCATTGTGTGTATCGTGGTGGGTGTTTTCCATTATACCATGTATCAGGATTTCTTCTCATACCATTCATATATGGAGTGCAAGAAGAATGATTTCTTAAACATTTATGGGCACACCTTAATATATCTACACTTGTTTTTGCCCATGCAGGAGCAATATGCAGGGGGTTCTAACAGATGTGTCACTTAATGCTAGCTCTTGAAACATTTTATGTAGGCTTTTGTGGGATAGCTGGCATGTATCTACAAGAGTCTGCCAGTTCAGGTTTTCCAGCATTTTTTTATGCTCTTCCATGGGTCAAAACAAACCTGTGACCATTTGTGTTACCCTTCTTTGTATATAATCAGTATTCCCTGTTGAAGCAGGAGATGTTAGACACAACGAAAGAACTTAAACCAGAATCCTTGTGTAGTGTTGGCAAAGAAACTCGATTTTCTCAAACAGACATATGCTCCTTTAATAATAAAGCCCATTGCAGGCATCTGCAATTGCTCAAGGGGGGGAAAAATGTGTGTGAAATCTTATGGGACTTAACTGCTAAGGTCACCAGTCCCTAAGCTTACACACTACTTAACCTAAATTATCCTAAGGACAAACACACACACCCATGCCCAAGGGAGGACTCGAACCTCCGCCAGGACCAGCCGCACAGTCCATGACTGCAGTGCCTTAGACCGCTCGGCTAATCCCTCGTGGCGCTCAAGGACAGAAAGTACCTTTCCAGAAAAGGTAAAAACACTGGAGGTGAAGTCTCTTTTCAAGAAAGGACATAACTCTGACACACAAAACTATAGATTCAATGTAAGTAACTAAAAAAATTTTTCACATTGAGCTTGTGGTGTCTATAGAAAAAACAATTAGTTTTCAAACATGTGGAGTCTATAGAAAAACGAATTTGTTTTCAAGAAACCAGTATGGCTTCTGCAAAAGTAAATCAACTCAATCTACTAGTTCTGCCTTTGTAAACTAATTCATTAACAAAACTAGAACATGTAGTGGGAATATTCCTTGACCTGACAATAGCTTTCAATTTTATAGATTCCATCTTTTTGACAAAACTGGAAGGTTTCATAGCTATGCAACTGAGGTACCTATGGATGAACTTGTGTCTGTGGAACAGAAAATGAATAGTTAAACTTACACACCAAGATGAAAACAGTATAATCCTCTACTAAGTACAAGTAATTGATATAATTAGAGCAACCTCTAAATTAGGATACTCCAGATCTGAAGATGTTTATGACCTGTCAAACTTTGTAATTAAAAAAATTGTAGATCTCATATCATATCCTCTTCGTATACTGATAAACTGGACGCTCTCTAGTTGACACATTCCAGAATGTCTCAAAAAGATAATTGTCATACCATTTTACAAAAAGGGTGACAAGTCCTGTATCAATAATTACAGACCAATTTCACTTATGCCTATTCTCTCAAAAATAATAGAATATTGCATACTGCAGAAAATATGCATACACCTGTTGGACAATAATCTATTAAATGATTCTCAGTATGGATTGAGGTCAAACTTATCAACAGTCAAAGCAGTTGAAAACCTTATCTCTTTTGTACTAAGCTCATTCGAATTAGAATTATCTGCTGAAGCCATTCAAACTGATTTGAGTAAGGCGTTTAACTCAGTTAACCACAAATTATTATGAGATAAACTGCTTTACTGTGGAATCAAACACTTGGAACTCTCACTAATTGAATCATATCTCAGCAATAGAAAACAAATTGTAAAGCATAATGGCCAGAAGTCACAGACTCTAAGTATAAAACGAGGTGTTCCTCAGGGCTCAGTGCTTGGCCCTCTACTATTTATATTATTTGTAAATTATTTTCCAAGTTACTTACCCTGTAAATCTATCCTCTATGCTGATGACACAATATTAGCTAATTCCAGAAAGGATATAAACAAATTGAAGGAGGAAAATGAAGAATCTCTCAAAAATATCTAATATCAGGTTTAAAGCTAAAGAGTTACCTATGAACCATGAAACGACTGTCAAGATAATCTTCAGTCTATCAAAAAGCAACACTCAGTTATCATCTGTTAAACTACTAGGAATACACGTTGACTTGAAATTAATGTGCGACAAACATGCAGATTATGTATGTCGAAAGTTATTACGAGTTATCTACCTACTAGCCAATCTACACACGTGTTACACAAGATTCATAACTTCTTTCATACTCTGCCTTTTTTCCCTGTCATCTACAATATGGCATTCTTTTATGGGGATACTCCCCCGTAGCCAAAAAATTTTCACTTGGCTGAAAAAAGCAATTAGACATCTTTATGGCATTCTAGAGATCGGAGCGTGGAATGTCGGATCCCTTAATCAGGCAGGTACATTAGACAATTTAAAAAGGGAAATGGATAGGTTAAAGTTAGATATAGTGGGAATTAGTGAAGTTCAGTGGCAGGAGCAACAAGATTTTTGGTCAGGCGAATCCAGGATTATAAATACAAAATCAAATAGGGGTAAGGCAGGAGTAGGTTTAATAATGAATAAAGAAATAGGAGTGTGGGTAAGCTACTACAAACAGCATAGTGAACACATTATTGTGGCCAAGATAGACATGAAGCCCACACCTACTACAGTAGTACAAGTTTATATGCCAACTAGCTCTGCAGATGATGAAGAAATTGAAGAAATGTGTGAAGAAATCAAAGAAATTACTCAGATAGTAAGGGAGTCGAAAATTTAATAGTCATGGGTGACTGGAATTCAGTAGTAGGAAAAGGAAGAGAAGGAAACGTAGTACGTGAATATGGATTGGGACTAAGAAATGAAAGAGGAAGCCGCCTGGTAGAATTTTGCACAGAGCATAACTTAATCATAGCTAACACTTGGTTCAAGAATCATAAAAGAAGGCTGTATACATGGAAGAAGCCTGGAGATACTGATAGGTTTCAGGTAAATTATATAATGATAAGACTGAGATTTAGGAACCAGGTTTTAAATTGTAAGACATTTCCAGGGGCAGATGTAGACTCTGACCACAATCTATTGGTTATGAACTGTAGATTAAAACTGAAGAAACTGCAAAAAAGGTGGGAATTTAAGGAGATGGGACCGGGATAAACAGACTAAACCAGAGGTTGTACAGAGTTTCAGGGACAGCATAAGGGAACAATTGACAGGAATGGGGGAAAGAAATACAGTAGAAGAAGAATGGGTAGCTTTGAGGGATGAAGTAGTGAAGGCAGCAGAGGTTCAAGTAGGAAAAAATACGAGGGCTAGTAGAACTCCTTGAGTAACAGAAGAAATATTGAATTTGATTGATGAAAGGAGAAAATATAAAAATGCAGTAAATGAAGCAGGCAAAAAGGAATACAAACATCTCAAAAATGAGCTCGACAGGAAGTGCAAAATGGCTAAGCAGGGATGGCTAGAGGAAAAATGTAAGCATCTAGAGGCTTATCTCACTGGGGGTAAGATAGATACTGCCTACAGGAAAATTAAAGAGACCTTTGGAGAAAAGAGAACCACTTGTATGAATATCAACAGCTTAGATGGAAACCCAGTTCTAAGCAAAGAAAGGAAAGTAAAATGGTGGAAGGAGTAAATAGAGGGTCTATACAAGGGCGATGTACTTGAGGAAAATATTATGGAAATGGAAGAGGATGTAGATGAAGATTAAATGGGAGATATGATACTGCGTGAAGAGTTCGACAGAGCACTGAAAGACCTGAGTCGAAACAAGGCCCCAGGAGTAGACAACATTCCATTAGAACTACTGACAGCCATGGGAGAGCCAGTCCTGACAAAACTCTACCATCTGGTGAGCAAGATGTATGAGACAGGCAAAATACCCTCAGACTTCAAGAAGAATATAATAATTCCAATCCCAAAGAAAGCAGGTGTTGACAGATGTGAAAATTACCGAACAATCAGTTTAATATGCCACAGCTGCAAAATACTAATGTGAATTCTTTACAGACGAATGGAAAAACTAGTAGAAGCCGACCTCGGGGAAGATCAGTTTGGATTCCGTAGAAATATTGGAACACGTGAGGCAATGCTGACCCTACGACTTACCTTCAAAGCTAGATTAAGGAAAGGCAAACCTACGTTTCTAGCATTTGTAGATTTAGAGAAAGCTTTTGACAATGTTGACTGGAATACTCTCTTTCTAATTCTGAAGGTGGCAGGGGTAAAACACAGGGAGTGAAAGGATACTTACAATTTGTACAGAAACCAGATGGCAGTTATAAGAGTTGAGGGGCACGAAAGGGAAGCAGTGGTTGGGAAGGGAGTGAGACAGGGTTGTAGCCTCTCCCTGATGTTATTCAATCTTTACATTGAGCAAGCAGTGAATGAAACAAAAGAAAAATTCGGAGTAGGTATTAAAATCCATGGAGAAGAAATAAAAACTTTGAGGTTTGCCGATGACATTGTAATTCTGTCAGAGACAGCAAAGGACTTGGGAGAGCAGTTGAACGGAATGGATAGTGTCTTGAAAGCAGGATATAAGATGATCATCAACAAAAGCAAAATGAGGATAATGGAATGTAGTCGAATTAAGTCAGGTGATGCTGAAGGAATTAGATTAGGAAATGAGACACTTAAAGTAGTAAAGGAGTTTTGCTATTTGGGGAGCAAAATAACTGATGATGGTCGAAGTAAAGAGGACATAAAATGTAGACTGGCAATAGCAAGGAAAGCGTTTCTGAAGAAGAGAAATTTGTTTACATCGAATATAGATTTAAGTGTCAGGAAGTCATTTCTGAATATATTTGTATGGAGTATAGCCATGCACGGAAGTGAAACATGGACGATAAATAGTTTGGACAAGAAGAGAATAGAAGCTTTCAAAATTTAATATTGGAGGGCAGTGTGGAGGGTAAAAATAGTAGAGGGAGACCAAGAGATGAATACACTAAGCAGATTCAGAAGGATGTAGGTTGCAGTAGGTACTGGAAGATGAAGAAGCTTGCAGAGGATAGAGTAGCATGGAGAGCTGCATCAAACCAGTCTCAGGACTGAAGACCACAACAACAACATGGAATCATAGACCACAAGACCTCATGTAGACCTTATTTTAAAGACTTAAAAATTCTCACAGTCCCATCTCTTTACATATATTGTTGCCTATTAAAAATAAAAGAAAACTTAAACCACTACACTATAAGGAAATCTGTTCATCAATACAATACTCAACAAACAAATATGATTGATATACCCACAACCAGGCTTAAGAAAACCCAGTCTAGCTATGAATACATAGGCATAAAATTATTCATCACTTACCCATACAGGCTCAACTGGTTTCACTGGATATTTTCAAAACTAAAACCGAAGTGTGGATTAAGGATAATACTTTCTATAGTATAGAAGAATTTCAGAGTTATGAAGTGACCTAATTTATTGATAAATTAAGGCTTACTGTTATGTATCGATATGGGTGTAGAGGCAACTATAAGCTAATAGCGTACAACACTACTATATTTTTTACCATGTAATATTTTGTTATAGTAACATAATGTACAAATAGCTATAATTCTTCTGACGACATGTCAATGCTGATAAATTAAGGCTTACTGTTATGTATAGATATGGGTGAAGAGGCAGTTATAAGCTAATAGGGTACAACACTGCCATATTTTTACCATGTAATATTTTGTTATATAAAACATAATGTACAAATAGCTGTAATACTTCTGACAACATTGATTGCATGTTAATACTGAAAGATGGGTAAAAAATAAATAAATTAATAAAATAAATGTTGTTATGAACAAAATCTAATATATAGTATCCCACAAGGCAAGGTCATAAAGTCTTTCTTCTTTCTATAAATGATTTAGACCTACTCAGCTCCTACCATAAATATATTGAACTTGCAAATTACACCAGCGTACTGGTCAGTGGAAGAGCTATAAAGATTTCCAGAATGAAGCTCATAAGTACACCTCACATATTGAAAATTAGTTATCCACAGATAAATTTATCACAACTGTAAACATGTCATATCTACCAGAAACCTAGTTCTTTGGGACATGGACATCCATTGGATATTGTGATGCTAAAATTAATCTGAATTATAAATCATGAGCATTCTGTTCCGTACTTGAATTAAAAATGTAGAATAACTAAGTTGTTTTTAAATCAAACAGGCACATGAGATGGATACTATATAGGCACATGGACACAGCTCTTAACTTTCTCTTGTTTACCTGTATGTACATGTGAGTATCCCCCTGGCCAACTCCTCCCTCTCTCCACCATTCCTCTGCCTCCAATTAAATAATTTCTAATTTACTTTCATTAAATTTGAAATGTAGCACTGAATAGGGGGAGCAAACTTACACAATGCACAGGCAAGCTGCAAAACCAACCAGATACACTAAACCAGCACATATTCTTCTCCAGCCCAATCATAACATATTCTTCTCCAGCCCAATCATAGGCTTATCATGTCCTACCAGAGGCAAGGCCACCTGTAAAAGCAGTTTCTACACAGAATTTTATGTGGGCAGGGTCACCAACCAGGTGTCCAACCAAATAAATGACCACAGCTAAACTATGGCCAAAAGAAGAATTTATCACCTAGGAGTTGAACATGTTGCTGAGCACAATGTGTTCAGTTTCAATTTGTGCTTCATAATCTGTGCCATTTAGATCATTTCCCCTGTACCAGCTTCTCTAAATTAAATAAATGGGAGTTGTCCTAGCAATGCATCCCTTAGTCCTGTTGTCCTCCTGGCCCATGTCTCTACTAGACCTTGCCCACACTTGCCTCGACCCCTGCCCCAGGACCCTAACTTCACTCCTCTTGCACCCACACTCTCTTCTCCATTGTCTCCTCCTTCCTCTGCTCTGTCACCACCTAACAAACCACTGTTCAGTATCATGGTCACATTGTACTACATGAACACACAGACGCTGGTGTCTGTGTCATTTGTAGGGAAATTCACCTTCCAGCAAAAGCTGCTTTATAGCACGAAGGAGGATTATAAGAGCCTTTGAATCTGAAACATCAAGAATCTTCTGAAAACCTTTACTAACAAACTTACTCCCCTAATTCCAGAAAAGTAAGAAGGAAACCTGAGCTAAAATGACTCGTGCATATCAGAGATGCTGCACGTCAGGCATACAGACTATGCTCCAGGCCTGAAAATCATGTTGCTTACAAGCAGAAGCCAAACAAAGTCAGTCAAGCTGTGAGAATTCTGAAGCATGCCCATACATTATCTGACAATAGAAATAGACCAACTGTAACTATAGAAAAACATTTGTGGTCTTGGCATAGGCAAAGTTAAAGTCCCACCTGATCCCACTGTCCTACCTGAAGAACTAAACTGTTGTTTCACATTATCTAGAACCACAATTGAACCACAAATGAAACAGACTCATTGATTACTTCGTGGAGGTAAACAACTGTAGCCATGAAATATTCTATCTAAAGCACATTATTTACATTACCACAAAAAAAGCCATCATGCATATCAGACCAGCATCTACTGCACATGATGGCATCATAGTCCAAATGATGGAACTTATTATTGGCCCACTACTGCCCACTATAACATGTCTTCAGCTCCTTAAACACAAGTATTTTCCCTGAGGCCTGGAAACAGGGGTTAAGCCACTACCTAAAAAAGGATGTTGCCGTAGCACCCCCTGATTATCTACCAATTTAAATTCTTCCTGCACTGCCCAAGGCCTTAAAAATACAGTCCATGACCAGCTAACGAATCACTCAATTACAAACAACCTACTAGATGAATACCAGTTAGGTTTCTGTAAACATCCCAACATGACATAGGTTTCTGTAAACATCCCAACATGACATCCATCAACTGTCAGCAGATATTTTAACTCCACCCAATTTTAAATCAGTCAATGTGAAATGTCAGCTATCTTTATTGCATCAAAATATTCGAGGACTGAGAAATAAAATTAATGAATTAACTATCTGCATAGATGAATTAGAGTCTTCAAACCCAGCTGACATAATCTGCCTCTCGGAACATCATGTGACCACTGGTATAGAACTTTTAAGTGTTACAGGGTTTAGGTTAGCATCTCACTTTTGTAGATCAGAAATGGAGAAAGGAGGAGTTGCCACATTCATCAGGAACTGTCATAAATTTAAGAACATAGACATTCATAAATTTTGCCTAGAACAGCATATGGAAGCATGTGCAACAGAATTAGATTTTCACAAAAAATCTTTCATAATATTAAGTGTATATCGAGCACCTGCAGGTAACTTTAATCTGTTTGTAAACCACCTTGTAGCTGTACTGGCCCATTTAACAACCAAAAACAAGGAAATAGTGGTTGCTGGTGATTTCAATGTAGATTTCCTTAAAGACTCTCCCAATAAGAACTTATTTGAGTTAGTAACACTATCATTCAACTTAATTCCCACAGTAAAGTTCCCCACTAGGATAGCCACTTGCTCACAAACAGCCATTGATAATATCTTTATAGAAAAGTCCAATGAACAAAATTATATTACAAAACCAATAGTCAATGGCCTCTCAGACCATGACATGCAGCTCCTTCTGTTAAATGTTAATACTGAACAGGATATAAAATCTGTTAAATCTGAGCTCAAGAGGGTAATCAGTAATCCAAAAATTGATTATTTTAGGACACTCCTCAGAGACATTCACTGGACTGATGTTTACAGTGCTCATGGCATGAATGAAAAATATAACATTTTTGCTAATAAAGTGCTTACCTTATTTGAACACTGCTTTCCCCCAAAACTTACCAAGGTTAGAGCAAAGTCTACAAAGAAGCCATGGATTACTCGAGGAATAGGGGTATCTTGTAAAACAAAAAGAAAACTGTATCTGTCAATCTGAAACATTTCCAATGTTGATGCTATAGCGCATTATAAGAAATACTGCAAAATATTAAAGACTGTAATACGGATGTCAAAGCAAATATATTACAAGGAAAAGATAGTCATATCAGATAACAAAATAAAGACAATATGGTATATAGTGAAGGAGGAGACCGGTAGAACCAGACATGAAGAGGAACAAATAGCATTAAGAGTAAATGATACATTGGTGACAGATGTGTATAGTGTTGCAGAACTTTTTAACAAACATTTTATAACTGTTACTGAAAAGATGGGGTTCTCAGGTTCGGTAGATGCTGCTATGGATTACCTTAGACCAGACATTTCAAGTAACTTCCATAATATGAATTTGACCCTCACTACCCCAACAGAAATAATGTCCATCATAAAATCTTTAAAATCAAAAACATCTAGTGGGTATGATGAAATATCAACAAAGTTAATTAAAGAATGTGATTCTGAGCTAAGTAACATATTAAGCTATCTGTGTAACCAGTCTTTTATCAGTGGAATATTTCCTGAATGGCTGAAATATGCTGAAGTTAAGCCACTGTTTAAGAAGGGAGATAAAGAAATAGCATCAAATTTCCGTCCAATTTCACTGTTGCCAGCATTCTCAAAAATTTTCGAAAAAGTAATGTACAGTCGTCTTTATAACCATCTTATCTCAAATAACATACTGTCAAAGTCACAGTTTGGATTTCTAAAAGGTTCTGATATTGAGAAGGCTATCTTCACTTACAGTGAAAATGTGCTTAATTCATTAGACAAAAAATTGCAGGCAACTGGTATATTTTGTGATCTGTCAAAGGCATTTGACTGTGTAAATCACAATATCCTTTTAAGTAAACTAGAATATTATAGTGTAACAGGAAATGCTGCAAAGTGGTTCAAATCTTATATCTCTGGCAGGAAACAAAGGGTGTTATTAGGAAAGAGACATGTATCAAGCTATCAGGCATCATCCAACTGGGAACTAATTACATGTGAGGTCCCACAAGGTTCCATTTTGGGGCCCTTACTTTTCCTTGTGTATATCAATGACCTTTCATCAGTAACATTACCAGATGCCAAGTTTGTTTTGTTTGCCGATGATACAAACATTGCAATAAATAGCAAATCAAGTGTAGTCTTAGAAAGATCAGCCAATAAAATATTTGTGGACATTAATCACTGGTTCCTAGCCAATTCTTTGTCACTAAACTTTGAAAAAACACACTACATGCAGTTCAGAACTTGTAAGGGGTGTCCCAAGAGTATATGCCTAACATACGATGACAAGAAGATAGAAGAAGTGGACAGTGTTAAATTCTTGGGATTACAGCTTGATAATAAATTCAACTGGGAGGAGCACACCACAGAACTGCTGAAGCGTCTTAACGAATCTCTGTTTGCAATGCGAATTTTGTCAGACATAGAGGATATAAAAATGAAAAAGCTGGCATATTATGCTTACTTTCATTCCATAATGTCATATGGGATTATTTTTTGGGGTAATTCATCAAGCCAAGCTAAAGTTTTCCGGGCACAAAAACGTGCAGTAAGAATTATATGTGGTGTGAACTCAAGAACATCCTGCAGAAGCCTGTTTAAGGAACTAGGGATACTAACTACAGCTTCCCAATATATTTATTCCTTAATGAAATTTGTCATTAAAAATATATCACTTTTTCAAACCAACAGCTCAATTCATGGAATCAATACTAGAAATAAGAATAATCTTCACAAGGATTTAAAGTCACTTAGTCTTGTACAAAAAGGTGTGTATTATTCAGGAGCACACATTTTCAATAACTTGCCAGCAGCCATAAAAAGCTTAACAACCAATGAAATTCAGTTTAAGAGAAGCCTAAAGGATTTATTGGTGGCCAACTCCTTCTACTCCATTGATGAATTTCTTAGTAAAACCAACTGATTTGTATATAAGTACAACATAACTTCTGCACATCAGTGCAGTAATGTGTTCACTGAAAATTTGTGTGTCTGTGTCTGTGTGTGTGTGTGTGTGTGTGGTTATGTGTAAGTATAATCTAACTTCTGCACCATTTCAGTGCAGTAATGTGTTCATTGTAAATAAGTATTACAGTAGTTGTATTACATGTTTATTACCTTATAAATAAATAAAAAACTTTTTTATTTTAAATTCAGTGCATTAGTATTTGTAAAATGACTCTTAGTGTTCATTAAAAAATGACGATCATTCCACTTGGGACCTGTGGAATGGTACATTAGCTTATTTGTTTTAGTTGTAAATATTTGTCATGTATTGTTGTTTTTCTGACATGTTCCACATCCTGGAGGACCTCCTCACTACGGATCAATTGGAATGAAAGTAAATCTAATCTAAAAAAAAAAAAAAAATCTAATCTAAATAAAGGTAACAGATAACCTGAAACTTGCCACAGATATACAGGAGACAATGATCATGTGCTTCTAAGGCTTCAGCAAAGCCATTGACACTGTTTACTTTAACATTTTACTTGCTAACTTAGTAGCTTCAATTTCTCACATAGTGCAGAGCTATGGTTTCACTTATGCCTGATGTCTCACCAGCAGCGCATCATGTCCGGCACTATAAGCACACAGTGGACGTAGATAGTATCAGGCATCCCTCAAAGTTCAGTTTTAGGTCCTATACCCTCTTCATTGTACATAAATGATGTGTCATCACATTTGTCCTACTACAAACATCACATGTATGCTGATGACCTCCTGTTGTATCTAAGTGCAAAACCTGTAAACTTGGAGAAGCCTATTGAGACTCTCAGTACCGAACTGTGTGCACTATCAAAATGGGTGCAGGGTAGAGGGTTAAAGCTCACCCCATCCAAATTCCAAGTGGTGGTGATTAGTAATTCTAGGTTCATTAGCCCAAAATATTGGGATTCCCTACCATCATTAACTCTAAATGGGGACAATATCAGCTTTTCACCATCAGCAAAGAATCCAGTAGTAATAATATGTGAAAATCTAAGTTGGACTAAGCATATAACTGCAGTGTGGAAGAAGGCATCAGCACCTCTCCATGCCCTACAAAATTATAAAAAGGTTTTCCCTCTTGATGTGAAGCAGAAACTTTTCACAGATACTTATACTTTCAATTATTGATTATTGTTATCCTGCAAAACCATTCTCAGGAAAGCTCACAGTGTTTGGCTATGAATGCTTGTGTCCATTACATGATGTTTGACTTTTTGATTGTACGAGGGCAGTTCAATAAGTAATGCAACACATTTTTTTTTCTGAAACAGGGGTTGTTTTATTCAGCATTGAAATACACCAGGTTATTCCCCAATCTTTTAGCTACACAACACTATTTTTCAACGTAATCTCCATTCAATGCTACGGCCTTACACCACCTTGAAATGAGGGCCTGTATGCCTCCACGGTACCATTCCACTGGTCGATGTCGGAGCCAACGTCGTACTGCATCAATAACTTCTTCATCATCCGCGTAGTGCGTCCCACGGATTGCGTCCTTCATTGGGCCAAACATATGGAAATCTGACGGTGCGAGATCGGGGCTGTAGGGTGCATGAGGAAGAACAGTCCACTGAAGTTTTATGAGCTCCTCTCGGGTGCGAAGACTTGTGTGAGGTCTTGTGTTGTCATGAAGAAGGAGAAGTTCGTTCTGATTTTTGTGCCTACGAACACGCTGAAGTCGTTTCTTCAATTTCTGAAGAGTAGCACAATACACTTCAGAGTTGATCGTTTGACCATGGGGAAGGACATCGAACAGAATAACCCCTTCAGTGTCCCAGAAGACTGTAACCATGACTTTACCGGCTGAGGGTATGGCTTTAAACTTTTTCTTGGTAGGGGAGTGGGTGTGGCGCCACTCCATTGATTGCCGTTTTGTTTCAGGTTCGAAGTGATGAACCCATGTTTCATCGCCTGTAACAATCTTTGACAAGAAATTGTCACCCTCAGCCACATGACGAGCAAGCAATTCCACACAGATGGTTCTCCTTTGCTCTTTATGGTGTTCGGTTAGACAACGAGGGACCCAGCGGGAACAAACCTTTGAATATCCCAACTGGTGAACAATTGTGACAGCACTACCAACAGAGATGTCAAGTTGAGCACTGAGTTGTTTGATGGTGATCCGTCGATCATCTCGAACGAGTGTGTTCGCACGCTCCGCCATTGCAGGAGTCACAGCTGTGCACGGCCGGCCCGCACACGGGAGATCAGACAGTCTTGCTTGACCTTGCGGCGATGGTGACATACACTTTGCCCAACGACTCACCATGCTTTTGTCCACTGCCAGATCACCGTAGACATTCTGCAAGCACCTATGAATATCTGAGATGCCCTGGTTTTCCGCCAAAAGAAACTCGATCACTGCCCGTTGTTTGCAACGCACATCCGTTACAGATGCCATTTTAACAGCTCCGTACAGCGCTGCCACCTGTCGGAAGTCAATGAAACTATAGGAGACGAAGTGGGAATGTTTGAAAATATTCCACAAGAAATTTCAGGTTTTTTCAACCAAAATTGGCCGAGAAAAAAAAGTGTTGCATTACTTATTGAACTGCCCTCATATTTCACAAACATATGCACAGCTATCTTGGCTGTGTGCAGACAAGCACAGAGATTTACATACCCTCTGTCTTCTCTACTGCATTGTCAGTATACACTATCCCCCATATATCTATTCCACCTTAGGGCTCTTGTCTGGCAGGAACAGCTGCTCTCACCAGAGCAAAATTGTTTCTATCCCACTACAGCATTCACCCATTTTCTGTAAGTCCTTCTTGGTAGCAGGACCCCTGTTCTGGAATAACCTTCTGTATTACATTAGAGAGCTGAATAACATCTACAGCTTCACAAGACAGTTAATGACATATTTACTAAAGCAACAGTAAGGATTACCAATGTCACTGTCCACACTTGTTATTCTTGTACATCCTTCTTCCCATCCAGATCTTCATTTTTTCCCACTATTCTTAGCTGGTGCAGTCTCCTTAGCCTTCCTTTCTCCAGAAGTCACTGTATCAGAAAACATCTATCCTGTACACTTATAAATTTTTAGTATATATACCACTATTTTTATTGTTATTATTGTCATTATTATTATTATTATTATTATTATTATTATTACTACTACTACTACTACTACTACTACTATTAGTTGCAGCAGCTGCAATACAAGTACTGCCAGCATTAACTTTATTAGTTCATAGTCAATATAATTTACTCACATTGCCACTTCAGACACTGAAATTATTTTAATACTATTTGTTATGTTAAAAGCGTTATTTCTCAGGAAATTATGATTAAAAACAAAAGGTACCATATGTGTGAAAACCTGGTCTGATGTAAGAGCGGACCTGATAGCCATGATCAAGTTAAATAAATAAATAAAAATAAACATTCTTCCAGTGCATTGTTTGTATATTCTGACAGTAGTGTTGTTAATTAGGAAAAGTTTAAATGGAAGGAGCCAACTTGATTTTACAAATGAAACTGCAGGTCTTAGACATTCAGTAGACCATACAGTATAATGACAAAATGAAGCTCTGAAAAAGATGAAAGGCTGAATAATACGTGACCACAAAGTATAAAGTCAGAAGAGGGTTTAATAAAATTTCAAGTACCAGATAAAACTTATTCTACAAAAATGCTTCTACCTGATGTGAAGGGAACTCTTGAGATCTAATTATCATCTCGAAAAAATCAAGCTGTGACTGTGAAAGTTTGTGATAATGTCTGTCCTTCCCTGTTCATTTGCTCTGCAATATGACACTTTTTCCCAATGGTGAATGTCTTAATGGAGACCTTGGTTGCATTTTGATTGCAAGGGGAATGTTCTACATCAACAACCACATTATGAGCAGTCTGGAAATGCTTGCTACACAACAGTTTCTTCTTGTGAGGAAAGAGGACGAAGTCATTGGTGGCCATGTAAGAAAAATACATTTGAGAGTGGGGGAAGGAGTGGTGGGGGGAGAAGAAGGCAAAATGTGATGACGCATAGAAGCAACATGTGTGGCTGTGTCCTCTGCAGCATGCGTGACCATGTCCTGTGCACAATGAAGTGGCAGGTTTTTATGGAGCAAAAACACCCCTTTGGACAGCTTCCCACAACATTTTATCTTGACAGCCTTCCTTGCTGTTGTAAGAAAATTCAGTAGTATACTTCTATATGATAGTTTGCCCCCTTTGTGCATATGTGTTAGCACCACACCATGACAGTTGCACAAGACACTCAGCTTCATATTACCGGTGATGGTTGGGTCTTTGCCTTTTTCAGCAGTGGTGCATCCACGTGTTTCCACTGCTTGGTCTGCTGCTCTGTTTATAGTAAAAAACAGAGACACGTCCATGATGATAAGCAGCTAAGGAAGTTTTCTGGATTGGCCTGACACAGCTGAAACATTTCTACAGTTACTTTGGTTCAGCGAGCTTTTTGAATGGGAGTTAGCAGTTGTAGTACAAAGCAGTTGGTGATTTTTGTCATAAATATGACAACACCATCAACAGACTTCTCTGTAAATAGGCACACTTCCCAAATCTTCAGAAACATCTAAAGTCATTTGTGTGTACAGTCATGTTATAAAGCATGATGAATAATTGTAGGCTGATCAGTACTTCCTCTAGTATAGTTAAATGTGTAAATATGAAGACAATCTGAAATCATTCATAAATAATAATACATTATCTAGATCAAAACATAATTTCAGAAGGACAAATTCTACATAGACAGGAATATGTCAATGTTTCAAACCAAATGAACCAGCTGTTTCAAGTAGTAATGAACCAGTGATAAGAAATTCAGAAAAAAAATTCTTAAGCATATGGATGCAAGATAACCTAAAATGGGTTAACATGTTGAGTACTGGTATTTATTTGGTGATTCACTCACCTTTAAGCATTTACATGATACTCATTTCTCATGAGAGTAATGTTAATGGTAAGCTTAGAAGAGAGTGTCATGTCTTCATAGCTCTGAAAACTTGCATCAAAATGGTTGTAGTAGTGGTAGCTGCTGTTATACACTACTGGCCATTAAAATTGCTACACCAAGAAGAAATGAGGATGATAAACGGGTATTCATTGGACAAATATATTATACTAGAACTGACATGTGATTACATTTTCACGCAATTTGGGTGCATTGATCCTGAGAAATCAGTATCCAGAACAACCACCTCTGGCCGTAATAACGGCCTTGATACGCCTGGGCATTGAGTCAAACAGAGCTTGGATGGCGTGTACAGGTACAGCTGCCCATGCAGCTTCAACACGATACCACAGTTCATCGAGAGTAGTGACTGGTGTATTGTGACGAGCCAGTTGCTCGTCCACCATTGACCAGACATTTTCAATTGGTGAGAGATCTGGAGAATGTGCTGGCCAGGACAGCAGTCGAACATTTACTGTATCCAGAAAGGCCCATACAGGACCTGCAACGTGCGGTCATGCATTATCCTGCTGAAATGTAGGGTTTAGCAGGGATTGAATGAAGGGTAGAGCCACGGGTTGTAACACATCTGAAATGTAATGTGCATTGTTCAAAGTGCCGTCAATGCGAACAAGAGGTGACCGAGACGTGTAACCAATAGCATCCCATACCATCACGCAGGGTGATACGCCAGTATGGCAATGACGAATACACGCTTCCAATGTGCGTTCACCGCAATGTCGCCAAACACAGATACGACCATCATGATGCTGTAAACAGAACCTGGACTCGTCCAAAAAAATGACGTTTTGCCATTCATGCACCCAGGTTCGTCATTGAGTACACCATTGCAGGCGCTCCTGTCTGTGATGCAGGTCAAGGGTAACCACAGCCATGGTCTCCGAGCTGATAGTCCATGCTGCTGCAAACATCATCGAACTGTTCATGCAGATGGTTGTTGTCTTGCAAACGTCCCCATCTGTTGACTCAGGGATTGAGGCATGGCTGCACTATCCATTACACCCATACGGATAATATGCCTGTCATCTCAACTGCTAGTGATACGAGGCTGTTGGGATCCAGCACAGTCTTCCGTATTACCCTTCTGAACCCACTGATTCCATATTCTGCTAACAGTCATTGGATCTCGACCAACGCGAGCAGCAATGTTGCGATACGATAAAGCGCAATCGCGATAGGCTACACTCTGACCTTTATCAAAGTCAGAAACGTGATGGTACACATTTATCCTCCTCACACGAGGCAACACAACAATGTTTCTTCAGGCAAAACTGGTCAATTGCTGTTTGTGTATGAGAAATCGGTTGGAAACTTTCCTCATTTCGGCACGTTGCATGTGTCGCCACCAGCGCCAACATCGTCTGAATGCTCTGAAAAGCTAATCATTTGCATATCACAGCATCTTCTTCCTGTCGTTTAAATTTCTCATCTGTAGCATGTCATCTTTGTGGTGTAGCAATTTTAATGGCCAGTAGTGTAGTAGTGATATTTTTATTCATCCATAGATCACTTTTACAAGGATATTGGACATGGAAACCCCTATAAATGCCCGCCATGGGTGAGTTCACTTCCATCTAAATTATAGTGTAACATTGTGCAAAAGTCTTGCTGGTTAATTGTAAATAAAATCAGAAACAATGTAACAAAAACTAAAATTAATAATGTAGAATGAACTGTGAATAATAATGTCATTTCTGATCCCCTTCTAGTTAACAGTATTTTTAATAACTACTTTATAGATACTGTTGAAAATTATGTTTGCATGAAACAAGATCCTCAGCATACATTTGACTCCACTAATGAACAGAACTGCAGTAATCTACCTGTAGTTTACACAGACGACATTCTGCAGCTTATTGATAGCCTCAGAAAAAAAATTGGCAGGATTAGATGAAATTTCTCCATATCTAATGAAGAAATGCAAACATGAACTAGTGAAACCATCAGTCCATTCAGTGCTTAATTTCTAAAATCTTAGGTGCTGGAATGCACCTCTTCAATCATACAAGCAGTGTAATGATCACACCTTTGGATGGTAAATTAGAGTTACGTCACAAATAATACACATACTCCATTTTAAATCTCTGGTGATGACTTTTCCAGTGAGCTCCAAAATATTAAAATTCCCTGGGAGGTGCCAGAATGCTGTTCCAGCATGTTCTGGCCAAAATTAAGCTCTGAGTACATCTAATAAATGGTCTTCTTCAATATGGTGTATTCCCTGACAAGTTAAAACTGACAAGTTAAAAAGGCTGTAGTCAAACCTTTACACAAAAATGGGGAAATAAGGCATGCTCAAAACTACAGACACATTGTCCTAATCTCCACACTGGGCAAATTAACTGAAAAAATAGTGTTAAAAGAAATCCTGGAACATTACAGTAGTGTTGACATATTAAGTGATTTCCAACATGGTATCAGAAGGGGTCAAAGTGCCATGTCAGCAGCAGTCCATTGTGTGTTTTTTAAAAAAAAAAAAAAAGAAAGAAAAAAGAAAAAAGAAAAGTGTCAAGCAGCAAGAGAATTCCTGGACCTCTCAAAAGCATGCAACAGAGTACATTTTGTCACATTCTTATCAAAACTTGTGATGGGTGGCATCTCTGTAAAACATTTGCAATTGCTCAAAAAATATTTAAAAGGTAGACAGCAGTGTACAAAAATTATATGTGATAATGAAGGGAATACTGGAGAGAAGAGGAAGAAGACTGAGAAAAGTATATTTTGGTGTTATCCTGGAGCTCCATTTTTGGTCAATTTGTACTCATGTGTCATGTAAATGAATCCACTAGCCCTCTAGATAATAAGCAGGTACACCAATGACACATCTGGTGTCTGCTGTGGGGACAGTGAGCCCAGCCTAATTGAAGAGAGTCAAGACATTATTGAAAAGCAGGTGCTCATTTTGAAAGAGAGAACTTATAAGTAAACATAGAAAAAAAATATATATTAAACTATGTGGTTCAGTTAGACAAAATATTGTGATTTGTAAGATTTTGTCAGGAACCTGTTCAGAATGTAAATTTTTGGGTTTGTGCCTAGATGAGCAAATTTCATGGAAGCAGCAAGTTGACCAAGCCTGCAAAGAAAATAATGCCCAATCTATGTGCATTAAGGAGATTATCACCATAACTTAATTCTTAAATCCTAAGGACTGTATATTTTGAATTGTGTATCCTTTCTTGTCTTTCCTTATGGAATAGTACTGTGGGGTGGGCTGTGCAACACTAGTATGAAAAGGATTTGCATACTGCAAAAGAGAGCCTTGAGGATCATAGCAAAAGTAAAACAATAAACATCTTGCAAAAGCTTACTTGCTGGACGCAATATTCTCACAGTTTATGCCATTCATATATTAGAAAGCATTATGCTAGTGAAAGAAGACACTAAGATCATACCGTATATAAAAACATGGAAATTCACAACCATGATACAAGGCACAAAAAATACTGTCACATGGTTAACAGCAAAAAGTCTGTATGTCAAAGGATCTATTTTCCATAATTCCTTACCAAATGAATTTAAGATGTTGAAATAAGATACTTTCAAAAAGCAATTCAAGCAGTAGCTTAAGCAAAATTGCCAGTATGACTTGGATTTAACTTTAATAATAATGTAAGAAACAATTCTGTCATAGAAATAAGTATAGTACTGTAACTGTACCATATTGTAAATCTGTGCAGTAAGTAGTAGTTCTGGGCAACTTTCCCAAAATCTACTTCTTTTCCTTCACCCCTCTTCCTTCCCCGTCAACCCTTCTGCCTGAAGAAAGAGCCACCGGCTCTGAAAGCTTCCCAATTACAACCGTCTTTTATGTGTATGTTCTACTGCCACTTGGTGAGTAGATTTTTTATCTACCCAATTAAATTATTTTGTCAATAATTGATTATTTTTGCTGTTATTAAAATGTAATTTGTAACTGTAAAAAAATTTATACTTTGTTGACAGTGCCAATGCATGTAGAATTAGATGTTGTGAGCATAAAATAGCTTGAAATAATCTCAGAATGCAGGAGAGGGTTTTAGAATCAAAAAAGTAAAATAAAGGAAGACGAAAATCAAGACAAAAATTTTGTTAAATTGTTTGAAATATCCACATCATATAATTGTGGTTCTTGCAAAACCATTAAAAAATTGTCAGAGGAAATGTCACAGAAATAATTTGTTACTTGTCATATTGAATCAGAAGTGTTGATTGTAGCTCTTATTCATATATTATTATTGTTTGCTACAGAAATCCTGAGGTGATTTTTTTGGATTATTCCATATTCTTACGCAATTGTGAGGATTTTACTTAGTAAAAAAAATTATTGTTACCACTCCGTTGAATAATATCCTTTATTTATTTATAACAACTAGACTCAGTGATTACATGGTCCTCTGCCTGTGGCCCCAAGACTGATAAAACTTCACAAAGATTGTCTGCTGCAGTTGCAGCCACAATCACTTTATAATTTGTTACAATCAAAAAAGTTTACTTCATTGTTAAGGCTTACAATATAATTAAAATTTCATAATCCAAATGATTTCACTACAAGATTTATGTTTAAATTTACTTGAAATTTTAAATTAATATGATTACAACAATTTTTGTCAGCATTTTACTTTCCTGAGAAATTACTAGACTTTTCACTGTTTATATTACTTTGGGTTTTGATATTTGCCTATAAGAATTAGAACTTAATTTATATGAACATTCTTGCAATAGTTGTAACTTTTTTCATAATTAATGTCTTTTATGAAAATTACATGAATAATGCAACATTAACCCCACTCACCTCAACCCCCCCCCCCCCCTCACACACACACACACACACACACACACACACACACACACACACACACACACACACACGGCTACACTGTGTCAGCTGAATACACAAGAACAGAACTGCTGTTCTGCAGCTTGAGTGGGATGAGGATTTGTTTTGGGTGGAGGAGGCATGAGGAGGAAGAAGGTGGGGGGAGCAGGAGGGAGAGTTGGCGAAGGAGAGGCTATCAGAGAGAGGCAGAATGCGTGGGGGACAGGAACGAAGAAAAAGGAGGCAATAGGAGTGTGTAATAGGAATGCAACACAGGCACTGGAACCAGTGTGTCCATGCAGAATATGGTGACAATGATGTTGATGAGCGCATTGGGAGGGAGAGACAGAGCAGAGGAAAGGGGTGCCTGTGCGGTGAGGGAGGGGAGTGGAGGGGAGGCGGGGGAGTTTGCAAGATGAGTGAAGTTTAGGTTCTGAGGCAGAGGTTGAGGTGGGTTGGGGACAGGAGACTAACAGAGATTGAGGCTAGGAGGATACAGGATCGAAGGATGTATTGCAAAGAAAACACATATCTATGTAATTAAGAGAAGCTGGTATTGAGGGGTAGGATCCAAGTGAGACATGTTGGGAGCAGCCACTGAAGCTGAACATGTGCTCAGTAGCATGTTCTGCAACTGGCTGGTCAACTCTGCTCTTGGTTACAGTTTAGAGGTGGCCATTCATTTGGATGGACAGCCAGATGAAGATCATGCCCACACTAAATGCTGTGCAGGAATTGCAGTAAATTTGGTGTATGACATGCCTGCTTTCACAGGTGGCCCTGCCTCTGGTAGAATAGGATAAACTTGTGATGGGACTGGAAATGGAGGTGCTAGTTGGGCGTAATAGTCAGGCCTTGATAAGATTCACAGACTTCCAGCATGATGGAGTAATTGCAGGGCAGCAACATGTGTTAATTAATACAGCAGAAAACCAGCCAAAGTTGCAATTTTCTCTTTTATTTACTTGATGATTAGTTTTGGGTCTTACAGATATCTGTATGCTCTGTAACTGTCACTTTGCACTTTGTGATTAGCGAATTGACGCATGGTGCAGGGAATGGCAACTGAATCTCAATGTAGACAAGTGTAATGTGCTGCGAATACACAGAAAGATAGATCCTTTATCATTTAGCTACAAAATAGCAGGTCAGCAACTGGAAGCAGTTAATACCATAAATTATCTGGGAGTACGCATTAGGAGTGATTTAAAATGGAATGATCATATAGTGTTGATTGTCGGTAAAGCAGATGCCAGACTGAGATTAATTGGAAGAATCCTAAGGAAATGCAATCCGAAAACAAAGGAAGTAGGTTACAGTACGCTTGTTCGCCCACTGCTTGAATACTGCTCAGCAGTGTGGGATCCGTACCAGATAGGGTTGATACAAGACATAGAGAAGATCCAACGGAGAGCAGCGCGCTTCGTTACAGGATCATTTAGTAATCGCGAAAGCGTTATGGAGATGATAGATAAACTCCAGTGGAAGACTCTGCAGGAGAGACGCTCAGTAGCTCGGTACGGGCTTTTGTCAAAGTTTCGAGAACATACCTTCACCGAAGAGTCAAGCAGTATATTGCTCCCTCCTACGTATATCTCGCGAAGAGACCATGAGGATAAAATCAGAGAGATTAGAGCCCACACAGAGGCATACCGACAATCCTTCTTTCCACGAACAATACGAGACTGGAATAGAAGGGAGAACCGATAGAGGTACTGAAGGTACCCTCCGCCACACACCGTCAGGTGGCTTGCGGAGTATGGATGTAGATGTAGATGTAGATATTTGTTATCTTGACATGGTTTTCATATTTTGGGAAATACCATTTTGAGTATCTGGATGATTGGTGAATAGGTCATGACTCAAAACTAGTCATGAAGTAAATAAAAGTGAAATTTACAAGCTGTTTTTGCATTATATTGGATAAGTTTCAGTTGTTCCAGTCTGGGGTGTTATTGGGTGATGAGGTGGGAGCTCCTTTGCAGTTAATTTTTGTGGTTAGTTGGAGAATTAGGGATATGATGATATGGTATGGTAAATGTAAATCTAGACGTTAACTTTCTAGCTACCCAAAATCCGAAACCCATTGTCTGGTTCAGGTTCACTGAGGATGTCTTCACGATCTGGAATCAGAACCAAGAAACCCTCTCCTCATTCCTCCACAGCCTCAGCACCTTCCCTCCACTGCTTCAACTGGTGCTCCTCAGCCTGAAGGTATTAGCAGGGTGTTCACAAACAGGAACTATCCCTCAAATCTACTCTATGGACAGATTTCCTGCATCATATCCTCACACACCTCTAAACCTCCAACTATCCCCATGAATTAACTACAAAGAAACAACACTTTTATCACCCATTAATCATCACAGATTGGAGCAACTGAACTGTGTCCTTTGCCAGGTTTCAGCTATTTATCATTGTGCCCAGGAATGAGGAACATCGTCAGTGTGTGCTGCACAAACTGATTGGTGCCCTTACCTGTGTTGCTATCCTCTCCTGGCATCATTTGCCTCTCACTCACATCCTTCCACAGTCCTCTCTCTTGCTCCCTACCTCCTTTATCCTCTTGCCCATTCCATCGGACACGATCCCTCACACTGGTCGAGCTGCAGAACTGCTGTTCAGGCACACTGTATTCAGCTGGCCAAGTGTAGCCATGATTACTCAATATATCTACTATGTTGCCAATTTTTACCTTTATTCATTAAATTATTTACATCCCATCAAGACTTTCCCTTGCCTTTCATTAATGGCCAATTAAGTATATAGTTCTGCTCTTATTAATAATATCATGTTAATTATTTTGTTCTTTGTGTTATGTTTTTTTTTTCTCTCTTTACTTTACAGGAGAAATGATGCATGCACTGAATATATCAAAACCAAAAGTTGTATTTTGCTCAGAAGCAACAGTTCAGGCACTGGAAAACGTTGCAAAAGAACTAAGTTTTATAAAGCACATAGTAGTTTTTGGAAATATTGTCTGTCACAGATACATTCCATTCTCCACTCTTGTCAGAGACACAGCTCTGTGTTTTAAGCCTGTTAAGGTAAATCCGAGAGAACAAGTGGCTTGTATACTTTGCTCAAGTGGAACCACTGGACTACCTAAGGGAGTTATGCTTACTCATTCCAACATCTTGCATTCAGTCAATCATTTAAGGTAAATATACATTACATGAATGACACGCATTTGGCTAAAAAGTAGAGAACTTCAGTTTTTATTATTAACATATTTTTATTTTCTTAGTATGAAAACCATTTTTCAGAGATCCAAGATATGGTAATTTGACGTCAGAAATTACACACCTTGGATTGTTGCCATTTTTCCATGCATATGCCTTCATCTATCAGATAGGAAATTTTTGTGCTGGTTCAAAATGTGTAGTGATGCCAAAATTTGATGAGGTACTTTTTCTGAAGGCGATACAGGACCACAAGGTAAATTTGTGATTATTATAAGGTAGTTCTGTCTTAAATTCATAACAGTAAATATTGCTGAGGAAGCTTCAATGATCCCTTAGTTCCTACACTCAGACAACAGTTTACTTATTCTTTAATGGCATTAATAAATATCAGGTTCAGAATGACAACCAAAATACCAGATATAAGAGTATTTATCATGCAATCTTTGGAGATTCCTCTGTCATTCAGGGCAGAAAACTGTGTTTTCCAAAAAAATACTTTACTAGGTTTCCAACAGTTATATTCTCCTTGTATGTACAGTATTAGGTACCTACCAGATAAATGGATACATTCATTTCAAACATCACAGGCAAAAAATAAACACGAGACACTTGGAGATAAAATTACAAGTACCTTCTGAATATTTATCAAGAAAAGGCTCAGTCACCTATAGTGTCTCCAATGGGTCAGTACTAGGACCCATTGTTTTTCTTATTTATATCAGTGATCTGAACTTTGATGCTGATTCACTCAGAATAATGACTGTTTAATAATAACCCTGTTTGATAATGACTTAACAATATTAAAGAATGGCATCATGAACCACTGAAAACTCTAGTAATGTTTATTCATTCACAGACAACTAATTTCAGGAAAGCAACCATCATCAAGTTACAGATTAACACAATAATAAGTTTAAGAGAAGTTCCTTGGCTTCAAATATTTAATTTCTTCTAGTTGCAGCATCTGGTCCATGTATGTGTCTATTACCTTATACATTTTGTATCAGTCTCTAAATACATGAATCAACAATCCACTGCAGCACTAAGCATTCTGTCTGGCCAAAGTCATACCACAAATTGGCTCTAGATCAAAGGTCTATTGTCAACCATGTTGTACACAGACTATTATACTATTTCCTAAATCAGTATCATATGTATAGCTTGGAAGCATACTGCCACACCAAGGATGTAGCCAGGATTTTGTCAAAAGAGGGGAGGGGGGGTCTGATTTGTACAAAATTTGCATCTGAGAGGCTATCATACAAATAGGATTTGGTCTATAAAATTAAGCAAGAAAATCTTTTGTTGAAAAATGATAACATGTATTCTCCACAGTATTTCTCAATTTCTCAGAGCTTGTATATGTCCAAATGCACAATTAAATATTGCTTTATTTGGCCATATGATTTTGCCATTTGCACTACTGATAATAGAATTTTGAGCAATTTTTTTAAAGAAATGCAACCATCAGTGTTCGGGTGATATTTTTGTTGATCAGTATGATTTTCAGGTGACGTGCAGATCCAAGAATATTATATTTTTATGCACTGACTTCAATTTAGTGTTATTTTTATTTAATTTACTGCTCCACTGACTTTTGAAATAATGAAATATTGCGACCCCAGTGTCCTGCCAGTCTCCAAATAACAACTCCAGTTCTAAAATTTAACTGCTATAGATTGGTAATTAGTCTATTATGGTAGTGCATGCATATTTTTAACTTACTATATCAGTAGTGGACAAATCAAAATCAGCTTTCCTCATCATTCTTTTCACAAACTTATCCATGATTAGAAACTGTCGCAGCAGCACATAGCATGTAAACAATAAATGGTAGCACTTACATTAAATTTAATTGCTAGTAAGAATTGGACTGATTAACTAAACAAGAACTGAGCTCAAGTAAGGCTAATAATGTACAGTAGTTTGTATTGACTAAAGTAGGGGTGGGCAGTGAGTTTAAATCTAAAGAGATAGTCTTATTTACTATAGATAGTGTATATTCCATTCCCGTATGATTGAAAATCATAATATCTGCCAATTTCACTGCATGCATCTGGGTCATGTGTAATTTTATTTAGGTGATATGGAGGGTCCAGACTCCCTGCCCCCACCCTCTCCCTTTTTGGCTTTGTCCTTGTCCACATTCTTACGAGAATAGTGGGAACTCTCATCTGAATAATATTTCTGAAAGACCATGTTAATCAGTAGGATGGAAAAAAATTGCTTTGGTTCTCAAAAAATCACTATCAGGGTAGGATATGAATATTCCATATATTTTAGTCATCTTTCCCATCATCAAAAAAGTAATGAAAGCTACATAACACATACTTTAATGCTATGAGAGCAGTGTTTAACCCTTTCATTAGGAGAAATAGGTATCATATATAATGCTCTTGGGCTTCATTGGGTTTTCAGTAAAACTCTGGCTGGAGGCTAGTAGCTTCATTAATAGTTTTCTTACAGGTAGCTGCTATCAAAAAATTTGAGACTGTCATAGTAGAACTTTTTAGATGCTTTTTATTACTACTTACTTTCTGATGAGTGGATAACACTTTCTGTTCTATGTGTAACACTACCTACAATTTGGGGACTGTAAGTACCTCCCACCATTTCTGATGACTAATGCTGCCAAAGCAGATAGACCGGCTGCATATTTATTATCTTGCTTGCATGCTCTGCAGACTCTATTCTGCTCTAAACAAGTTGCAATATAGTAATGCAGATGCAGAATGTGTATTTAACACACTTATTTGAGGTATGACGTGTGGAAACACTGTGTCTAACTTAAACTACAGTGCCTGACTACCAGCACGTGTTAAAATGTCCTTAATCACTGTATTGCAATCTCATGCTGAGTAAACTAAAATGCGGGACTGACATATTTTCCAAACAAGAGAGTTTATTAATGAAGAAGAAGAAATGATATGCCCATAAAGATGGATATTCAGTTTTCCCATTCCAGGATCAATCGTGCAGAAATTTGTCATACTACCACTGTCATAATTTTATTTATTTACGAAACAGTTTGTAGTTGTTCATATTATTTAGTGCCTATGCATATAACTGTGTGGTATTCACAGTACAAAGTACATTTATGGCAACTTTTAAGGGCTATTAAGTAAAACAACACTGGAAGTACTTGATTTGGCATGATTTACATGTTTTCTGTGTGTAATGACTCACAATAATTATTTGATACAGATTAATGTAATAATATGTGATGACACACTTTCCATATGCACAGGTGACAAGACTTACACTTGTACCCCCATTGCTTGTGTTCCTTGCTAAACATCCAATGGTTAGCCAATATGATCTGTCCTCTTTGACTGACATAAAATGTGGAGCTGCTCCTATAAGCAGAGAAATCCAGGAACAAGTGACAAAACGACTTGGAATAAATAATATCAGGCAGGGCTATGGCATGACAGAGACAACTCTGGCTTCACTGATGACACCAAGTGGAGAAAATAAGTATGGATCATCTGGCATAGTTGTACCTTCAACTGAAGTGAAGGTGAGTATAATATAAAATTGTTCTTGTCTCTTTAAAACCCCTTGAATTCATAGATCACTTAATAATTATTCTGCTATTTTGAGCTCTAAGACCACTAATAAAATTTGAGACATGATTAAAGAATTAATAAGCTTTTGTTTGTAAGAAAGCTTTTATATTTTCTAATTATTAAAAAAATAATATGTAGTTCATTAGCTAAAGTAAAAGAACTTATGTAGAGGAACTTTATTATCAAGAGTGCCTATATATCTGCCTCTATTAATAACATTTAAACCTCATTCTAGAAAAGCAAGGCTCAAATCCTTATCCAACAATCCAGAATTAAGGTTTCTTAGGCATTTAAAGTGAATGTGTAAAGATTCCTGTAAAAAGGCCCCATCCTTGTCTGGTCTAAGCTTGTGCTCCATCTCTTATGACTGTGTCATTATTGCAACATTAAACCCTAATTGTCATCCCTTTCTAATAGTAATTACAGTATTACATCTCAGATTCTCTTAGTATAAGTGTATATCTGGTAAAATAATAATGGAAATCTCTGGGTGGGACAATATGCAAAATAAAGGAAAGGCAACCACTCACCTTTAGCAGACTGCTATGTGGCATGTAGACTTTCATAGCAGAACACACTATTAACTAGATTTCAAGCTCTGGTTCTTCTACTGGCAGAAAGTACATACATTCACACACACAACCACACAAACATGCACACCCACACTACCATGGCTGTTGCCACACTAATTTTACAGAGCAATTGTCTGGGATGATGGATGTTGTCTTGTGGCAGCCAGAGCGAGAGCACCAGCAGCAGCGAGTACTGTTTGTATAAAGCGTTTATTTTGCATTTTGTTTACGACCTTCCACTAAGGAAGGGATTCTATTTGTGTTTATCTGCTCTGCATAGTAACTAACAGTTCTTGATAAAACTTTACGTAGTTTTCGTGTTAGATTTCTTAGTGTTTTCTTGATCGTTTAGAACAGAAAGCGCCCTAAAACCGTCTTTGTTTGTTTCGCGGCCGTTAGCCACTAGTCACTTGAATCAGCAGTTGTCTTGTGACAGCCAGAGCGAGAGCACCAGCAGCAGCGAGTACTGTTTGTATAAAGCGTTTTTGTACTTATTTGCTGCGCTTAGCTTTTAAATAGTTTTTCTGGGAAAACCTAGCGTAGTTTTCGCATCTCGTATTTCAGTGAGTGTTTCTTGATTATCAGAGTAGCTCATCAGAAGATTATCTTGGGAATTTGTCACCGTATAGGGTAGGGTAAACATAGTCATGTGTAGGGACTGTGGTTGTTGTGAGCGGACGCAAGGAGAATTGGCCACTCTTCGGGGGCAGGTGGAGGCTTTGTCTGTTAGGCTCATCGAGCTCGAGGCGCAGGCGTCGGCTCGTAGTGGCGTTGGGGCAACTGTGGTGAGACCTATGCCTACTTCGGTGGCCTTGGAATCACATGGAACCCCTGATGTCGCTGCGTCTTCCGGCAGTGAGCATCTTACCGGTCAGCCATCACTCCAGGGTGAATGGCGGACAGTGGTGGGCTCGCGCGTGCCTGGCCGAAAGGCGAAGGTGGGATCTGGCCGCGTGGCAGCTGCCTTACCCCTTTCCAACAGGTACGGGGTGCTTCCTAGTGGTGATGACATCGTTTCCAAGCCACCACAGGATGCCTCGCCTGTTGGGCCAGTGGCCGATTCTCCGGCAAGGTCCCGACAGTCACAGAGGGCGGGCCTATTAGTTATAGGGAGCTCCAACGTTAGGCGGGTTATGGAGCCCCTCAGGAAAATAGCGGGTAGGTCGGGGAAGAATGCCAGTGTGCACTCGGTGTGCCTGCCGGGGGGTCTCGTCCGTAATGTGGAGGAGGCCCTTCCGGCAGCTATTGAACGCACTGGGTGTGACCGGCTGCAGATAGTAGCACATGTCGGAACGAATGACGCCTGCCGCTTGGGTTCTGAGACCATCCTTGGTTCCTTCCGGCGGCTGGCTGATTTGGTGAAGACAACCAGCATCGCACGTGGAGTGCAAGCTGAGCTTAATATCTGCAGCATAGTGCCCAGAGTCGATCGCGGTCCTCTGGTTTGGAGCCGTGTGGAGGGTCTAAACCAGAGGCTCAGACGACTCTGCGACTATAATGGTTGCAAATTCATCGACCTCCGTTATTGGGTGGAGAACTGTAGGGCCCCCCTAGACAGGTCAGGCGTGCACTACACACCGGAAGCAGCTACTAGGGTAGCAGAGTACGTGTGGCGTGCACACGGGGGTTTTTTAGGTTAGAGGGACCCCCCTTGGGCGAAACGATAAAATACCTGACGGCTGAGGACATTATCATCGTTGATAAAGAACGTCCGTCCTCAGAGACCAAAAACAGGAAAAGTTAACGTAATATTGGTAAACTGCAGGAGTATCCAGGGCAAGGTTCCTGAATTAGTATCTCTTATTGAAGAAAATAGTGCGCATATAGTATTAGGAACGGAAAGTTGGTTAAAACCGGAAGTGAACAGTAACGAAATCCTAGACACAGAATGGAATATATACCGCAAGGATAAGATAAACGCCAATGGTGGAGGAGTATTTATAGCAGTAAAGAATTCAATAATATCCAGTGAAGTTATTAGCGAATGCGAATGTGAAATAATCTGGGTTAAGCTAAGCATCAAAGGTGGGTCAGATATGATAGTCGGATGCTTCTATAGACCACCTACATCAGCAACCGTAGTAGTTGAGCGCCTCAGAGAGAACCTGCAGAACGTCGTGAAGAAGTTTCGTGATCATACTATTGTAATAGGGGGAGACTTCAATCTACCAGGTATAGAATGGGACAGTCACACAATCAGAACTGGAGCCTGGGACAGAGACTCTTGTGACATTATCCTGACTGCCTTGTCCGAGAATTACTTCGAGCAGATAGTTAGAGAACCAACTCGTGAAGCTAACGTTTTAGACCTCATAGCAACAAATAGACTGGAACTTTTCGACTCCGTGAATGTAGAAGAGGGTATCAGTGATCATAAGTCAGTGGTTGCATCAATGACTACAAGTGTAATAAGAAATGCCAAGAAAGGAAGGAAAATATATTTGCTTAACAAGAGTGATAGGGCACAAATCGCAGAATATCTGAGTGACCACCATCAAACGTTCATTTCTGAGGAAGAGGATGTGGAACAAAAATGGAAAAAATTCAGAAACATCGTCCAGTACGCCTTAGATAAGTTCGTACCGACTAAGGTCCAAAGCGAGGGGAAAGATCCACCGTGGTATAACAATCATGTATGAAAGGTACTACGGAAACAAAGAAAGCTTCATCATAGGTTTAAGAGTAGTCGAATCATAGCTGATAAGGAAAAGCTGAACGAAGCGAAAAAGAGCGTAAAGAGAGCAATGAGAGAAGCATTCAACGAATTCGAACATAAAACATTGGCAAACAATCTAAACAAGAACCCTAAAAAGTTTTGGTCATATGTAAAATCGGTAAGCGGATCTAAATCCCCTATTCAGTCACTCGTTGACCACGATGGCACCGAAACAGAGGACGACCGAAGAAAGGCAGAAATACTGAATTCAGTGTTCCGAAACTGTTTCACTGCGGAAAATCGTAACACGGTCCCTGACTTCAGCCGTCGCACAGACACCAAAATGGAAAATATTGAAATAAACCATATCGGAATTGAAAAACAACTGCTATCACTTAGTAGCGGAAAAGCATCCGGACCAGACGAGATATCCTTAAGATTCTACAGTGATTATGCTAAAGAACTTGCCCCCTTTCTATCAGCAATTTATCGTAGATCGCTGGAAGAACGTAAAGTACCTAGCGACTGGAAGAAAGCGCAGGTCGTTCCCATTTTCAAGAAGGGTCATAAATCAGATGCGAATAATTATAGGCCTATTTCGCTTACGTCAATCTGTTGTAGAATAATGGAACATGTTTTGTGTTCTTGTATTATGACGTTCTTAGATAATACAAATCTCCTTCATCATAACCAACATGGATTCCGCAAACAGAGATCATGTGAAACTCAGCTCGCCCTATTTGCCCAAGAAATTCACAGTGCCGTAGACACTGGCGAGCAGATTGATGCCGTATTCCTGGACTTCAGGAAGGCATTTGATATGGTTCCGCACTTACGTTTAGCGAAAAAAATACGAGCTTACGGAATATCGGACCAGGTTTGTGATTGGATTCAGGATTTCCTAGAAGAAAGAACACAACATGTCATTCTTAACGGTTCAAAATCTGCAGATGTAGAGGTAATTTCGGGAGTACCGCAAGGAAGCGTGATAGGACCTTTATTGTTTACAATATACATAAATGACTTAGTTGACAACATCGGTAGCTCCGTGAGGCTATTTGCAGATGACACGGTTGTCTACAAGAAAGTAGCAACATCAGAAGACTCGTACGTACTCCAGGAAGACCTGCAGAGGATTAATGCATGGTGCGACAGCTGGCAGCTTTCCCTAAACGTAGATAAATGTAATATAATGCGCATACATAGGGGCAGAAATCCATTCCAGTACGATTATGCCATAGGTGGTAAATCATTGGAAGCAGTAACGACCGTAAAATACTTAGGAGTTACTATCCGGAGCGATCTGAAGTGGAATGATCACATAAAACAAATAGTGGGAAAAGCAGGCGCCAGGTTGAGATTCATAGGAAGAATTCTAAGAAAATATGACTCATCGACGAAAGAAGTAGCTTACAAAACGCTTGTTCGTCCGATTCTTGAGTATTGCTCATCAGTATGGGACCCTTACCAGGTTGGATTAATAGAAGAGATAGACATGATCCAGCGAAAAGCAGCGCGATTCGTCATGGGGACATTTAGTCAGCGCGAGAGCGTTACGGAGATGCTGAACAAGCTCCAGTGGCGGACACTTCAAGAAAGGCGTTACGCAATACGGAGAGGTTTATTATCGAAATTACGAGAGAGCACATTCCAGGAAGAGATGGGCAACATATTACTACCGCCCACATATATCTCGCGTAATGATCACAACGAAAAGATCCGAGAAATTAGAGCAAATACGGAGACTTACAAGCAGTCGTTCTTCCCACGCACAATTCGTGAATGGAACAGGGAAGGGGGGATCAGATAGTGGTACAATAAGTACCCTCCGCCACACACCGTAAGGTGGCTCGCGGAGTATAGATGTAGATGTAGATGTAGATGTAGATGTGGTGGGGTGATAGCAGAGGATGTACAAAGCAGTGAGGGAGGGGGTAGTGGGATAGTGAGGGATGGAGAGGGAAAGACAGATGACTTAGCAGCTTCAGAAAAACATGAAAGATCTCCTCTGATAGCTGTGAACATGTTAACCACTCACTGATCAGTACTTCTCTGATTACTCATTATCACCTTAGGCTTGAAAAGCTCAACCACATCCTTTGCCAATGCTTTGTTTACCTCTTAACATGTCCTAGGATGACTGATGTCATACTCCAATATCCTACCAACTTCACCCAAAGAACTGTTCCACTACCCACCCAACCTATAGAATATCCTTGTCAAACCCACTCCAACTTTGCTCTCAGTCCTGCACTCAACAGGTCATTCCATTATGGATGACCCAGGTGCAAGACCTGTCCCATACACCCACTCACTACTGCAGCCCAGTCGCAAGTATTTCCTACCAGTAAAAGGCAGGGCCACATGTGAAAGCAGCCATGTTATATATCAGCTGTGCTGCAGTTACTGTGCTGCATTCTGTATGCATATGACAGATAATCAACCGTTTACCCACATGAATGACCATCACCAAATTGTGGCAAACCGCAAACTTTACCAAAAAGTTGCTGAACATGCTGTACACCACAACATAAATGACTTTAACAGCTGCTTCACTGCATGTACCATTTGTGTACTCACTTCCAGCACAAGTTTCTCGGAAATATGCTGGTGGGAATTGTCTCTCTATGTATTGCGAATACATAGAAAGAAGGATCCTTTATTGTATGATTATATAATAGCAGAACAAACACTGATAGCAGTTACTTCTGTAAAATATCTGGGAGTAGGTGTGCAGAATGATTTGAAGTGGAATGATCATATAAAATTAATTGTTGGTAAGGCGGGTACCGGGTTGAGATTCATTGGGAGAGTCCTTAGAAAATGTAGTCCATCAACGAAGGAGGTGGCTTACAAAACACTCATTCGACCTATACTTGAGTATTGCTCATCAGTGTGGGATCCGTAACAGATCGGGTTGACGGAGGAGATAGAGAAGATCCAAAGAAGAGCGGCGCGTTTCGTCACAGCGTTATTTGGTAACTGTGATAGCATTACGGAGATGTTTAGAAAACTCAAGTGGCAGACTCTGCAAGAGAGGCACTCTGCATCACAGTGTAGCTTGCTCGCCAGGTTTCCAGAGGGTGCGTTTCTTGATGAGATATCGAATATATTGCTTCCTCCTACTTATACCTCCCGAGGAGATCACGAATGTAAAATTAGAGAGATTCGAACGCACACGGAGGCTTTCCGGCAGTCGTTCTTCCTGCGAACCATATGCGACTGGAACAGAAAACGGAGGTAATGATAGTGGCACCTAAAGTGCCCTCCACCACACAATGTTGGGTGGCTTGTGGAGTATAAATGTAGATGTAGATGTAGATATCCTGCATCCTCACAATCCCCCTGGCCTAAATTCTGTTAACCTGTTTCTGACTGCTTCATCTTAACTTTTTTCTTCTGTCATTGCCCCACCAAGCCTTCCCCTCCAGATCATGTGTTGTCTTCTCCCACCACTCTTCCTCACCACATGTGAGCACCCACTCCCCCTCTCCACGTCACCTTTCTGTCCTTCCCCCCTGTTCTCTTCCCTCTCAGTCTCCCTCTCCATCCCTACCTTCCTGTTCACATCCTTCCCTCCATCCCTCTCTCTTTATATATTCTATATATATCTCTTATGTGCTCTACCTCCTCAGAATATCTTTTGCGCTGCTATGCAACCACTGAGCATCTGTCTTCCCTGTTCTACCTCACATTATCCTATTATCCCCTCCTTCCTCATTTATCCTTCCCTATGTTCTCCCCACTTCCATAGCCCAGGCAACTGCTTTCTAATAATCAGTGTTACCAAGGTAGAGTGTGTTTGGGTATCTGTGTGGTTGCGTTTGTGAGTTTTTGTACTTTCTGCCAGTAGAAGAGCCAGGGCAGGTAAGCTAGTTAATGCTGTGTTCTGTTAAATGCTGTAATCTTCCCTTCCCTCATGTCACCAGTTGATTTTCTCTCTCTTCATAACTGACTCGTTTCATAAGCTTAGAGAGGAGTAAGATGTTCAAATAACTTTTTTACTTATCTTATTTTCTCGTAGTTGGCTGCAATTCATCACATCTAGGGGTTGATTCTTGAGGCTGAAATTCTTGACTTTGTAGGCTCCAGATGACATTGTAACTATTAAGTAAGCCTGCTGCATAATTTATATTTTTGTACTATTTTTTATTCTATCACATTTTTCTACATCACACTGTTGTTACAATTTCCAGTTCCATGAAACCAAAAATTACATTGTTATTGCCAAACATAAAAAAATTTCTGATTCCATCATTCTGCAGTACTAACAATATTCCAAAGGGTTTACAAAACAAAAGGAGTTCACAAACTTTCTTGACAAAAGAAGAATCTTCACCAAGTTATATCATTATTTTATAAATGAATCCAGAAATAAATTTGATAATTAGCATTAGATTGTGCAATTAATAATATGAATTTTAAGTGTGCCAAATATTTTGTAATTTCAAATGTTTCTAAAAGAAAAGTAATTTTAACTGTATATACAGAGTCAATACATATTGATTGTAATAAAGTAACAAAATAATTTCTTTTTATACATTTTAGACTGAAATATATTACATCATATACAAAATCAGATGAAATTCTTTTAGTTAAACAGCTGAGATAATATTAACCTGTTTAAAAGATAGAGAGTATTTTTGGTATCAATAACTTCTGTTCAATAAAGTTAATGTTAGCGCATATATGCCCCATACATCAGTTTACCTTGTAACATGATTTAATTTGCAACTTGATTATTAAGTATGATTGATGATAAATTTTAGAAATTTCACTTTTTAAAGCATTTGAGGTATGTTCTAAAAGTTGTCATAAAACAATTTGTATATGCCAGTAAAATCTTCTAGAACCATTAGTGAGTGATTGCATAGTATGACTCCTTGGGATTGTTGTTCAAGAAAGCTTTGTATGCAGACACTGATTCCAGGATCTCAAAATTACACCTGCAGATGATTCCATCCATTTTCAAGAGAGACTGTTAAGTCACATGGAGCTATTTTGCAGATATGTGGATTTGGACTTGTATGCATTTAGACTTCTCAATAAATGTCTGTCATTTGGTTAACTCATTCTCTTTCCAACATACCTCACTCTCTTTTCTTTATTTTGATGGACATTGTGAAGGACAAAACAGACAGACACTTTATCTGTTGGGTCAAATAAGAACTAATTACAACATTCAACACATAATTTGAATGCTAGAATTAAACCAGTCAAACTCATATTGACAAAATATTAAATGCTGAGCCATTTGTTTCTGGATTGGATCATGTGTTATGTACCTTGCTGACATAAATATGGTACCCCACATGATTGTAGATTTTATCTCAAGAGTATCCTGGATGTAATTGTAGTCACAATGATCTCTCAGGGGGCTCATGACTCTGTCATTAGTGTGTATGTGGCAAGCATGGGACCAAAGCGATTGCAGCATTCCCTTCCTTTCTTGTGCTGCAATCTTCCATTTCCAACCATCCTTACTTCTCATACTATTGAATCCATGGTGACAATCCTCAGCATTGACCCAGTTATTTCTAGATTGTTCTTTCTCTGTTCTTTGCTCTGTACATATTTCCCCTATACTTTTCACCAACGTTTTGGTTGATGTAATTTTTGGTCCCCTTTTGCATTTGACCTGCATTTTCTTAAATTTCTCCTGTAGTGAAGACCAGCTGGGAAGGACACTTAAGGTACTGCCAACTTATGTACAATGTAGAAGATGAGCTACACCCAATACGTAATTAGACCCAAAAATGTGCTTGAAAGCCACTGCATTAAAAAGTATGTCATGGTGGGATCATCACGAATCATCTCGCTAGGGATACCTGATGATACAGGGAAGGCAGATTAGAGTAGATTAGATTTACTTTCATTCCAGTTGGTCGGTATTGAGGGAAGTCCTCCAGGATGTATACGATGCCAGAGCTGTTAAGTCCTCACAGATGCCAAGTGAATAGTGGCGGGGGGAATAAAATGTGATATATATTGAAAACTGATAAAAAATTGCTGCTTAAATAATTAAAAAAAGGAATTTTTGAAAGAATAATTGAAAAAAATTGGAAAGTACACATATCCTGAGTGAACTTTAATGGGCACTAATATAAACAGACCTTCAATATTCACTACATATATTCAGCATTTAAATTTACATACTTCTTTTTCTTGTTACCACCATTGTGCATAGAGCTTGATATGACACTACTGATTCTGGGTCGCCCCTCTTCTCCTGACACAAATTATTCTAGTCTGCTTCGATCCTCTTGATGCAGGATTCTTGGCACATTGCAGAGAGATGAACAGACGGGTATGGTCATTGTTAATGTACGAATGAACTTTGCTATCTTGATAACTTTTTATAAGACTTTTTAATGTACAATTGGAATATGGTACACATTTTCTAACAACATTCACTCAGCGGAACTCATCATACGTCCATCTGCTACCACTTATAGTAAAAGACAGATTAATCTAAAATTAAATTAAAAAATTGAAGAGCCTCTCTCTACCTGTTTTGCTTCTATGTGTAATAATATGTTACATTACAATTGCCCCCCATTGTGCACTGACGTCATATGGAGGTGCACAGTGTCTGAGCTTATTTCTCTTTTTATGGGTTGATAACCCTGACCGATACGGGCATAGCCTTTATTTTTCAGCCATTGGAGTTATCCTATATGGTTACCAATTTATATAAGCATGTCAGCTCCATTAACACATACACGCATAAGTTTTCCTCCATAACAAAGTGCTTGCTGTAAGTGCATAGTCACATTATTGTCAGTCAGTATCTACCCAGTGTTTAACTTGCAAAGCATGTGTGTGCAGCTCAACATCCGTTACTGTCCCTGCTCACTTCCATGTATTTAATACAAAGTCAGAGTGCCTGTGTCATCCATTCACATAGTCTTCATTGCACAAATTCATGACCAATGAAAGTATCTAACTTCTATAAAAGCATAGGTTTGCATCTACATCTACATCTACATTTACATCCATACTCCACAAGCCACCTGACGGTGTGTGGCGGAGGGTACCTTGAGTACCTCTATCGGTTCTCCCTTCCATTCCAGTCTCGTATTGTTCATGGAAAGAAGGATTGTCGGTATGCCCCTGTGTGGGCTCTAATCTCTCTGATTTTATCCTCATGGTCTCTTTACGAGATATACATAGGAGGGAGCAATATACTGCTTAACTCCTCGGTGAAGGTATGTTATCAAAACTTAAACAAAAGCCTGTACCGAGCTACTGAGCATCTCTCCTGCAGAGTCTTCCACTGGAGTTTATCTGTCATCCGTAATGCTTTCACGATTACTAAATGATCCTCTAATGAAGCACGCTGCTCTCTGTTGGATCTTCTCTATCTCTTCTTTCAACCCTATCTGGTACGGATCCAACACTGCTGAGCAGTGTTCAAGCAGTGGGCGAACAAGCGTACTGTAACCTACTTCCTTTGTTTTCGGATTGCATTTCCTTAGGACTCTTCCAGTGAATCTCAGTCTGGCATCTGCTTTACCGACGATCAACTTTATATGATCATTCCATTTTAAATCGCTCCTAATGTGTACTCCCAGATAATTTATGGAATTAACTGCTTCCAGTTGCTGACCTGCTATATTGTATATAAATCATAAGGGATCTTTCTTTCTATGTATTCGCAGCACATTACACTTGTCTACATTGAGATTCAATTGCCATTCCCTGCACCAAGCGTCAATTCGCTGCAGCTCCTCCTGCATTTCAGTACAATTTTCCATTGTTACAACCTCTCGATATACCACAGCATCATCCGCAAAAAGCCTCAGTGAACTTCCAATGTCATCCACAAGGTCATTTATGCATATTGTGAATAGCAACGGTCCTACGACACTCCCCTGCGGCACACCTAAAATCACTCTTACTTCGGAAAACTTCTCTCCATTGAGAATGACATTCTGCGTTCTGTTATCTAGGAACTCTTCAATCCAATCACACAATTGGTCTGATCGTCCATATGCTCTTACTTTGTTCATTAAACGACTGTGGGGAACTGTATCAAACGCCTTGCAGAAGTCAAGAAACACGGCATCTAACTGGGAACCAGTGTCTATGGCCCTCTGAGTTTTGTGGACGAATAACGCGAGCTGGGCTTCACACGATATTCTTTTTCGAAACCCATGCTGATTCCTACAGAATAGATTTCTAGTCTCCAGAAAAGTCATTATACTCAACATAATACGTGTTCCAAAATTCTACAACTGATCGATGTTAGAGATATAAGTCTATAGTTCTGCACATCTGTTCGACATCCCTTCTTGAAAACAGGGATGACCTGTGCCCTTTTCCAATCCTTTGGAGAACTTTTGAGAACTACTACTTTCAATGATTATATAAAGTACAATCACCCACAATGCAACAATCTTCCAAAGAAGAAGGACCACTCGCCTTCACCCACAAGTGAATGCTACAATCAGAATTTATCTTACAACGTCTACGACAAGACAAAGACAAACTCCCGTGCGGAAAAAGGTAGGAACCCTCACTAGCAATGATAATCTCAGAAACAGGTATAGTACGGTAAGCTAAGATTTCCCTAGTTTCAAAGGATTCCAAACCTGGGAGTTTGGGGAGTTTGTCTTTGTCTTGTCATAGACGTTGTAAGATAAATTATGATTGTAGCGTTCACTTTGTGGGTGAAGGCGAGTGGTCCTTCTTCTTTGGAAGATTGTCGCATTGTGGGTGATTGTACTTTATATAATCATTGAAAGTAGTAGTTCTCAACAAATGGCTCTTTTCAGGGCCACAATAAGTAAAAACCTCAAAAGTCCTTCTCAGACGCACAGCTGAAGGCCATCTCTTGTAGAGACCCACGGTACACCACTGCAAAAAGGGGGGGCAAGTTCCTTTGCGTACTCTGTGTAAAATCGAACTGGTATCCCATCAGGTCCAGTGGCCTTTCCTCTTTTGAGCGATTTTAATTGTCTCTCTATCCCTCTGTCATCTATTTCGATATCTACCATTTTTTCATCTGTGTGACAATCTAAAGAAGGAACTACAGTGCAGTCTTCCTCTGTGAAACAGCTTCAGAAAAAGACATTTAGTATTTCGGCCTTTAGTCTGTCATCCTCTGTTTCAGTACCATTTTGGTCACAGAGTTTCTGGACTTTTGTTTTGATCCACCTACCACTTTGACATAAGACCAAAATTTCTTAGGATTTTCTGCCAAGTCAGTACATACAACATTACTTTCAAATTCATTGAATGCCTCTCGCATAGCCCTCCTCACACTACATTTCGCTTCGCATAATTTTTGTTTGTCTGCAAGGCTTTGGCTATGTTTCTTTGCTGTGAAGTTCCCTTTGCTTCCACAGCAGTTTTCTAACTTGGTTGTTGTACCATGGTGGCTCTTTTCCATCTCTTTGTCTTTCTTGGCACATACTCATCTAACACATATTGTACGAGGGTTTTGAACTTTGTCCACTGATCCTCAACACTATCTGTACTCGAGACAAAACTTTTGTGTTGAGCCATCAGGTACTCTGAAATCTACTTTTTGTCACTTTTGCTAAACATAAAAATTTTCCTACCTTTTTTAATATTTCTATTTATGGCTGAAATCATCGATGCAGTAACCGCTTTATGATCGCTGATTCCCTGTTCTGCATTAACTGTTTCAAATAGTTGGGATCTTTTTGTCACCAGAAGGTCTAATATGTTATCACCACGAGTCGGTTCTCTGTTTAACTGCCCAAGGTAGTTTTCAGATAAAGCACTTTAAAAAATTTCATTGGATTCTTTGTCCCTGCCACCCATTATGAACGTTTGAGTCTCCCAGTCTATATCTGGCAAATTAAAATCTCCACTCAGAACTATAACATGGTGGGGAAATCTACTCAAAATATTTTCTGAATTATCCTTCAGGTGCTCAGCCACAGCAGCTGCTGAGCCGGGGGGCCTATAGAGACATCCAATTACCATATCTGAGCCTGCTTTAACCGTGACCTTCACCCAAATTATTTCGCATTTCGGATCTCTGTCAATTTCCTTCGATAGTATTGCACTTCTTATTGCTTTAAACACGCCTCCCTCCTCACTGTCCAGCCTGTCTCTGCTCTATACATTTCAATCTGAGTTTAGAATTTCATTACTGCTTACATCTGGTTTCAGCCAACTTTCTGCCCCTAGTACTATGTGGGCATTGTGACTGTTTATTAATGAGAGCAGTTCTGGGACCTTTCTATAGATGCTCCTGCAGTTTACTATTAGCACATTAATGTTGTTATTCCCTGTGGCATTTTGCCTACTCCTACCTTACTGCGTCTCAGGAGGCGTCTTGTCGGGCCTAGGGAGGGAGTTCTCTAACCTAAAAAACCCACATGTGCACCCTGCACGTACTCCGCTACCCTTGTAGCCGCTTCCTGCGTGTAGTGCATGCCTGACCTGTTCAGGGGGACCCTACATTTCTCCACCCGATAGTGGATGTCGAGAAATTTGCACCCCAGATCTCAGCAGAAACGTCTGAGCCTCTGGTTTAAGCCTTCCACTCAGCTCCAAACCAGAGGACCGCGATCAGTTCTGGGAACGATACTACAAATAGTTAGCTCAGATTCCACCCTGCGAGGAAGGCTTTCCACCTTCATCAACTCCGACAACCGCCTGTATGAACTGAGGATGACCTCTGAACCCAGAAGGCAGGAGTCATTGGTGCCAACATGAGCAACAATTTGCAGTCGGGTGCACCCAGTGCTCTATATCGCCACCAGCAGGGCCTCCTCCACATCCCGGATGAGACCCCCCAGCAAGCAGACAGAGTGAACACTGGCCTTCTTCCCTGACCTTTCCGCTATTTCCCTCAGGGGCTCCATCACCCACCTAACATTGGAGCTCCCAATCACTAATAAACCCCTCCCCCACCCCCCCACCCCCCCACTCCCTCATGTGCCTGCTCAGACCTTGCTGAAGGAGCGGCCACATGTCCACTCACAGGCAGAGCACCGATGCCACACAGCCAGCCTCCACACTGACCCTCTGCCTCGTGCGCCGCGAACGCCACTGAACCCGCCACTCCCCTTGGGGAGAGGGTGGCCCAACCGCGCCCGGTACCCGCGAAGATGTCTTGACAGCAGGGAAAGTGGGTGAAGCATGTAACACTTGGGGTGTACCATGCGGCGCACCAGACTCCCCACTACCGCTACACTCTGAGGCAGCAGCCTGAAGACGGCTGACCGTGGCCATCAACATGTTCAGCTGTTCACGAACAGTGGCCAGCTCCTCCTGTGTCCATACACAGCAGTCACACATCCTATCCATCCTAAGAAATCAATTTACTGTAGAGAGTTAATCAACTTTTAACTAGACTGCTAATTCACTAAAGGTGGCTGATAGTTGACTAAACTGTGGTTACTACACACTTCTTGTAGAAAACAATGAAAATAGCACTACCTGTCTCTGGACTGCATTCAAAACAAACACTAGCACTACTGGCACTATGGCTGACTAAAGGGACTCTCTCTGACTGTATTCAAAACAAACACGAAATCTATGGAACACTATTACTAGCACTCGACAATTAAAGCTTCCTAAAAGCAAAAACACACGGGAGAAGAAGTGACAAGTAAGAAAAATACAGTTAATACTTAAATTAACGTAGCTCGCTGCACAGCAGACGTGACGCAGATGGCAACGTAGCTCGCTGCACAGCAGACGTGACGCAGACGGCAACGTAGCTCGCTGCACAGCAGATGTGACGCAGACGGCAGTTGCTTCCTGTTGTATGTTGTTTTGGAATGTCAGTAATTTTAGCAACACTACCTCTTAACCTTTCCCCTGCTTCCTTTAAACGCAAGTCAATTTTAGCTAGAAGTTGACTTTCTTTCTCTTTTAGAGCTTCTTCTACAGTATCTACATAAATTTTGTATTCTGACACTACCTTTTCAGCAAGGGTGCTGCCCTTATCCATCATCCCGGCCTCAGATTTCGCTTATTTCCTGTACATCTGCACATAACTTATCTCTCTGTTTTTTTTTTACAAATTCTGACTCTAAACTTATCTGATCTACTTTTAGAGTCAACTTGTGCATTTTTGTAGGTAGGTTTTTGCATATGTCTTGCAGCTCGTTGACTGCATTCATCACATTTTTACCAACGCATCCACTTGGGATTGTGTCTCCTGAATTTGAGAATATGCTTCACTAAGGATAGCTCACCTGCAAGTTGTTCCTGTTTATAGTCTACGGATATTACTTTTTCTGTTAATGTGTTTATAATGCGGGACATGTTGGTAATTATTTCTTGTTTTAGTTGTTTACTGAGCTCTGTGAACTTACCAGGTAGTTCGACAGATAATTCAGTGTGTATAGTTTTGCTCACCTAACTGAACTTTTGACTAATACTATTCTTGAAATTGTTAAGGGGCTCCGGAAAGGCTCAAAATCATGAAAAGTTCAATTTTTACTTTTTTGCATTTTCTAAATCTGCAGACTATTGCCTTTTAATAGATATATAATTTATTCAATTCCGAAGACTACAACTATTTTTACATTTTTTTTTAAATGTGTTCCACATGGGCGTGACCCACTGTGGCGCTGTTAAACTGCTGTCAAATGGTGTTATTATTAACGTCCGTGTTCATCAGGTACATTTTAGTGATGTGAGATAAAGTATGTGTTGTGGCTAACCTGTGAAGGTTCAATATATATCGCTGGTGTGATTGTCAATTGTTTCATGTTTATTTACTCTGTCGTTATCTCGAAAATATTCGTAATTAATTCTGTTTCTTGAGTCTCTGTTTTGTTGAAGTATAATAATGAGTAAAAGTAAAGTTGCTGTTGCGACTTTCAATGATGGCAACATTGTAAGGTGCAAGGTATTTAGAAATATGGGAATGAAGATAGGTTCTAACATGGTACGAGCGATGCTTGCTTTAGACAAGGAACGCCTTCGGGCTGCAGACAGGGCTGTAAAGAGTCTAGAAATACAAGCAAGAGTAAACAGGAGGAGGAACAAGAGGAAGCTGGAGGAGGAGTTTGCAGAGGATGAAGATAATCCATCCTATGGACCTGGAATGCACTAAAAAGTTAATCCAATCTTTGTCGCTCGATTCCCAAAACTTTTATTTTCTCATACTAATTACATGTTTTCTAAGGATCTTCCAAACATATTTGTTTCAAACTTTGAGTAAATGTTACACAGTACCTTCTGCATAATTTAACACAGCCTTTTTCCAAAAAACTGTATATTTTTGAATATATAAATAAAAAATTGCAAAAAATGTTGTGAATTTTCATTACAATTGAAAAAAAAATCATCTTTAATAACTGAACTAAAATTTTGTAAAATCCCTGTGTTAAGTTGTAGCCCATATTCAAATAAATAATCTGTAAAAAGCTCAACTTCCTACCTCAAATACTTTGTGAGGAAAGATGTAATTTATAAGCGTTATTTTAACATTGCAAGTATAGGGCGTTCCGGAGCCCCTTAAATGTCTTTATTTTGTTGTGCAAACTGTTGTCCTATATTTTCCTGAAATTCCTGTTGTTTTGTGAGCTGTTGTGTTATTAGTTGTATGAGCTGTGTCAAATTGTGGGTGTCACTAGTATTTACATTGCTTTTTTGAACTGTTTCCTGCTCCTCCATTCATGATGTAGTGAGCAAATAGTCAGAGGAATTTTCACTGTCATGCACTTCAGTTTCACTATTTGGAAAAATGTTTCCTGGTGAGAACTGAGAAATTGTCTCATTGAGTGTCATAAAAGTGACATTATGATTAGTTATATCGCCAGTGCCATCATTTTTTAATTGTGGGCCACCAAGCTGATTGTTGTGGTAGTCATCAGCCGGTTCACGAGTTGGCGCGTTACTATCAACTTTTGCCAAGCTCGGATTTCCAACATCTTGGCATACTGCATTTTGTAATGAGTTTTCAACAATGGCCATTTCCTTTGACTTCATTGTGAACCATGTTTAACAAAACTATGAAAAAAAATGATTTTCAAAAAATGAAATTTTGGTTCAATTCAAGAAGTTTTATATGCATATTCATTAATGAACCTGGTTATTCTCTGATACAGACTTTCAGAATATGAATGAATTATTTTGCACTTTGATGTTGACTTTACACAAATTTTCATCTTTTCTATAGAAATGCAATTTCTGTAAAAGATATCGATTGAAGGAAAGAAGATTATTACTGTGAGAGAGACAGTGCCAAGCATGGCCATATAAGCATACAGTGTAGTAGCTTCCTACCTTTACTGCTGAAATCAGCATTCCTGGCGCATCTTGTTTGTAGGCAGTATTTAATTTTAATTTGCTCCTTCAAGTTGTTAATATTTCAGATATCATGGACATATAACAAATGCAACAAATGCCTCATTAGTTTCATATAAAGATAAAATGGGTCATTTATCTCGAAAAATATTTATCTCAACAATTGAAAGGTTTGTTCATATTCCGCTTGGCACAATCCTTTGAGTGGTTGCCATTGAATAGTAGTGGGGGGAATAAAATGTGATATATATTGAAAACTGATTAAAAATTGCTGCTTAAATAATTAAAAAAAGGAAGTTTTGAAAGAATAATTGAAAAAAATTGGAAGGTTCACGTATCCTGAGTGAACTTTAACTGGCACTAATATAAACAGACCTTCAATATTCAATACATTTATTCAGGATATAATTTATGTACTTCTTTTTCTTGTTACCGCCATTGTGCATAGAGCTTGGTATGACAATACTGTCTCTGGATCGCCCCTCTTCTGCTCACTCAAATTATTCTTGTCTGCTTCGATCCTCTTGATGCAGGATTCTTGGTGCGTCACGGAGAGATGAACAGATGGGTATGGTCATTGTGAATGTATGAATAAACTTTTCTATCTTGATTACTTTTTATAAGACTTTTTAATGTACAATTGGAACACACATTTTTTACCAATATTTACTTGGTGGAACTCATTACATGTCCACCTGCTACCACTTATCGAGACAGACAGATGAATCTAAAGCAGTTAAAAAATTGAAGAGCATCTCTCTACCTGTTTTATTTCTATGCCAATGTTATCTATGATACAACATTATTATTACAATAAAAGAAAAGAATGAAGGAGAAAAGAAAAGAAAAAAATTAATAATATGTTACATTACACAAGGAGTAAGTGCCCGTCTCAACAGATGATCATTGCTATGGCTGGTTGGCACCTGTGATGAGTGCCCTCGATCAGAGTAAGTGCTACCAGGGCAAACATTGTGCAGATAAAGTGAATCAAATTAACTCTAAATAGCTGCTTATTGACTTGGCTAATACCATAGACAGAGAAACCCTGTAATGCAGGAACTTATAACCCCATTGCATTCCCTTTAGATGCTGTATAAAGGGCACAATGCTGTGCCCAGAACACAGGTACTTTTTTCCCCAACAAAATTATGTTGCATGCATTTTTGCAGATTTTGCTCTGTATATCCCCATCTCGAGCTTTACGAGGGAGACCAGCTACTTTAAGCAGTTGGCCAATTTCACTTTTTATGTTTTTATTTTGAATGTAAACTAGCAAGGTTACCAACATATGATAACTGAAAGGTAATGGCATGAGGATATGAAGCAGTCTCTGTTTTCACAGCAACACCTTTTAGGTTAAGATTGAGTGGTTTTATTAAGGTTTTATAGAACGTTGATTTTATCTTACTTAGACTATATATGTGACATTTATGGTATAGCAGCACCATCTGTACTAGGTTTCTTAGACCATGTACATCATAATGGAGTAAAATTAGTAACTAGAGCCTTTCATACCAGACCAGACAGCAGCCTCTTTGCAGAAGCAGGTATCAAATATTTGAGAGCATCATTCTAACTCCTCCTGATCAGTTATGTGATCACCGTCAAACAGAAACCTAAAATCCTTGTTACTTTTCTCTGTTCCAAAATGAAAGGATCAATCTACCTATGAACAACCTCCAAACAGGTAGGCCATCTAACGTACATCTTGAGAACATATGTAGAGAACTAAAATTCTTCCAACTCGCTCATATGCAAAGAACTACATCTCAAACTCCCCTGTGCTGTGTCCTCAACCCAATAATACAGATGGAAATGCATGGTGGTACTAAGGAATGATAAATCTCACCACTTATTGGCAGATACTTAACTTTGTATATCATGATTGTCTACATAATGAAATCATACAGTAATACAGTTGTGTCTAAGGTCAATAACCACATCAGTTATGCATATGTCCGAGTAGGAGGTTATGAGAAACACTCTCTAACAAATATGTGCAATACATTTACTGCATAACTGACAGTTATAATTTGAGTCTCCAACATGTCAGAACTCTCCCAAACCTGTACCTCCTGGTATGTAGTGAATCCTTGAGTAAACAGTAGACCATGAAGTGTGATAGTCTCCAACATAAACCACAAACAACCTTCTGTACGACTTCCACAGAAAGAGAATTCCCATAACTTTCCTTTGAATGCTGAGTATTCCAGACAATAAACTTTCCAACTGTCTCACTAAGGTTGAAACCACAGTGAAAACATGACAATTGAGAGCATCAGGCACTGATGTTTGATCACTTCCTTGAACCACACCCTGAGGGCTAGATATTGCACATACAAACAATCTGAATGATCAAAGAGGCTACTAGAGAGTGTGTACCTTTGCTCCAGGCCCCTCACAAATCAGCTTTCACCTCATGCTGTGTACTTTAGTAACCTCAGACTTTTCACAGATAATGCCATTGTCTGTAATGAAGACTCTCTGAAAAAAGCTACACAAAATATTCAGTCAGATCTTGTTAAAGTTTCAAATGGTGCAAAAATAGGAAACTTGCTTTAAATACCATAAATGTAAAACTTTGCACTTTTCAACATTGAGGAAAAAATAGTATTCTGCAACTACAGAGTCAACCAGTCACAGCTGGAATTGGTCAACTCATACATATATTGAGATGTGACACTTTGTAGGCACATGGAATGGAACCATCATGTAGGCTCAGTCATAGGTTAAGCAGGTGGCAGGCTTTGGCTTATTCATAGAAATGCAATCGGTCTAGAGAGGAGATTGGTTACAAATCACCTGTGCAACCCATCCTGCAAATGCCCAAGTGTGTGGGACTTATACCAAATACGACTAACAGGGGACACTGAATATATACGGAGAAGGGCAGCACAAATGGTCACAGGTATTTTTGACCCATGGGAGAGTGTCACAGAGATGCTGAAGAAACCAACAGCCACTTGAAACCAAATGCAAACTATCCCAAGAAAGCTTGCTTACAGTGTTTCAAGAGCCACCTCTAATCCTAGTATTACTAATGGAGGAGGGAGGTTGTGAGGGATACTTTATACCCACTTTGTGCAAATGTTGTTGTCTAGTTGCGTACTTTGTATTTTAAAATTTTCAAAAAATATTAATTGTTTTTAAACAATTATTCTACAAGATTCTACAACTGTTTTAAATTTTTTCAGGTAAACTTCATCCAAAAATGTAAGTAGCAATGGTAGTAGTAATAGTAGTAATTGTTGTTGTAGATGCGACTTTTTTCAATGAGTCTCAAATTCAATATTTTCAAGTTCTGGACCTCACTTATACATCATCATCTCTTTAAAAAGCCTGCTATTAATAAAAGTGAGCCACAAATAATGAAATTTGTAACTTCTTTAATTTTTTTTATGTTCATAAACTATCCCCCTCATTCGAAGTATACATTATTGAACACGTGTTGGTAATGATGTATTTTCAAGTTTGGGCACTACATACACGTCAGTAAATCCTTAAAAAGTATGCTGTTAAACCCCCCCCCCCCCCCCCCCAGTACCAGTAGTGTGTGTTATGGAACATATGTCGGTATTGCTACGAGTAAATGGAACATACTGCAACTGCCAATGTATCACTCTTGTAGGGATTGTGAGGATAAGATTAGATTAATTACAGCATATGATGCGGCATTCCAGCAGTCATTTTTCCCATAATCCATACACAGCTTGTGAATGGAATGGCAATAAACCCTAATACCTGTTATGATATGAAGTACTCTCTGCCATGTACCTTGCAGTGGCTTGCAGAGTATGGACATAGATGTAGAAGTAGACATATTGGCCACACCAAACTTGCACATGAATTTCTCTTACAATAAAAGGTCCCTTCCAAGTGCACGTGTGGTGCATCTTTAACAGTACTTCATACACTCACAGAATGCAACATCCTGACTGACTTTTGTCGTAAACTGAAATTAGATGTACCCCTATCTCAAATGGTAACCAATGGCAGAACACCTGCCAACCATGCTTCACCCCTTTTTTTAAAAAAAAGAAGGAAAGAAAGAAAGAAAGAAAGAAAGAAAGGGTGGACACTGCAATTAAGATCTAAAGCCTTTACAAATCACATTGGCTTAGGGAGTGGGTGCAGCAGTGGTCCTATTCACTGGTAGCCAATTCTGATAGGCCCTGAACTTCACGGCACTTTTTAATTGACACATGCAGCTACCTTTTATTCCTTGAGCCTACACATTTATTTCCTATACCTTTTTCATGTCAAACTTTTTTAAGCACATCCTTACATATCTTTTATGTATTGACATGAGTTACCAATTGTCCCAACTGTCCTCACACCCTTCACAGACTTTGTGGCCGAGCGGTTCTAGGCGCTTCAGTCTGGAACCTCACTGCTGCTACGGTCGCAGGTTCAAATCCTGCCTCGGACATGGATGTGTGTGCTGTCCTTAGGTTAGTTAGGTTTAAGTAGTTCTAAGTTCTAGGGGACTGATGACCTCAGATGTTAAGTCCCATAGTGCTCAGAGCCATTTGAACCAACCCTTCACACAACAGTTTCCCTTTCCTCCATCCCATCACAACCTTACAATTTACATCCCCATGCCACCCACCTTCAGTTTGCGATGCTACCCACTGGCTCTGACAACCGTGCATCACATGCCTAGCCTGTGCATCTGCCACCTATCCATCCTGCATTCATAGCCAGCAAACTGTTCTTCTCCCTCTGAGCCACCAGCCGCACACCCCTAGTCCTTCTCCCTGCCTCCTACCCCTCTCTTCCTCTACCCACACCACCTGACACAACCGCAGCACATCCTAGACCACCTGCCAAAATGCAGCATTGGTACTGTTTGTCTACCCACCCCATCAGTCAAACTCCCAACATGTCCTAGCCCATCTGCCAAAATTCAGCACTGACACTGTTTGTGCAGCTGGTACTATGTGGGGGAATGGGCATGTATGTGTGTGTGTGTGTGTGTGTGTGTGTGTGTGTTTTACTCTGGGTCAAAAAGGGATTACTCCAAAAGCTAGCAAGTTTTTCTTTCTTTTTGCATGTGCCTATTCATGACTCAATGCTTCTGCTTTTCAGTGAATGATCTCCTGTAACCCAAAAGTATTTATATTCTGCCAGAACTTCCCTCAACATTTGCATAGTATCTAGTCACATGCTAATTACCATTCTGTGGTTGTCATAAACCATCAACAACAATTTGGATTCAATCTGTACTGAAGTATTACCAACTGATCACTCCATGTATGCTACCTCACTAACTGAACAGACCATTGTACTTGGCCCCCCTGACAATGGTGCTACCTATAATAATAGAAAATGTGCTATTAGCAGTTCAGTGTCCTATCTGGTCCATGTGTGCGAGGGCTCCAGTGCACTTAATTTTTGTTGTACAGCAGTTTTTGAACATCACCTTCCCTAGACAGTGAATTGGGTGGCCACTGCATTCTCCTGCCAGGGCTCCTGACCTTAAGACATTGGCCTTTTCACTGTGGAATCTCAAAAAGTGTGGAGCGGATTACTTTAGACGATGATAAAAATGAACTGGAACAAAATATGTAAAATCCCTGTGCAACTGTTTGACATGAACCAGGTGTCATCAAGCCCTTGTTAAGGCATTGCCATTTATGGACTATGGCTCACAGTGGACATTTTGAACAGCTCTTAAAATGTGGCCCTGATTAACTTGTAGTGCTGCAGAATTGCAACAGTGCTTTGTGTGACTTATAGATTCTCTTGAACGGATCCTAGGATTCACCCCCTGATATTGCGTACAATTGTTTAGAAAGGTTTCATATATTTGAAATTTGTAAACTTCATGATCTGAAGAAGAGGGTTGAAAGCCTGGTTATCATAACAATTTTCACTTATATCAAATTTTGTAGAAACAAGTGAGTTACTTGAATAGATCAGAAAAGCATTTGTCATGGAATAGATGATATCTATGGTGCACTGGAAGGACTTAGATTTAATTTGCATTTTATTAACTAATTATCAGAGGCGAGTACCAGCTATCTATCTGTGGATGTTTGCTTTGTATGACTTCAGTAAAGTTGCTTTTATTTTAGGTTATTGATGTGGAAACAGGAGTTGCTCTTGGACCATACCAGAAAGGAGAGCTTTGTTTCAAGGGTCCAATAATTATGAAAGGATACTGTGGTGATAATGCTGCCACAGGAGAAACAATTGATAGTGAAGGATGGCTTCATACTGGTGACATAGGTTATTTTGACAGTGATAATTATTTTTTTATTGTTGACAGAGTTAAGGAGCTAATAAAGTACAAAGGCTTTCAGGTATGTTAACAAATTTTTTTTTATTCCATATTTCAATATATAATCTCCCTCTAGGAGAAAATGAATAATTGTGATTTTTCATTCTATTTTTATGTGCTTTTATAGCAGTAATGTCATTGATTTATGATCGAAAAGCTAAGTGTAATCAAGAATTGAAAACATATGTTTTTAACAGAATGTCAAAAAGATTACAAAGTAAGGTAAATGTTAATAAAAAGACCTGATTTACAACACTATCCAAAACATAAGATTAGAGAAATTCTGAAACTGAAAATATCCTTTTAAAAACCAGTAATAAAACCAAACAAACTCTTCCACAGCAACAGAACTATTAGCAGGAGATGTACAGGGTGATTATAATTAAACTTTCAGTACTTGAGTCAGTATAGAGGGAAAATTATTTACTATATTGGCAGATTACTTTATAGGAGTGATGTTCAGACTGTGCACTGCAGGATTTACACTGTTAGTAGTGTTAAGTGTCATGACTTGTGGTTAGATAATGGTACTGGTATGGTGACGTGGGAGGAACTTAGACCCCAAGGACCAAGAACATGCAGCATGAATGGCACATGTTACTGTGATCTGCTTCAACAGCATGTGATCCCTGCTCTATGGGAGAGAGATGCTTTGGGCTCAACTGTTTTGATGCACAATGGAGCTCCATATCACATTGCTCATGAGCTCACTTGGTTACTCTGTAACACATTTAGAGAAAATCGAACCATTGGATCATTCCAAACTGCATAGTGACAAAGATCACCAGATTTGAACCCATGTGATTTATGGCTGTGGTATTACCTGAACGAGAGGGTTTATCAGTGGGACTCAAACACACATTGGAGGCTGAACATAAGCATAACAAGGGAGGTAGCCAGCATCCCACCTGAAATGTTTCAGGCAGCAGTACAGAAATCTGTAGTTCAGTTCCAGTCTGTCGTGGATGCAGATGGTCATCACATTGACCAGTGTTTGTAATCCGGAATGTAAACATGGTACGCAATTAACAAATGTTATCTCATGTGGAAATTAAAATGTGTTCCTTTCAGTGGTTTATTCATTATTTCTGTTTCACATGTCCTTACAAATGTTTCTACAAAGTTTCATTGTCCTATGATCACTTGTTTTTCATGGGGACCCTCTCAAGTAACGAAAGTTTAATTGTAACCACCCTGTATTTACCCCTATATGTAGTATGGCAGTTGACACCACTACCAAGCTTGAGCTGTGCAGAGATATGGAAGTGTCCTTGGTGATGACAAGTGGCTAACAATGGGTCTCTTCAGTGCACCCTGGACTTTCCATATTCAGTAAAGATTCGGAGATCCCAGTTGGCAATTTCATGCAATGGGTATCTTCACTTTCAATAAATTTACTCATCTGAGCAGCCTAATATGGGGCAGCATTATTGTTCGTGAACATAAAGTCAGGAGCAAATGTACTTTGGAAAAGACTAACATGTCACTGCAGTGGCTCACCTCCATACTTCAACTGCATTTATTTTTTTGTAAAGGTGATTTGCATACAAAATGAATGGAGATTACAAAATGCTCCATGGGGCAATGCAAGGTATTTTAAGTAAGCATTCCAATCAAAGTCCAGTTTGCACAGTATCAGAGTTCCATCAGTAACAAAGTCTGGAAGGAAAATGCTGAAGCCAAACCAGTAGTATGATTGGGACACACTTCACTGCCTCAGAATGGTCCTGGGCTAGTTTATTTGTGGGATCCCTCAGAAGGCAATCCTGGTGAGACGTGCCCTCTGGGTAGTAGCCATGGCAGTTAACAGTAATATAGCACTACCTATTCAGTTTCTATAATGAAGTTGAGTGGCACCACCAAATCCTCCCCCCCCCCCTTCCTCCTGCAGTAGCGACCGCCCTGGGAGTAGATGCAGGTGGCACATGATCCAATGGAGCCACAACCAGAAAGATGGTGGTTCGATGTAGAAAGGCATCACTGCAGTGGAGAACAAGGCTCAGTGGAATCATGAGCTGCTACAGTATTGGAGTGGTCCCTTTGGGGTTGAGAAGCAGACGGCTGCTGAGCAGGATGGTGGAAATGAAGTTGATAGTTCTTATCTGAGACACACAACAGAACCCTTTGGTTGATGTGCTGTTGATTTTACTGTGGCCATCCAGGGGAGAAAAATGGGCCCAGGAGTTGTTCCCATCCACCAACGTTACACAAAATGAGTGAACTGGTATAATATGTAGGCCTTGCAGTAGGCAGCTGCGACGTCACACAAATTTAAGGGGGAAATGGAAATGTCCAAAACTAGATCTGACTCAAGCTGGAAACACACCAATCCTTGTTTCTCAAAAGCTGAGTCAGGTCCCGTGGGGAATCGAGTCACTGTGAAAGCATTAGCGTGTAGCATCTGCACGAGCAGTTCGACGACGTTTGCAGCAGCATGGACTATCAGCTTGGAGACCATGGCTGCGCTTACCCTTGACGCTACATCACAGACAGGAGAGCCTGCAATGGTGTACTCAACGACAAACCTGAGTGCATGAATGGCAAAATGTCATTTTTTCGGATGAATCCAAGTTCTGTATACAGCATCATGATGGTCGCATCCGTGTTTGGCGACATCGCGGTGAACACACATTGGAAGTGTGTATTTGTTATCACCATACTGGCATTTCACCCGGCATGATGGTATGGGGTGCCATTGGTTACACGTCTCGGTCACCTCTTGTTCACATTGACGGCACTTTGAACAGTGGACATTACATTTCAGATATGTTACGATCCATGGCTCTACCCTTCATTCAATCCCTGCGAAACCCTACATTTCAGCTGGATAATGCACGACCGCATATTGAAGGTCCTGTACGGGCCTTTCTGGGTACAGAAAATGTTCAACTGCTGCCCTGGGCAGCACAGTCTCCAGATCTCTCACCAATTGAAAACGTCTGGTCAATGGTGGCCAATCAACTGGCTCGTCACAATACGCCAGTCACTACTCCTGATGAACTATGGTATCGTGTTGAAGCTGCATGGGCAGCTGTACCCGTACACACCATCCAAGCTCTGTGTGACTCAATGCCAAGGCATATCAAGGCCGTTATTATGGCCAGAGGTGGTTGTTCTGGGTACTTACTTCTCAGGATCTGTGCACCCAGATTGCGTGAAAATGTAATCACATGTCAGTTCTAGTATAATATATTTGTCCAATGAATACCCTTTTATCATCTGCATTTCTTCTTGGTGTAGCAATTTTAATGTCCAGTAGTGTACGAAGAAGGGTCCACTGATAGTCACATATTTGCTTTACTCATGGAAGGCCATCACAGTGGTGCTGAAAACTCTGAAGATAGGGACCATTTATCCTGCAAAATCCTACTTACAAAAATCCAAGAAAGAGCATTAAGTGAGTAATCTAGGAATATACTATAGGTCCCTACATACTGCTCCCACAGGGATTACAAAGACAGGAATACACTAATTACAGCACACATTGCAGTTTAAGCAATCATTCTTTGTGTGTTCCTTGTGTGGCTGAAATGAGAATAAATTCTAGTACATGCTACAATAGGAAGTACCCTCTGCCATGCACTTCACAGTGGTTTGCCAAGTATAGGTGAAGATAAAATCTTGGTGGGAAAAATACATGTTAGACATAGTCTAGTACCCAGTATTTTAGAAACTAAATACAGAAAAACGAAGAAAGTCTCTTGTTTCAGATATTTACACAAGCCCATTAAAGAGAAAATATAAATGACTGGTTGTTTGTAGAAAACTTTATTTATGAAATAGAAAAGATTGGTTAAAATTTTTTTTTGCCATTACAACAAAAATACATCTCAAAATACACAGATCTGGAACATTACAACATGGTCATCAGTTCATAGTGCCTTCACAGGATTGAAACGTCGGTTTTAAACAGACATAGAGACATAAAAGAAATCTAAACAGAAAGAATGAAAAGCAATAAAAAATGTAAGTCCAAAATAGACTTAAGAAGGAATATACAGACTAATAGAAAATAAGTAAACAAAATGGTATACAAACATTTCTTTATATGTGAAAAAATGCATGCTAAAATTCTATTAGTATATTGAAAGACTGGAACCAACCTGTGGTAACCCACATATTACTACAGCCTCAACACCACCAATGAAGCATGCATCACACATCTGAATAGCTTTCTGTTTGGCTGCTCCTGGCCCCTACCAGAGGCCATCGATTGTGGTCCGGTGCCTTGATTGCCTGCAGTTGATAGACAGTGGACCCTGGTGGTCAAATGCTCTTTATATTGTTGTGCACCAGCTCTGGTCAGCTGTCTTGTACATGCCAATAAACTGTATTTTGTTTATGACAGACTGTAAATAGTTGCTGATTTCTCGAGACCATGTATTTTATTCTGTTCAGAGTTAAAACACAGCCAGACTTACTAGACAAGTTGTGGAATTCCACTAAACTCACAGTAAAGCTAAAATTGAGATATTAAAATAGAGCCCAGTAATAAAAGAAGATGGGAGAAGACAATAAGCAAATTTCAGTCTTTATTGTAAATTGCGTAGTTGAGACTGTTCAAAAAGGATAATAATAAAGTAAATGTTGAAAGTGTAATCAACAGTTGTGACACATTTTAAGAACATAGAATAATTTCTATATTCTTCAGTGCTAATAGAGAGTTTGTGGAAAGTGGCCAAAGCAAATTTTCCTAGCACATAGATTTTATTCATTCCCTCTTTGTTGTAAGCTTTTTGCTAATAACATTTTGGGGGTAATAACCATCATACCTCATTATTCCATGTGTAATAGAACTTATTGTTGTTTTCATATATACAAGTAGTAGCAGCATCCATCAACATTCTCAATTGGAACCAACATATTCTGTTGAAATATTAATGTGGTCAGCAAACATTCATTTGACCAAATACCTTTTAGGATGATAGTTTATTTAGTTTAGTATGCTCCATTATGGAAGAAGCATACAATAGAAGGATGTCCATTCCTAGTAATTTCATTGTATAAGTGATTTACATCTACATTCGTTATTGTTCTGTTCAATTCATAATAATATCAATTTCAGTGGCATGTGACTCCTTCTTCAGGCACCAAATATTACAAAGTAAATTGCATGTATCACATTTTCTCCTAGAAAACAACTGATGGAGTAATAATACAGTTACAAGCAAAGCAGCACACTGCAATTAATTCAAACAATTTCTTTAGCCTCAATATATTTTAAAGCAAAAAAAAAAAAAAAAAATGAAAAGTGAGGAACAGATAGCTTGAAATACATAGCATCTGTAGTAATCACCGTTTGTAATAATATGAGTACTCACTGAATCACATATCATGTTCTGCAAAACTCATCATCAAAGAGAAAGAGAGATGAGGAACAAGTCAATTAATGATGTGGTAGACTCTGGTTTATTGGTAGCATACTGGGGAAGTGCAATCAGTCTACGAAGATGGTTGCTGACAAATCACTCTTGGGACCTGTTGTGTGCGTACTGTAAGACCTTCGGTACACACACCATCAGATTATTTGACTTGTCGCTCTAGCGAAGTAGGTGAGTGTCAGCAATATGTCTCGTGGTCTTATCGTGGCGTGTTTATCTTCTGCTGTTAGGTCAGACGATAGAAATGCCACTTGCACACTTAGAGTAGCTGATTGACGGTGACCAACTTTAAACAGAACTTGATTAATTTTCACACACATTTATTAAAATAATAAAAATCATAGACATTACGTAACTTGATTCTGGATGCTGTTTACAATTGACAGTCTGAAGTTCCTTTGGTCTTGGTACATTAATCTTATTCTCACATATCTCTGATACTTGACAAAGTGTCTATACATGTCTCTTCATGGCTATGTACAGGAATATGATAATCTTATTAGGCGCAGACTGAAACTTGACTATAGACTAATGCAGACTGACTAATCGGAGGTCTGTACACTCGTTATAATACCTAGAGCATTCAGGTATCACTGCGCGAGTGTGATCCATGAGGAGAAAAGGTTCTACGTTATCAGCAATCTCATTGGCTGCGTGACATATTAATACGTGGATCGGCAGAAGCAGAATTTGGTTCATCTGTAAGACAGCGCCATCTCGTAGTGCGGAGATGGATGAGCGCTGCGCCTGCGCTGTTGTGCTTAGTGGAGTGCACTCTATTTGGAAAGTTGTGTACGCGCTGACTATGCGGAACTATGTACACAACAGGACCCATTCTAGAATATTCTCAAATGTGTGGGGCCCATACCAAATAGGACTAACAGGGGATACTGAACATAAACAGAGATGATCATAGGTTTGTTTGACCTCTGGGAGAGTGTCACAGAGATGCTGAAGAAACTGAATTGGCAGACTTTCGACAGAGATGCAACCATTCTGAGAAAGTCTACTAACAATGTTTCAAGAATCTGCTTTAAATGATGACACTAGGAATAGACTACAACCTCCTTTGTGTCTTTCACATGGTGACTGTGAGAACAAGATTAGAATAATTACAGCACATACAGAGGCATTCAAACAATCATTCTTCCCACACTCCCTACATAAATGGAAGTGGAAAAATCCTAATAACTGGTACAATGGGATGTACCCTTTGCCTTGCACTTCATGGTGGTTTGCAAAGTATGGATGTAGATGTAGATCTTGCTAAATGGGGAAAAACTGCAGGAAATGTCCCATGAGAGGGTAAGGAGTAAAATGGAACATATGTCAGAAATGCATTTCAAGGGAAGTACACCCATTTGAATGTGGAGATGCAATATCTTTGATAGTGGCCCTGGTATCAGCAACAGACAGGTGAACTGCCAGGATGGGCTAAGTCAAATGACAGTGTGGAACATTCTCCATAACTGCTACTATCCAAATCACTTGAAACATGTGCAAGTCTTATTACCTGCAGACATGTCACCACAGTGCTGTGATTTCTCTCATCCATCCTCTTCACAGATGAGGCTACCTTTATGAAGGGTGGTATCATCAACCTTCGCAACACTCACCTGTGAGCTATGCAGAACTGTCACAGTATGGTGGCAGCGAACCATTACCACAGGTTCAGCCTCACTTAGGCAGGGGTTACTGACAATGATTGTGGGACCTGTCATTCATCCACAACATCTCACTGGCGAGGCATATGTGCACGTCCTATGGGTGACCCAGCCTCCCTGCTGGATCAATGAGACTCTGGTGGCACAAAGGATAATGTTCCTATTGTATTATGGTACTCCAGCTCACTTCCTTCAAGTGTAGAGATAAAACACTATTACGGACAGAACATTCCCCCACCTTATCCTCTCAGCGATTGTTTCCTGCAGTATTCCCCATTTAACCACATCACCTTGTACATGAACTGGTAGAAGCAGCCACTGTAGGCTACATTTGTAAAATATACAGTCAACAAATTAAGACTGGTACTAATCTACTCACACTGCTATTACTGACAAGTGTAAGAACTATTTCTAGGTTATGGTACATAAATGAAAAAAAAAGTTGCTACATACTTTGATGAAGTCACTGCTCTTACTGTTTTATTTATCTACTATTTCATACAGGAAATTTATGTAAATCACTTAGAATACTATCAGCTAAGTCAAATCAAACATTTGGCTAGAGGAGACAGTTTGAGATTGTAACCATTGTAGAGCCTAGTTCTTAATAACCAAATCTCAGACAGTTTCCAGTTCCATATTTGTCCTACAACCATGGGAAGCATTTCTAAAATCTTAGTCAGAACCAGAGATTTGGAGCTTCACCTGCATGTTCTTTGTGTAACTTAGTAAAGTTGATGACTTGTGTATTGACCTATTGTTAAGTCCTGCTCTCATAGTTCACAGATATTGAAGTAATACGGAATTTAACTGTAGTTGTAGTCCACTCAAAAATGATGAGTTCATTGCAATGTCTTTAAAATTATTCAAGAGCAGAAAGCAAAACAGTGATCATATTTAGCTTTAAGTAAAAATGTTCTCTATGATTGTGTAACATAATCATTCTGTTAATTGCAGAAAAGACATGTGTTTTAATTATTTTGAATACATCATGTGAAACAGTATTAGTAATTCCTGTGTTTATTCACATTCTAATGAATGTGAAAATGAAAACTGAACATTTTAAACACACCTTTCCACTCTACTCCCACAGCCACAATTTTACACACATGGATATCTACTCAAACTGTTTGCCATGCTCATGCTGAGTTACAACATCTCCCACCAAAACTCCTGGCACAAAGTAAAAAACAGAGATATATTTTACACACAAAGAAAATACAGTGCAAAGATCTATGTAAGTTAGAAATGTAGTAATCATTCTAATCATTACGAAAATTTTAATATCATGAAAATTAATTTTGTGATATAAAATTATTATTCTGAAATCATTTTCATTGTATATTTTAATTAGTAAAGGTAAATAAAGTATTTACTAATGGATGTGTGAGGCTCACATGCAGAATTTTTATTTGTGTAATCTCTATTCCAAAACTAAATTTATAATAATTTTTTCTCAATTTTGCATATGAAAATTATAAATTAAATATATTGATACCATGCCATGGCATAAAATGAAGACGTATGGCCTGTTGGCTTCCGTCTTGGTGTCTTCAACCAACATTTGTTTAGTGATTTTCCTGCCATTTCACCAACATGAGGGGCTGGCATTGTCAAAGGTTTACCCTCTATTCCTGGTGACAGACTGGAATTGAGGACATGGGCAGAGATTATATGTACTTGCCACACCATTATCTGAGGGCTTTTCCCTGGGCTTTGCATTGAGGTTTTCGCCTTGATACCTGCAACAGTTGTTCACTGCAATATGGGAATCCAGGGTCCATTTACTTTGAGGCTTTCTACTTCCTTGTTAAAATTATAGTGTATTTTTGTGGGTAATCTGGAAGAGGTAGGTATGGTAGGTCTTTTCCACAGTGTAAAAACTCTTTGATGGCAAATTTTATAACGTGGTTGTTTGCACACAGTGTGTTGTTTGTCATGTCTGATTTCTCCACCTGTCCCAACTTGCTATATTTTTTATGTCCAGTGATTCTGGTGTTGATGGAGCATCTAGTCAAGCCAATGTTGACTTTTCCACATGTACACAATATGTAGTCCATTCCTAACATTGTGAGAGAGCCCATTTGACATTTGTGGATATGAGATACTCTTTTATCTTGGACAGTTTGTAGCCAGTTGTGCATGCTTGTGCAATATCCATCTATGTATTGCTAATTCTGTCTGTCAACCTGTGAATGTATGGCAGAGAGGCCATAGACAACATTTCCCCTTCTGATATGTCACTTCACCAAGTAAGGTTTGTGATCCTTCTTGTGCAAATGGTGAGTATCCATTGCTCCTCAGAATGCATCCGAGATGCTGTGGCTCTCAAATTTCTCATGCACTTGTTACAAGTGTATTAATTATTCTTCTTTTATGACTCAGGTGATGATTTGACAGTTTGTGCAGGTACTGGTCCATGTGTATTAGTTTTTGACACACACTGGCCAAGGTTCTCACAATTTCTCATAACCAGCAGATTCAGTAATGGCAGTTGTTGGTGCTTCTCTATGTCCACAGTAAATTTTATGTTTGTGTGGAGACTATTTAGATGCTTTAGGAAGCCATTAAGCAGTTCCTCAGCATTTTTCCACATGCCAAGGTGTCACCAATGTACCTGTACCACTCCTTAGTTTTACAAACTGCCAAGTCCAGCACTGATCTTTTGAAACGCTCCATAAAGAAATTAGTAACCACTATATTATGTTGACTACCATGGTGATGCCTTCAAGCTGGTCATACAAATTGCCATTCCATATAAAATAGCTCATGGTAAGACATGTATGAAAGAGCTTGGTGGTGTCCTGTGGGAAAATGGAACCAACATGATCCACAGTCACTGAGAGGCACTTTGGTAAACAAAAAAACAACATTAAAGCTTAATGATTATACTTATGTATGGAGCCACAGTCATATAAAACTTTCTAGAAGAAATAACTGCCATTTGTTTTCACAGTCTAGATTTTGGCGTTAGACCATTATCAAGTATTACAACTACAATAGATTAAAGCACAATAAAAGTACAAGTACCAGGCAAAGTATCAGAATTATAGGTGGGCAAACAGTTAAAACAATGTACGGGCTGCATGATTCTTTTCTCTTACTTACATACTATAAATCATTAGACTTCAGTAGAACCCAAGTCATTGTCAAAATGTGTATCTTCAGTTATATAAAGCAATTTTGTCAAAATAAATGCGAAAAATCTGTGAAATATGCTAATGTACTAGCAATTGGCATGACTCATTTGATATAGTTGTGGAAAAATAGATGACCAAAGTACAGGTTTTAAACTTTGCTACACTGTGTCTAAGCAGCCCCTGACATAAACATAAGTGAAATGATGGTCAAAGGTCATCATAAAGACATCCCAGTTTGCACCATGTGATCTGTGGTATATCATGGGAACAGGAAGTGGGACTATTATACAAGCTGGATACATTATCTTTGAAGTGGGCAGTGGATGCCAGCATTTACATAATACAGCATGAAGAGCCAACTTTCCAGTATGCATGTAAAAATGTGACTTCCACCATTGTAATTAATGACATATAAAAGTACAATCTTGGAAGAGTGAAATATTTGATACTTGGTGAATTATAAAATAAGCAGTTATACATTGTTATGAATTACAGAGCTCTCTCTCTGTCTCTCTCTCACACACACCACACACACACACTACTGACCATTAAAATTAAAACATGAGGAATGACAACATAATCCACTTCTGGCAACAACAGTGACTCTAACCCAGTAGTGCACTGATTCAAACTGAGCTTGGGTGACAGACAAGGGTCTATCATTTGTACAGCTTCAAACTTGTCAGAGTTCATCAGTCATACATATAGCTTGTGAATGGTGGCATGCCAGGCACTCAACAAGCAATGACCAGGCGTTTTCAGTTAGTGAAAATGAGGAGAAATTACTGACCAGGATAACAGTCGAACTTGCTCTGTATCAAGGTAGGTGAGGACACCATGGGTGACATGTAGTTTTATTCATTTTATTTATTTATTTACTCACCCATAGACAATAAATATTGTTTGGATGTTGTACAAAAGTAAATGTCAATTTATGGGAAACAATTTATGGAAAATGAACATACAAAATTTTACATTAAGTAATACAAAGAATAATACATACAAAATTGTACAAAAAGTGTATGAAGAATAATACAAGTGACAGTAATATAACTTTTTATACATGTATACTAACAGTATTGTAACTGCATAGTCTGTTTGCCCTAAGGCTTTATAGTCATTTATCGAGTAAAAACATTGTTCAAGTAGAATTTTTTTTTAAATTCTACTTTAAATCTATTTTTATCTTCTAACTTTCTGATGTTGGTTTCAGTATGTTGTTGAGTTTTGTACCAATATGGTTCACATGCCTTGGTCTGTGTGTACTTTTTGTTCCCTGAGTATGGAGTGCTGTGCTATTTAAGGTATTGTAGTTATGCAAATTGGCATTTGTCTGAAAATCTGCAAACTGAGCCCTAACATATAAAACAGATTTGTATATCTATATAAGGAACATATTGTTAGAACTTTAAGTTTGTTGACTAAGGGTTTGCATTGTGTCTGTGGAAGACTGTGTGTTATGATTTGGATAGCCCTCTTTTGTGACAGAAAGATTTGTTTTAGACAGCAAGTGGGGAAACCCCAAAATGTTATTCTGTATGTTGCAAGAGACTTAAAATAGTCAAAATATGCCATCCTGGCATCCTCTGCAGTACAAACATTTGTAATAATTCTAGGAGCAAAACAGGTTGAGTTAAGTTTCTGCACAAGTTTCATTACATGGTCATTAAAATTAAGATTTTCATCTCCATGAATCCCCCATCAATTTTATTGATGCCACTCTGTCTATGACCTCGTCACTCAACAACAGATGAAGCTTTACATTTTGACATATTTTCCCAAACTGTATATAATTTGTTTTATTTGCATTTAATGTCAACTGGTTTGCATTGAACAAAGTGTGGACATTCTTTATTACTTGATCAGTAGTTGTTTGCAGCATTTGCTTTGGTGCACTTATTATTACATTAGTGTCTTCTGCGAATAGTATAGCCTCTGCTGCCCCCTCCGAGGTGTGAATGTCATTTATGTAGACAAGGAACAATAAGGGACCTAAAATACTGCCTTGTGGCACTCCTATTTCCACTTTTTTCCATCTGATACTAAATTTATTTTGTGGTTGGAGCAATCTGACATCAGTCCTACAATCTGTATTCTGTTTTGTAGGTGTGATTCAAACCACTTCTTTCCTGCCCCATGAATATGTAACACTTCCAGTTTTTCTAGTAGAATGCTACAATTGACAGTGTCAAATACTTTGGAGAGATCGAAATTTATTTCTACTATGCTATTGTTTTTTTTTCTATATTTTTGATTATTTGTTCAGTGTAGCACATTAGTGCTGTTTCTATATTTACCTGCCTGGAAGCCATGCTGATTTCTATTTAGTAACAAGGGTCATTTAGATAGTTGTTGATTCTGTGCTTCATTAATTTTTCTATTATTTTGGAAAATGCTGGAAGGATAGCTATTGGCTGATAGCTTTCTACCTTACGCTTGTCGCCATTTTTGAATAATGGCTTCACTTTTGACATTTTCATCCTTTCCGGAAACAGTCCTTCACTAAATGATAAGTTGGTATGTATGCCAAGGGCCTTGCGATTTGTGCAACTGTCATTGTTATGATATAAATGGGTGCCTCATCTGCTCCTTCTGACATTTTACGTTTCAAGCTTTTTATTATTTTGAACACTTTATGTTCATCTGTTGGATCTATCCTCATGCTAAAAGCAGCTTTTGGAAATTCTGGTTTTTCTTGGTTTGTAAATTTTGAGCTTAATTAAGTTGTTACATTTATTAAATAATTGTTGATGTAATTTGGCAAAGCTTGTTTTCTAATTTTGACATTTTCTGTGTTTTTGAGAATGATCTCCTAGTCTTCACATCTCTTTCCTGTTTCAGTCTTCACAATATCCCATATGGCTTTTGATTTATTATCAGACTGTCTTATTAGGTTGCCATTATTCATAAATTTTGCCTTGGCAATTATTTTTTGATACACCCTCGTCTAATTCTTAACATATTCTGTGAACTGTGGATCTGTAGATATTTTTAATTTTGAATTTAATCATTTTAGAGTTCCACAAGAAGTTTTGATGCCAACTATGATCCAAGAACTTGGCTTTTTATTGTGATGTGATGTGATTCTTGACAGCTTCTTTGGAAAGAACATTTTGAAATATCCCATGAAACTTGAAGAAAAAGTGTTATATGCATCATTCATATTTGTTAGGGACAGCACTTCTGCCCAGGACTCACTATTAGGATATTTGTAAATTCTACTCAGTTTTCAGTGGAAAATTTTCTTTTAGACGTGAAGTTCACTTTTTTTCTTGCATCAAAGGAATTTTGAGGACAAGAGCATTATGATCTGACAATCCCAAATCAGTATTTGTTACTTCTATTTATGTGGATTGTACATTTGAAAATATATTAGCTATAAAACTGTTTATAATAGAGGGACACATTCCACGTGGGAAAAATATATCTAAAAACAAAGATGATGTGACTTACCAAATGAAAGTGCTGGCAGGTTGATAGACACACAAACAAACACAAACATACACACAAAATTCAAGCTTTCGCAACCAACGGTTGCTTCATCAGAAAAGAGGGAAGGAGAGGGAAAGACGAAAGGATGTGGGTTTTGGCATCCTTTTGTCTTTCCCTCTCCTTCCCTCTTTCCTGAAGAAGCAACCATTGGTTGCGAAAGCTTGAATTTTCTGTGTATGTTTGTGTTTGTTTGTGTGTCTATAAAACTGTTTGTATTATATGTCATTCTTGTGCATTTGTGTATGTGTGGAAGCTGATTGAAACTACATACTAGATTTAGGAATCGATTTTTTAGCCTACTTTCATTCATAAGATTTATGTTGAAATCCCCACAGATGACTACAGTGGCGCTTTCCCTAAAAAAGAATATTAAGCAGTCTTTTAATTGATTAAGGAATATGTCTGTATCTCCAGTAGGTGGTCTGTATATTGCTATGATTATGACTTTTTCCTGTATTTCATACAACTGTATGGCTGCTGCTTCAAAATGATTTTCCACACTTAATGGTATGTCATGCAACCACAGTACTGGCTGCTAATGGCAACTGACGGCAGAACTAGAGGCATCCAATGCTAAGCACAGTGAGAGGCCATGGAGCATAGTTGAACTACTTACACAATGAGTAACTCGTAACAGTGATACAGTGCTAGTTGTGTTGATACAAAGCAGAACATTGGCAATGATAAACACTGCAAACATTGCATTATATCTAAAACAACAGTTGCCATTGTTGACATTTCATCAAAAAGGAATCCAATGAATTTCACAGAGTGAGAAAGAAGTGGGAGATGAGAAATTAGCGTTTCTGCAAGATGAGTCATTGGGATGTGTGATATTGTATATGACTCGACTGTATGGACAATGTACATGAGGAATACAATGATGATGATATTTGCTTAGCTAGTAAAAGTGATACTGAAACAGGTGTTGAGCCATGTAGTTCATTGTCCACAAAACCCATCTCCAGTTAAACATAGTACAGACAATCATTGTCCAAGGAACAGATTCTAAACATAATTGCGTACATGGAACATCGTCTGCATCATAGTAAAGAAACAATTACAAACAGATTTAGAATAAGTCCATAGCAATATGACCACGTAGTGCATATGAAAAACTGTGGATATTCAAGGGAGGACAAGGCACACTTGTTACAAAAGCTGGCGTTTGCGCATTTCAACAATGATCAATACAATTTATAGGATGTGCATGATAGTGAGCAATTACGCTCTGCACATAAAATTGCTTGCAACATAGATTACAGTGATTTCAAGGGAAACAGTGGATTGTTGCATAACTTCAAACAGTGCTACAGAATTGGAAGACATAAGATAACGAAATTTCAAACAAAACATCAACTTGACAATGCACAGCAAACTGCAGTATCGGCCTGAAAATTCTCATTTAGTAACGAATTTGTTTTCTACTCCAAGTATTTGCAATTTGAAGAGCAGATGCATATGAAAGGAACCCAGGAATTTAGAGGTACTAAGAGAGAAGTATTAAGATCAACTAACATCAATGCCTTAACACATTCATGTGCAATTATGCCATCTGTTAACCTGGACGGTAAACTGACTGGAAAGTTATTTATTATGCTGCAAGAAGTTGGCAGTGCTTTGACCTTATGATTGTTTTTTTTGTGCTGTATGACCTTGCAAGGGCATTAGGGAATATTTACATCACAGTAGTTGAGAATGGGAAAATGGGTGTAAGACACCTACAACTATGGCACTATCGTTGGGCAATAGCTGGTCAAAACAGCTTGCTTTTTCTCGATTTATGCTCTATATATATAAATCATATTCATTTAGAGTGAACTATCCCTCCTGAAAAGTGTGTGACACTGCAGTTCACACCACCTGGAACCACTGGACAAATTCAGCTCTCGGTGCTCATATTTTCCATGCCTACAAAACTTGCTATAGCACTATCTGCTGCTACACTTTAAGGAATAGTTCGTTTTATGACAGGCCCCATGCCAGACTGTTTCACATTCAGTTGCACAACATCACATTCCATCATTTTTCATCACTGTGCTCCACCATTATGATTCTATATGCATTCTTTAAGAGTGGGTACTTAGCTGAACGTCCTGCATACTTTGTAACTCCCAAGGAGCTTGCATTCAATCTCAATGGTGTGAACTTTTGTCATTACTCTGTCTTGTCATTTTTTATTTCATGTTCATGGTGCAAGTTAATGATTTGTTTTGAACATTTCTTGGATGTCGACATTGTCCATTTTGAAAAGTGTAATACATATATTTCTTAGAAGGTTGATCTTTGTACCTCCTGGACTCTCATTTTCTATTAATCTCCAGGGCACATGGTGAATCATTAGCAGCTAATATGTTTCCTGTCATAATTGTTAACACAACATTTTCACATGAACATTACTACAGACTGAACTTGTGGTCTTGCGCTCAAGGGGTTCTTTGTATGACTCATCTTAAAAAACAACATGGTACCACTCGTGTATCAATTGTTGTCATTTGATGCCCCATTGTTGATGTGTTTCTGCTACTATGTTGAAGGGAGGTTGCAATAATGGCCACCACACCGACAATCTGTGGTGCTCCAGATATCTTCGCACTCACCGTGTGAATATTTCTCATTGGAAACAAGCCCATTTGTGGACTGAATGTGTGAGACATGATGGTTGTATGAGCCTGCATGAACAATGTGTCTGTCCTCTCTAGCCATTAACTGTATTGGGGCAATTTGGAGCTGGCATTTCACTAAGTATAGCCCTTCTGAACCAATTGATATCATATTTGCATGACAGTCGTGGAATCCTGACTACTGTTAGCAGCAATATTGTGGAATTATAAACCAGTTTTGATAGACCACAATCCTACACATGCTGGTAGATCTTTCTCCTTGTTACACAAGACACAACACAATTTTCTCACGAACACCTCATGTTCAAAAGCAATTTTTGAATGAAACAGCAGTTGCACAGTCTTCACTTATATACATTATTGCATGGCATGGTTTTGCTGAAATGCTAATCACTTGCATACCCAGGCATGCAGTACACTAAGTCAAACTGACATTGTTGCCTGTCGTCTTCATGGTGTTCAAATTTTAGTGGTCAGCATTGTACATTCACAGGTAAATAACCAGATATAAGCATTTTCCATTTCAGTTATGTCGGCTAGGTAAAACATAAGGAATATAAGTCTATAATCTTTAAACACTGGAGAATCCAGGATTTAATAACAATAACAGTATGGATTAGGATAGACTATTACTTGCCACATAGAGGCGATGTTGAGCAGCAGACAGGGACATTTAAAAATTGACTGTTGGATATTATTTCTCTATCAGACAAATTCCTTTATCACATGAAGGAACATGCACATGCACGTGTGTACACACACACACACACACACACACACACACACACACACACAGTAATATGTCCCACTTCTAAATAAAGGAAACTCCAGGTAGGAATATCAACAATGTAGGAAAAGACAAGTTGCTGCTTACTGTAAACATGACACACTAACCTGCTGACAGGCACAACTAAAAGACACGTACATATAAGCTTGCAGCTTCAGCCTTCATCGGAAAAAGAGAAAGACATACCATTCATTCACACAAGCAAGCACACCTCATGTACATGTGACTGCCAACTCCAGCAGCTCAGGCCTGGTTGAGCTAAGTTGCAGGCAGCCACAATTACAGACACTTACACATAAACCTTTAGCTTCAGCCTTCATTGCAAAAAGAGAAATACACACCATTCATTCACACAAGTAATCACACTTCAAGCATACATGACTACCTGGCCTGAGCTGTCAGAGTTGGCAGTTATGTGTGGGTGAGGTGCTCTTGCTTGCGTCAATGAAAGGTGTGTATGTCTCCTTTTCCAATGAAGGCTGAAGCTGAAGGCTTGTGTGTAAGAGTTTTTAATTGTGCCTGTCTGCAACTTAGCGTGTCTTCTTTACAGTAAGCAGCAATCTATCTTTTCCTACATAAGGAAAAGATAGATTGCTGCTTACTGTAAAGAAGACACGCTAAGTTGCAGACAGGCACAATTAAAAACTCTTACACACAAGCCTTCAGCTTCAGCCTTCATGTTCCACTGTTAACCACATAGGCCAACAACTAAAGATGTAGTTTAGGTAGTTGCTAAGGGTAAAACTCCCACTGCACATACCCTCATTTGATATACATGCAGATGGATGCAAAAGGAAGGCATCTCAGTATATCAACAAGACACAATGGTGAATGTGCATCTCCACCTCCTGTGGATGCACACTGACACTTTAGTATCATGGCTTGGTGGTACCTTGGAAGCCACAGAGCAAAAGGCACTGACGATAATGTCAAAATCAAGAAACAACTGAAAAATCATTACGAGAGCTGTCATTCAGTTGCGTACTGACCTATAATGAAAAGGAGTACGTAAATATATGTAGTAATCTGTTATGAGCTACATAGCAAGAGAGATCTGTTTAGCCATCATTGTAACTGCAGCTGTCCATAGAAAACATTGCACATAAAATAATGAACAGCTACCACAAAACACGTTTATGTTACTTAGTAGGTTGGTCAGATCAGAGCTCTCTTTCAGTATCCACCCACACTGCAGAAGGCAAAGAAGTCACACATCATGGTCTAGTGGCACTGCATAGCAGTCAACAAAAGTAATTGACTTAAAGAATGGTGATCACAGATTATTAATAATGGAAAGTTGGCATGCACATGCATCCGGGTGATGTACATAGAATAGAACACATCATAATTAAAAACCTTCCATCCATAACACTCCAACATTTATCCATGCATAGCACACACACACACACACACACACACACACACACACACACACACACACACAGCCCCTGTTGTGATATGAATCAATAGCATCATCAGCTGTAAAGCAATAAGTATATAAAATAGATATAAGATGCATCAGTAGTTGTATGTAACATAATTTGTAAGTATAAATATTTTAACGCTATTACCTCTGACATTTGCAAAAGCCATCATGCAAAACATGAAAATAAATAAATTTAAAAAAATAGTACAATGCAAAGTACCCTCTGCCATGCACTTCACAGTTATTTCCACAGTATAAATGCAGATGTAGATGTAGAGTTCACAAAGCATCAACATCAATTAATAGGAGAACATGATGGATAAGTTTCTAACTGATGATATCCCAGATATGTTTGATGGACAAAATGTCAGGTGAACAAGCATATCAATGAAGCAGTTGTGCCTGTCATTTGAAGAAGAATTGTATATTCCTTTCCACACATGTATCAGCACTGTATTGCTGATATATCAAATCTGAAGTTACCTGAAGGAGGAGGAATAGCTAGTGCTCTAAAACATGTTGTGTAGATGTTTTATTTCAGATTTCTGTCAATATGTTAGAGTCAAGAATACCTGTTGTTTACAGAGACATCTCAGGTCATCACACTTGAAATTTATCTGGAGAGCCACTCATCAGTGCATGCTGCCAAGCTGTGATCACAATAACATTCACAAAAAGGTGGCCATATTTGTAGGGCAGGCTGCAAGGTGACTTCTCCAGAAGCCCTATATTTTGGTACTTAGTATGCCAGAAATGACACTGACATGCCATGTCAGTTTGACATTTTTCCCCCTTGTTTTCCACATAATGGAAGCCATTGTAGTGGCATGCATAGCAACTGTCCATCCCACTGCAGACAATGCCAAACAGTTTGCATGAACATGAACACATCCACAACAGTGCTTTAGCATCAAGTCAGCATGGTGAACAAAGCTGGTTGGGTAGATATAGCCACGTGGATAAGATTGTAGTCATTATGTACTGGGATCTATAGCATAGACCAATCCTCTTCCATCTTGTGGTTTCATGCACATCACACTGGCTTGGTAGCATGCCTAGTATGAACTAGACTGTCACATTTGACAAACTTATTTCCTGGAGACAGGTTAGTCTGCTCCATTTGATCTCACCAGTATAATGGTATTTTTTTCCATTTGACATCAGCTAGGGTTACCGGCACTGGCATACACATTTAATTTACACTTCATCTAATGCCCCTTCACTAATGGAGAACTAACCTCTAAGACCATACAAGATGGGGTACTGCTGGGCCTATATGTACACCACCTGTCTGAAATCTCAATTACTTACTGCTTTTACATTGCTCTTGAACTCCTGTGGTGTTAGCTTCATTTGAGCCATTCATTCTAAATGTTACAATTTTCATAAATATTAGTGTATATCTGTATTACTGTTCTTTATGACACAAAATATTGCATACAGATAAATTTCTATGTAAACTGTCAGTAAGCAAAGAAGAAACTCTTTTACAGGTACCACCAGCAGAGCTGGAGGCTGTACTACTATCGCATCCAAAAATAAAAGATGCCGCAGTTACATCAGTACCAGATGTAGAGGCTGGTGAACTTCCTTTGGCATATGTTGTCAAACAGCAGGGTGTATCATTAACAGAAGAGGAGGTTATATCATTTGTAGCTGGTAAGCTGGTAACACATATGTTATAAAATTCAGAAATCAATCTGCAGTAAAAAATAAATAAATAAATAAAAATAGAAAAATCTGTACTGTGGCCAGCACACAGAACATATGGATTAGCTAGAAAGGAACCTGCAGATATGGCCAGTGCCACCTCACAACTTGACTGAGCTTCAGATTTATTGCTTATCAAGTGAAGTGGTGCAGAGCTTAAAACAGTGGACTTATATTTGGGATAAGTGGAGTTCAAATCCACAGGTTGCCACTTTGCTTTCTGTAGTGTCACACCTTAAATTATCTGCAGCACATTCTACCATTTTTTATTATATATATATATATATATATATATATATATATATATATATATATATATATATATACACCTAAAAACAAAGATGATGTGACTTACCAAATGAAGGTGCTGGCAGGTCGACAGACACATTAACGAACACGAACATACACACAAAATTCAAGCTTTCGCAACAAACTGTTGCCTCATCAGGAAAGAGGGAAGGAGAGGGAAAGACGAAAGGATGTGGGTTTCAATCCAGTCCCGGGAGCGGAAAGACTTACCTTAGGGGGAAAAAAGGACGGGTATACACTCGCACACACACACATATCCATCCACACATATACAGACACAAGCAGACATATTTAAACCCACATCCTTTCGTCTTTCCCTCTCCTTCCCTCTTTCCTGATGAGGCAACAGTTTGTTGCGAAAGCTTGAATTTTGTGTGTATGTTTGTGTTCGTTTGTGTGTCTGTCGACCTGCCAGCACCTTCATTTGGTAAGTCACATCATCTTTGTTTTTATATATGTATAAAATTATACATGTATATTGCTGCATGGCTTACATCTCCATTCGTAATTATGTGCCTTACATTTTAGATGTTACAATATAGTGTCCTGGAGTATTTTGTTGAGGTTGTTTTTCAGTTTTTCTGCTGTTATAACCCTTCATAAATTTGTGTGTGGTGCCCACTATCGTATTTGGATCTGTATTTATTTGACACGAAAGCTTACTCCATTCCTGCATATTTGTATACAATGATTTTACATTCACAGTAATATTTCATTGTAAACATACATTTGTCAACATAATAAGCTTTCATGTCAAACAAATATAGGTGCAAATACAACAGAGAGCACCATATTTAAATTTATTGTCCATGTTTCACTTCTGTAACAGGCTACACTCCAGACAAAAACCATCAGGAAAGACTTCTAACACCAAATTTATACTGCATGCTAACAACGTCCTCTTTTCCAAAAATGCTTTTCTTGCTATTTCCAGTCTGCAATCTGTATCCTCCCAATTTCACCCATCATCAGTTACTTTGCTGCCTAATTAGCCTGATTTAATTTGCCTATACTCGGTTGCTCTTGTTTTACTTTTTTAATGTTCCCCTTATAATCATTTTAAAATACACTATCCATTTCATTCAGCTACTCTTCTAAGTATTTTGCTGTCTCTGACAGAATCATAATGTCATCAGCAATTCTCAAAATTTGTTCACCCTGAACATTAATTCCCTTTCCAAACTTCTACTTTGTTTACTTTACTGTTTGCTCATTGTAGAAACTGAGTAACATTGGTAACAGGCTACAGCCTTTCTTATGCTTTCCTCAACTACTGCTCCCTCTTTCATGTCCTTCAATTCTTGTAACTTCAGACTAGCTTTTATACAAGTTGTAAATAATCTTTCACTCCCTGTGTTTTGTCCCTGCTAAATGAAAATTTCAAGTGTAGTCCAGTAAACTATGAAAAAAGCTTTCTTTATATCTGTAAATGCCGTAAGTGTCAGTTCGCCTTTCTTCAACCTATCTTCTAAAATAAGACAAAGAGTCAGTATTGCCTTGTGTGTTCCTATGTATCTCTGGGACTGAAACTTCTACCAGTTTTTCCATTCTTCTGTAAATAATTCACGTCAAAATTTTGGAACCATGACTTACCAATCTCTTCTTCATCTAGCTAGTTGGCATATAAACTTGTGGTACTGTGGTAGGTGTTCAGTAGATATGAACCTCACAATAAAGTCATATCTCAAAATATAACAAGATTTCAAGGAAATGGTGAGACATCTCCATATAGGAGGAAGTTACTTAGAGTAATGAGGATCAGAAAGGGGGGGGTGAGGGGGGGGGGGGTGGGAAGGTGGAGGATCGCAGTTCTTTGGAAACATATTTCAGGCTACAACAATGGGTTAGACAGAATTACTTCATCATGTCTTGTCATTGTATTCTCTGTGCTGTGTATCTATATCTTTCTTCTTATTTACTTTCAGTTTAATCTATTATTTATTTCTTCTCCATTGGCTACCTATACCTGACCTCTCTTTTGCTGCTGTCCTCAGTCTCCCCTATCCCTTCACATAACCTGTGTTTCTACTTCTTTTCTACTTAAATGTTCATTCTGCATCTCATACCCTGTATGTTCAAAATTTTCATACAGATTTTAAATTTGTGGTCTTTGTACTAAGAGTGCAGAGGGAAACAGAAAGATCATAATGAGTAAACAGAAGAAAGGAAGACACAGAGCACTATTTGGTTGGAAGAAAGATGGGGAAGGAAGCAGCTGCAGGATTTTTAAGATACATGCCAGCATTTTTTTAAAGCTATTTTGGGAAAGACTGTAGTAAAACTAAATGAGGATCACTAGATGTGCATTTCAATCTCAGTCTTCCTCAGTGTAGTCATTGGTGATATTAATGTCTGCACTCTTGAGAAACATCTGATAAAAACTGGAAAGATTAAATAGAGATTAAGAGCAAATTGAACAAAGCTCCAGACTACAAAGGAACCTTTATCACATTCTATACAGAATTTAGAAATGAATTATCCCCTCTTTTAACCATAATACTCATAGTTCCCCTCCACAAAAACTGTGCTGAGTAGTTTGAAAAAAGCACAGGTACACCCATCTATGAGGCAGGCCCCTTATGTGATCCACAAGATTATTATCCAATATCATTGACATTCATATGCTGTAGAGTCTTAGAACACATTCTGAGCTCAGATGTAATGAGATATCTTTCACAAAATGACTCTTTCAAGCCAACCATGGATTCTGAAAACATTAGTCACGTGAAACACATTTCCTCAAAAGATATCCTGAAAGCCATCAGCCAAGGACTCAGATGCAGTATTTCTTGATTTTCAAAAATCTCTCCTACATTTAATGACAAAAGTACTATCATATGGTGTATCAAATTAAATTTGTGACTGTACTGATGATTTGTTAGCAGAGATGATACAGCATCTTATCTTGTGTGTAGAGTTAGTAGCAGTCTAGAAGTAATATCAAGAATGCCCCAAGGAAATGTGTCGGGGGCCTTGCTGTTCATGTCATATAAAGACCTCACATGCAACATTAATAGTAACATCTGTCTGTTATTTATTTATGTTGATGTTGTGGTCTTCAGTCCTGAGACTGGCTTGATGCAGCTCTCCATGCTACTCTATCCTGTGCAAGCTTCTTCATCGCTGAATAACTACTGCAACCTACATCCTTCTGAATCTGCTTAGTGTATTAATCTCTTGTCTCCCTCTACGATTTTTACCCTCCACACCACCCTCCAATACTAAATTGGTGATCCCTCAATGTCTCAGAACATGTCCTACCAACCGATCCCTTCTTCTAGTCAAGTTGTGCCACAAGCTCCTCTTCTCCCCAATTCTATTCAATACCTCCTCATTAGTTATGTGATCAACCCATCGAATCTTCAGCATTCTTCTGTAGCACCACATTTCAAAAGCTTCTACTCTCTTTTTGTCTAAACTATTTATTGTCCATGTTTCACTTCCATTCATGGCTACACTCCATACAAATACTTTCAAAAAAGACCCCCTGACATTTAAACCTGCACTCAAAGTTAACAAATTTCTCTTCTTAGGAACCATCAGTTTTTTCTTCCCAAGTAGCAAAACTCATCTACATGTTTAAGTGTCTCATTTCCTAATCTAATTCCCTCAGTATCACCTGATTTAATTTGACTACATTCTATTATCCTCATTAAGCTTTTGTTGATATTCATCTTATATCCTCCTTTCAAGACCTTGTCCATTCCGTTCAGCTGCTCTTCCAGATCCTTTGCTGTTTCTGTCAGAATTACAGTGTTGTTGGAAAACCTCAAAGTTTTTATTTTTTCTCCATGGATTTTAATTCCTACTCCTCATTTTTCTTTTGTTTCCTTTACTGCTTGCTCAGTATACAGATTGAATAACATCATGAGTAGGATACAACCCTGTCTCACTCCCCTCTCAAACCCCTCAGCTCTTATAACTGCCATATGGTTTTTGTACAAATTGTAAATTAGCCTTTTGCTCCCTGTATCTTACCCCCGTCACTTTCAGAATTTGAAAGAGTGTATTCCATTCAACATTGTTAGAAGCTTTCTCTAAGTCTGCAAATGCTAGAAATGTAGGTTTGCCTTTCCTTAATCTATCTTCTAAGATAAGTTGTAGGGCCAGCATTGCCTTGCGTGTCCCTACATTTCTGCGGAATCTAAACTGATCTTCCCTGAGGTTGGCTTCTACCAGTTTTCCATTTGTTTGTAAAGAATTTGTGTTAGTATTTGGCAAACATGACTTATTACACTGGTAGTTCAGTAAATTTGACACCTGTCGACACCTGCTTTCTTTGGGATGGGAGTTGTTATATTCTTCTTGAAGTCTGAGGGTATTTCACCTGTCTCTCACACATCTTGCTCACCAGATGGTAGAGTTTGGCTGGCTCTCCCAAAGCTATTGATATTTATAATGGAATGTTGTTTACTCGAGTGCCAGTGCTCTGTCAAATTCTGGACACAGTATCATATCTCCCATTTTATCTTCATTTATGGCATCTTCCATTTCCATAATACTGCCCTCAAGTACATCACCCTAGTATAGATCCTCTATATGCTCCTTCTATGCTCAGGACTGGTTTTCCATGTGCTCTTGATATTCATACAGGTGGTTCTTTTTTCTCCAAAGCTCTCTTTAATTTTCTGTAGACAGAATCTGCCTTACACCTAGTGAGATAAACCTCTAAATCCTTACATTTATCCTCTAGCCATCCCTGCTTAGCCATTTTGCACTTCCTGTCGATCTCATTTTCAAGACATTTGTACTCCTTTTCACCTGATTCATTTACCACATTTTTATATTTTCTCCTTTCATCAACCAAATTTAATATCTCTTCTGTTATCCAAGAGTTTCTCCTAGTCTTCATCTTTTTACTTACTTCAACCTCTGCTGCCTTCACTATTTAATCTCTCAAAGCTAACCATTCTTCTTCTACTGTATTTCTTCCCTCTTTCTTGTCAGTCGTTCCCTAGTGCTCTCTCTGAAACTCTACAACCTCTGGTTCTTTCAGTTTATCCAGGTCCTATCTCCTCAAATTCCTACCTTTTTGCAGTTTCTTCAATTTTAATCTACAGTTCATAACCGATAAATTGTGCTCAGAGTCCATATCTGTCCCTGGAAATGTTTTGCAATTTAAAACCTGGTTCCTAAATCTCTGTCTTGCCATTATATAATCTATCTGAAACCATCCAGTGTCTTCAGACCTCTTCCACATAAACAACCTTCTTTCATGATTCTTAAACCAAGTATTAGCTATGATTAAGTTATGCTCTGTGGAAAATTCTACCAGACGGCTTCCTCTTTCATTCCTTACCCCCAGTCCATATTCACCTACTAATTTTCCTACTCTTCCTTTTCCTACAATCGAATTCCAGTCACCCATGACTATTAAATTTTCATCTCCCTTAACTATCTGAATAATTTCTTTTATTGCATCATACATTTCTTCAATCTCTTCATCATCTGCAGAGCTTGTTAGCATATAAACTTTACTATTGTGGTAGGCATGGGCTTCTTGTCTATCTTGGCTACATTAATGCATTCACTGTGCTGTTCATAGTAGCTTGTGTGTGCTCCTATTTTTTTATTCATTATTAAACCTACTCCAGCATTACCATTATTTGATTTTGTATTTATAACCCTGTATTCAGTTGACCACAAGTCTTGTTGCTCCTACCATCAAACTTCACTAATTCCCACTATATTTAACTTTAACCTGTCCACTTCCCTTTTTAAATTTTCTAACATACCTGCCTGATTAAGCGATCTGACGTTCCATGCTCAGATCTGTAGAAGGCCAGTTTTGTTTCTCGTGATAACGACGTCCTGTTGAGTAGTCCCCGCCGAGAGATCCGAATGGGGGACTATTTTACCTCTGGAGTATTTTACCCAAGAGGATGCCATCATCATTTAACCATACAGTAAAGCTGCATGCCTTCAGCAAAAATTACGGCTGTAGTTTCCCCTTGTTTTTAGCCGTTCACAGTAGCAGCACAGCAAGGCCGTTTTGGTTAATGTTACTAGGTCAAAGATCAGTCAATCATCCAGACTGTTGCCCCTGCAACAACTGAAAAGGCTGCTGCCCCTCTTCAGGAACCACATGTTTGTCTAGATTCTTAACAGATCCCCCCCCCCCCCCCCATTGTGGCTGCACCTATGGTACATCTACCTGTATTGCTGGGGCGTGCAAGTCTCCACACCAATGACAAGGTCTATGGTTCATAGGGAGAGACAGTTATCTATAACAAAGTACAAACCAAAAAGCTGCATAAATATTCCATCAGATGATTTGAAGTGATGCAGAAGTTGGCAGTTTTGTTTAAAAGTTCAGAAATGGAAAACTGTGCACTCCATAATATGAAAAATTAAAAATTTATTGTATCCTATGACTACAATATCAGTGAAACCACAACTGGAATCTGTCAACTCATACAAACCTCGGGTGTAACAGTATGTAAGGATATGAAATGTAATAATCACATAGGCAGAATCATAGATAAAGTAGACACTAGACTTCAGTCTATTGTGGGTATATTGGGAAAAATGTAGTTAGTCATAAAGGACATTGTTTACAAAATACTTGTGTGACCCCTCCTTGAATACTGTTCTAGTGTGTGAGACCCACATCAAACATCTGTAAGAGGGATGTTGGATGTATACAGAGAAGGGGAGCATCAACCGCAGTAGCTTTTTTTGACTCATGGTAGAGCATCAAGGAAAGTATGAAAAATCTGAACTGATGTACGCTTGAAGATAGATGCAAAATATTTGGCAAAAGGGTTTCCACTACCAGTAGTAAGTGAGGAATCTACCACAGAGACAAGTTTAGACTAATTGCCATGCACACACAGAGTATTTTAAGCAGTCATTCTCCACACATTCCATATGCAAATGGAGTGTTCAGAAACTTTAATATGTGATACAATAAGAAGTATTCTCTGCCATGCACTGCACAGTGGTTAGCAGAGAAAGATGTAGAGTCAAGCTTACTGATTTACATTTTGTGGGAGGTCATTTACATATAATGTAAACAATGCTGTTCCATGCACTACACTTTTTAGCACATCGTGCTTTACTGTAAATAACTCTACCTGTATGCCAGATTCTAATGTGTTGTTTCCTATTTGTTATACGGGGATTTACAACATAAATTTCTTTTGAATTCCATGCCAATAAAGGTGATAATTATTAACACCATCAAATATAATTAAACGTTTCCCTGAGACACTGAAGCAGAAGAAATGAATCAAAATTTGTGCTGCAGCTGGGAAAATCTGGGTCTTCTTGCTTGCTAGGCAGAAATGCTAACCATTACACCACCACAGTAAAATGGTCATCATAGGTGCACAAACTACCCAAGATGAGTGCCCTCCCCAACACAAACTTCAGTTCATATCTTCTGCTTATTTTCCCTTACATTGTCACTAATGCCAGGGCTCTCTGACATTGGAATGGCAGCTTTGATCCTTATCGTAGATAATGAAGAGACTTAAATGTCTGGTGTTGGCCTGGTGTCATTATTAAAACTGGGATTTTGCCTCTGTAGCACAAGGATGTCAAGGCTAGTTTAATGCCCAGGCAACTTAAGCAACAATTTGGGGCACCAAGCTGAGAATAAGTTCCGGAGGTGCCCAAGTGCAACTGGGTTATTAATTAGTAGCAAAAATTGTGTGAGGGCACAGAATTTTTATGTAGTCAAATTCTGGACCTCTCCTTTTAAAGTCAGAGATGCAAAGTTTTCTGTACCATTGTTGTCTTATATAAATGAGGAATCATGTAGTCTACTAATAGTAGGGTAAACAGGAATGTTTGAAATAGAGCACAGACTGCATTTATGAAGTATAAACTATATGGAAAAAGTCTATGAGGTTTGAAAGTGCAATTTATTCAAGCACATGACATAACAATTTATTACAACAGGTACTCATAATCAGAAGACTGCTAAGAACATCTGTACCTATACTTTGTTTTTAGCTCAGAGACATTGTGGAGAATCAAAGAATTTATACTGCACATGTGAAATACTTAGCAGATGATTCAGTGTTCATATCACTGTCCACATCATCCCCCCCTCTCCTGAATGTCAGTGGTGTTTGAAGTTGAAATGTATGTGGTGCACAAAACAAGTCTTGCAGTTCACTTGGAGGCACAGTTGGTAGCAGTGGAAGATAAGATGTGTCCAGTGTCCTCATGGAATTCACATCTCAATGTTAGCTGGGGTGAAGACTGGCTTGAGCCTTTTGATGGATACGGTGGTGAAAGAGTCATAGATATCAATATTGATATTGAATATTTTGTCGCGGCATGCCAATGCCGTGTATGGATCATCTTATGGTGGGTGAAGAGATTTATGAATAGCATTGTGACAGATGAAAGCCTAATTGCATGATTTAAGCCACGGTCACTGAGTAGAATGTTCTTTGGAAATTGCAGGATGGAGCATGTGGATCTGTGAGTGTTGTTGCACAAAATCCTTTGCTTAAGTAATACTGTTTGATATGTTGGTAAATAACTCTCTCAGCAATCAAAGTACCTCACCATTCACTAACTCAGCCATTCTAGTGTGAGAGCTTCTTTGACAGCTGTCTGGAGGCATTGTAGAATGATAGGTAGACTGTCAGTCCAATGCTCTGAGCCTTGGCTTCTGAGAAAGGTCTTTAATTGCTGATGAAGCCATTCCACAAGACTGTTAGTAGCGGCTTGGTAAGTGCAGGTTCTAATACAGCTTGTAACGATCAATTCTGAGAGTGCTTTAAAGAACTCTTGTCCTGATCAGTAGTAACATGGAGAGGAATGCCAAAGTGCAGGATCCAGTCACAGAAGAAGTTTTTGGCTACGGCTGCTTTCGTTGTGTCTTTCGTAGGGTCAGCTTCAGGCCAACAATAAAAAAGGTCAATTGCTGTCAGGCAATATTGTTACCCTCCTGACAGTAGCAAAGGTCCAGTGACGTAAATGTGGAAATGTTCAAAGCTTTGACTCAGAGGGAGGGGGTGTTACATGCTGAGTGACTTTGTTGCAATGGCAAGCACTACACTGGCAAACAAATGCCTCACAATCCTGTTTGATGTTTGGCCAAATAAATGTCTTCTTCACCAGTCATACACTAGCCCTTACTCCTGGTTGAGAGAGTCTGTGAAGAGGTGAAATTGCTTTGTTGCAAAAATCTGCTGTAATGAACAGTCACACTTGTGGTATTGATAATTCACAGAATAGTGATATGTTCGAGCACTTGTGGAAATGATAATTCACAGAATAGTGATATGTTCGAGCTCAGTATTTGGTTGCATTGGAGCTATAAGCCTGATGGTGGTTCAAGGCATATCTTTAGTTCACTGTTTCTTTATTGGGTGTTGGTAAGCACTATGAAGTCAAGTTCCTTTAGTTCCTTTGTGACAGCATTAAAGTGAGATAGTGCATTTGTTGATCCATTTTGCTTATCGCCAAACATGCTGAATGGCCGTAGTAAGTTGCTCAATGAAGTCCAGATAACAAAACTGGTGCGGTGATGCTTTGTCTGGCTTTTGGCGGAAAGTAAACCCAAGTGTCTTATGGTCTTTGAGATGTGTAAAATGTCTACCTTCAAGAGTATGCGTAAACTTTAGATTGAGGCATACGCCACATAGAGCTCATGGCCATATATTGTCCAATTTGCTTACAAAGGTGATGATTTCTTGCTGAAGAAAACTACAGCTTGCCATTCATTTTGCACATATAGGAACACTGTTCCAATTGCAGTTGATGATGTGTCTACCATAACTGAGAGAGGTGCATCAGGAAGAGAATTAGCCAACAATTCAACCTCTGCAGTGGCAGCTTTTACTTATTCTAAGGATGCTTTCTTTTTATCAATCCACCATAGATTGTCTCCAGCTTTAGGTGAACCTTTTAGCATTTCATTGAGAGGTGCTGCCAACAGTGCATGACTGCACACTGTAGCCTGGGGTAACTGAGAAATAGTTTCCACTCTGTTTTGAAGTCGTGGAATTCCTTGTGAATTGATAGAGTACCCTAAAAATTTTACTAGCATTGCTCTGAAGACATATTTCTGTGAGTTAATCACTAAACCATGTTCTTGTAGCCTAGTGAATAGTTGCTGTAGATGTGCTAGATGATCTGCCTTGCTAGACATCATTACAAGCAGGGCATCAGTGTAGACGTAACATAACACACTCAAAAGTCTTGCGCAGCACTGAACAGTCAAAACGGCATTCACACAAATTTGTAAAATCTGAAAGGAGTGCAGACAGCGGCTTTGAGCATATCGTCCAGTATTCTACCATGAAAACCGAGAAAAAGGGTAAACTGAGAGGTCAGCATCTGTGTCACTGAGAAATTGTAGCTTAGCAGAGTGCTCTGTTATAAACTGTCAACAGCTGTCTGATTTGAAATTAGTCACAGTCACTACTGATTTCTGGTGGCATATCCCTTGGCACAGCTTAGTCAACACTGCCGAGATTCCGGTCCAAATCTTTTGTGATACCAGCAGTTACTCTCCCTGGTGAGCAAATTTTCCTGGTGAGCTAATTTCTGCTGGAGGAGTGTCATTGTTGTGCCACACATAACCCCAGGCAAATTAGTAAGAAAATCAGCAAATGGGGGAAAAATTTATAAAGTTTTGAATCTTTGGGAAAATACTCATATCGGGTATAGTAATAAGAAACAGAATAGTTCCCCTTCGTAAGGGGGGGGGGGGGGGGGGGGGGCACATACCCATTTAACCCGTCCAAAAGTCAATTTGTACCACATTTTAAATTTATACCCAAAAAGTCTCATTTTTCGAACAGAACTCTTATCACTAAATATATTCCTCGCAAAACTGTTCATGAAAAAGATCTTTCCATTTATATGAATGGTATTTGAGGTATAAGAATTGGAACAGAATTTTTTTAACATAATAATTTGCAGTTATTTTTGCTTGGCTGAGTATTTAAATGAAAAGTGTATGGAAATATTTCAAAGCTTGTGTATTGTACTTGATGATATTTCTTTTGCAATCAGTATTGTTGAAATCGGGAGTACATGCCAACAAAGAAAACTCCTCAAGTTCCCCTTCCCATTCACTCAATGCTCACCTACCGCTATTGTCACTGTCGTTACTTCCTACCTAGTGTCCAGTTCAGTTGAGTTAATATAATGAACTGTCAAAGTAGTGCCAGAGTGTTCTGTTTTTGTGGCAGGATTCATCAGTTTGTGATGTTATGAAGTGCTTCTTATTAGTGTCACTTCTTTTGTCTGGCCTGAGGAAACAATAATGCTGGACCCTACCACCTGTTTTATTTGTGGAAAATCTGTTTCGGAAGGAGAGACATCAATAGTGAAGAACGACTTGAATACCCCGAAATGTGTCAGTAAGGAATGGAAGTAGGGGGCTCATAATCTAAGAGTGTTTTTCCAAATTTTCAAAACTTCATAAATTTTTCCTCCATTTTTCCTAATTTACCTGGACTACATGCGGAGTGCCATATCTGAAGGGCCATGAATTGCTAACAGTTCAGCTACTTGGGCTTGCAGTGCTTCCAAAGAGCATTGAGGTCACCAGCACAAACTGTAAGTATTTAATGTGCAACCACAGGTAAGCGTGACAGCCACATATTCCACATAATATCATCATTAATTGCATTAACTGCCAGTGTGCGAAGATGATGAAGTAGCTGAGATGGCATGTGGCCACTGAGTTCTTCATTGCAGAGCAGGTTTTCAAATCACTTAGCTTCAGATTGCATCAAATGTGTGCTTGATGGAGCTGTATTTTTCAGTGTTTGCTGGAGAATCTAGGATATCTTGTACTTTTGCAGCCATCTGCTCAAAAAGTGCAGCCATGATGTAACTGTATTTACAGTTTTCAACATTGCCATCAGCTGTAATTTCATTATCAATTTATTGGCAACCAGTTTCAATGATACACTGTGTCACCATCAGGCCTTCTAAATACATAGTGGCTGAATTTTCCTGAAAGACATCAACAAGAAAGTTCCACATGAAAACAACTGGTATCCACATCAGCTCTTGTAAGCAACCACATACGTTGAGACCACAAACAGAAGTACAGCAAACGAGAATGTCTGTGTAGCATAACGTTTGTGTTGTATGATAATTACAATGATGATGATGATGCTGATGATAATAATGATGATAAGAGAAGGGAGATAGTCGAACACGACACCAGCATGTAGCCTAGCCAGCATATAGCCTTCTCCTTGCGAATAGCATCAAGGGAGCTCCCAAGCTTAACATCCCCATCCAACATACAGATCACCATCAACAGCGTCACAAGCCCTCACTTCATGAGACACTCGTTAAGAAAAGCACCAAGGGGTCCACTTGGCCCCATCCAATGTCTTCGCTTCAAGAGACATGGTGGAGAGGTTTGATATTTAAACCAGGACATTGGTGCGAAGTTTGGTGATCAGGAACTTCACGCCACTACCTCTCTCCCCTTTGCTGGCCAAATACTGGCATTGAAAACTTTTTTCCGCCACCAGGATTCGAACTGGCCTCCCCCCAGATTGAGTGCCACCACACAAGTGTGCATTAGCAACCCTGTCCATGGAGATGGACATAGGATTAATTGGACATAGGATCACATTTCTTGTTGGTAAGTCAGTGCTTGTTATGGTACACATTGATTATGAAATGCAGTTGCTCATGAGTGATTGTGCACGATGCAGTTGACATGAAAACTTACATTCCAGCGCGCGACTCAATTCTTCTGGCATGGTATGCGATTTGATCATTCCGGTGCATGATTCAGAAAGATTGGTCATTAAATGTTGTGTGTAAATGCAGTTTATTTAAACAAACAACATACACACTAAATACTGTGAGTAACTGTGATTGTAAGACTGCTAAGAAAGTATACATCTATACTTTGTTTTTAGCTCAGATGCAGTGTAGAGAATCAAAGAGTTTACATTGTACACATGAAATACTTGCCAGATGATTCACTGTCCATATATATATGTAAAATATAAATAATAATAATAATATACATAAATGAAATAATAATTTCACGATTTTGTCACCATAATTCTTTGACATGGTGACCCTGGTGTGAAACAGGAATCGGAAAGCAAGAAGTTCTTGGTGGCAAAATGATGAAAAATTATTATTGAATCATTTTCCATTGTAATTTATCCCTTATTATTACACTCTTCCTTGATGGAAATGGTCACCCACCGGATTAAATAACAGTTTACATTTATAGCATGAATCTGTACATCATGCAGTCTGTGTGAACATACAAATTTCAATATTGAAACAAACTTGTAGCTCTTTGGTACAAGTTTTTACTTACAAATTCTTGCATATACACTCCTGGAAATGGAAAAAAGAACACATTGACACCGGTGTGTCAGACCCACCATACTTGCTCCGGACACTGCGAGAGGGCTGTACAAGCAATGATCACACGCACGGCACAGTGGACACACCAGGAACCGCGGTGTTGGCCGTCAAATGGCGCTAGCTGCGCAGCATTTGTGCACCGCCGCCGTCAGTGTCAGCCAGTTTGCTGTGGCATACGGAGCTCCATCGCAGTCTTTAACACTGGTAGCATGCCGCGACAGCGTGGACGTGAACCGTATGTGTAGTTGACGGACTTTGAGCGAGGGCGTATAGTGGGCATGCGGGAGGCCGGGTGGACGTACCGCCGAATTGCTCAACACGTGGGGCGTGAGGTCTCCACAGTACATCGATGTTGTCGCCAGTGGTCGGCGGAAGGTGCACGTGCCCGTCGACCTGGGACCGGACCGCAGCGACGCACGGATGCACGCCAAGACCGTAGGATCCTACGCAGTGCCGTAGGGGACCGCACCGCCACTTCCCAGCAAATTAGGGACACTGTTGCTCCTGGGGTATCGGCGAGGACCATTCGCAACCGTCTCCATGAAGCTGGGCTACGGTCCCACACACCGTTAGGCGGTCTTCCGCTCACGCCCCAACATCGTGCAGCCCGCCTCCAGTGGTGTCGCAACAGGCGTGAATGGAGGGACGAATGGAGACGTGTCGTCTTCAGCGATGAGAGTTGCTTCTGCCTTGGTGCCAATGATGGTCGTATGCGTGTTTGGCGCCGTGCAGGTGAGCGCCACAATCAGGACTGCATACGACCGAGGCACACAGGGCCAACACCCGGCATCATGGTGTGGGGAGCGATCTCCTACACTGGCCGTACACCACTGGTGATCGTCGAGGGGACACTGAATAGTGCACGGTACATCCAAACCGTCATCGAACCCATCGTTCTACCATTCCTAGACCGGCAAGGGAACTTGCTGTTCCAACAGGACAATACACATCCGCATGTATCCCGTGCCACCCAGCGTGCTCTAGAAGGTGTAAGTCAACTACCCTGGCCAGCAAGGTCTCCGGATCTGTCCCCCATTGAGCATGTTTGGGACTGGATGAAGCGTCGTCTCACGCAGTCTGCACGTCCAGCACGAATGCTGGTCCAACTGAGGTGCCAGGTGGAAATGGCATGGCAAGCCGTTCCACAGGACTACATCCAGCATCTCTACGATCATCTCCATGGGAGAATAGCAGCCTGCATTGCTGCGAAAGGTGGATATACACTGTACTAGTGCCGACATTGTGCATGCTCTGTTGCCTGTGTCTATGTGCCTGTGGTTCTGTCAGTGTGATCATGTGATGTATCTGACCCCAGGAATGTGTCAATAAAGTTTCCCCTTCCTGGGACAATGAATTCACGGTGTTCTTATTTCCAGGAGTGTAGTTTCCATTGATAGTCTTTAACATGTGTTATTCCAAGGTGGTCCTTACAATGTCCAAGCAGAGGTGGAAGCTCTGTCCCATACTTGCTGTGATGTAAAGGCAGTTCTGACGAACTTCAAATGCTGCACGCCACCATAGGAGTACCTCAAGCAGAAGGCAGCACAAACAAATATTTGAACAAACCATGTAGTATCATATTCAAAAATATGGAACTGTTCTTTATTTGAAACATTCCCCTTTACCCCACCACAGATAAAGTGTGCTATTATTCATTTATGTAAGATGACAACAGTACAGAAAAATTCAACCCCTTACTTTAAAAGAAGGGATCCTAAATTTAACTATGTAAAAATTCTGTACCCTCACAAATGATGTGAGTGAAAATATACAAGCAGGGGGGAAGGGGGTGCCAAATGGTATGTTGCTTGTGAAGGAAAATGTTCTCTAACAGGATCTCTGAGCAACTATTGTAACAATTTAAATTTGAGAGCTTGAGGCTTTCATCTGATTATGGTTAGCAGCTTAATAAGATTTTAGCTTGAGTTAAATAAGATCATTTCCATAACAGGGATGAAAGCAGTCCAGCACACTGTTTGGCTTCGTGCAAGTACCAGCTTGCCATGCATGCAGAAAGTAAAGTTTACTATTTAAGGTCTAAAAACAAACTGATACATTAATTTTACTGTCTCAAGAAAGCAATAGTAGTAGTACTGACACCAATCATATAGCAGAGAAGACCGGTCTGGTGATACTGTTTATGGTAACAATAACGATGATGAAGAATCAGTGTCCTCACAAAAAGTAATAATGTGTTTTCACATCAAAATTACACTAATTTCATGAAATTGTTTTTTATAGTATGTTAATTACAGAGATGCAGTACATTAACTGAATAATTTCATTATTACAGGTTTGGTTTCACCTCAGAAACGTTTACGTGGTGGTGTAAGATTTGTTAACGCTATCCCAAAAACTGCAAGTGGAAAAATTTTGAGACGTCTTTTGAAGGACATAACAGTTTCCAAACTATGATTCATTATATGCCATGATCATACCAATTTTTCATGGGATGCTCTAGCTGTCAAAGGTTGGCACCACCCAACATAGTTCATCATTGTCAGGGTCAATGACATTTAGCTAGGAAATCATAATACTTTGATTAACCAGAGTAATCAACAGTGTATTTACCAGTCATAAATACTTATCATATGCACTTGTGAAAGAAAAGGATATATAATCTTATTTTAAAGACAACTAGTTTACCTTTTTGCTGCAGTTTGAAATATTCACAATAAACAGTTATTTTATATATTTTATTTTCAGTTCTTTATCACACATGTTAAAATGAAGCATTTTTCGTAACAATGAATTGTTTTTCAAACTTTTAAACAGAGAGCTTTTGTTATCTTTGCACAACGTGATTATATAAACACTACAAAAAAACAGATCTCATAAATAGTACATACTTATTTGATATTTTAGACAAAAAAACATTTGTAGACCAGTCAATAAGCCAAATAGCATTCATTGTCTACTGCACAGTGAAACAGGAACATTCTATTTTTGGCAAAGTAGCAAGAGATGTATGACAACAGTAACACAGTTAAAATATTGAAAAAGGATGAAAGTACATACTCATTGACTGAATATTTCACACAACAGAAAATTCATTCAGGAAATAATCATACACATTATTTACCAAAAATTAACTCATTAACTTTACAAAATATTAAGGTGTATTTGTAGAAAATAGCTCCAACATATAGCTTACAAACTTATTATGTGCAAATCAAACACTTGAAACAGAGCTCAAAATAAAAGTAATAAAACAGAGCCTCTTTCATATGTCTTATAGGATGCCTGAACATGATAGGCATTGAACAGAAGGTCAGAATCCTTCATGGAGTTGACATAATGAGGAAGAAAGGGACCAAAACATAAATTCAACAGTAAGACGCTGTGGCAGATAAAGAACTAATAACTGCAACAGCAGATATCAAATTACCAGCAGCAACTGCATAATGAACAAATGCATCAGGAACAATTACTTGAAAAAGCCATACTCCAGCAAGCAAGGTGTGTGGTAACAGTAAAATTTCCAGAGCAAGTAATTAGCACAGCAATATTGGCCCAGAGAATTACTTGCAAGGAAAAGGGTAGACTGCAACAAAAACTTGGAAGATTGTTGACTTAATAAATACAGCACTTGTAGTTGAAGCTAAGGTAAAAAGAACTAACTGAATTTGCCAGTGCCATTGACTGTGTGAACAATAAAATTCTGCATCGGACATTGAAATATGAAGTAATTAATGGCACTCATTTTGTGTGTGTCGAGTCTCAGGGCACATTTACAATATGGCCTTGCTGCTGGCTCATCACAATTTCCATGAATCTTGCTGCTTGCCAGGAGCATTTACACAGTACTAGCTTAATACATTACTTGTAATGGTGTGAAGTGAAAAGCATGTTCTCTGTATCATCTGACATCAGTGACAGTGGTTCATTTGGTACAAAAAAAAATGATTTTTGGGAAGAAACGGTGTTTTAATGCGCCCTTTGAATGTAGATACTTTTCGCCAGTTCTAAAAATAGACAACAGTTATCCAGAGCACATTTTCCGACATTTACTAACATTGCAACAAATTTTTCAGTTTATTGTAAATATTTCTGAACATATTTCTGAACCAGAAATAGTTGTACAAATGAGGATTTGGCCCATCATTGTTAATGAAATACCTTTGCAGATTTTCATCCTCTTATTTCCAATATAAATACAAGTTAGGTGATGCAAACAAATCGATTTACAGAAACTGTTATGTCTGATATTATCCAGTATGAAACTGTCATGATAATATGTACCATTCTTAAAATTATCTCCTGAGCTCACAACGAACACTACCATCTACATATGATGGTTTCACTGGTAGGATACTGTGTATTGAATCATATTATTTTTTTGGTCTTTCCTTATATATAAGCTGTATGTAAACTGAATAAGTTATAGACACCACCAAGGTAAATTGACGAGTTGTTTTGTGGCAAGGATAATGTTGTATACATTATTAAATACCTGTATGAAACAAAGAAAAAAAATACCCTCTTCAATTTATTAGTGTATGTATCTTCACCCTTTTGTTTCGGGAAGCAGTAGCATATGGACGTATGCTTGGATCTGTCTTACCAGCATTGTTAACAATGTGTAATTTAACCATTCATGAAAAGTATTATAAAAGTTATTAGAAAAGGAATATTTATTCACACGGTTATAAGGTAACGTAACAATATTAAAGGTTTCAGTTAAAGTTCACCCAAGATGGTGCACAGATTCATAAATTCCATTCAAAATTTTTTCAAATATTCTTTCCAATCAATTTTTCCAATTATTCAAGCAATTATTAATCTATTTCCATTTCCACATAACTATTCAACTGGAAAAATGCAACCAGTTTACATAGGTGTGAATGTATATAATGTCCAAGAAACTATGTAAATGAGGAAAAATTCTGTAAACAACAGTACAGTTAGAGTGATCTTAAAGCAGCCTATCACATTCAAGTCTCCGCCCAATAATCACTGTGGCTCGAAACTAGCACAGTGTGGGCAGAAGTGCAGCAAGCAACAATGATGCAGGGTAAACGTACCAGTAACATGCCATGGAGTTATTTCATCATTTCCAGGCCATGCCAGTCATGTGTGAGCAATGAATCTGTAGCACCTACATACCCTTACTTCCATAACGGGAAACAAAGAGTCACATTAACAAATGCTTGTATGCTAATAAAACTGAATAAGGTCTGGGTCTCCACATATTCTTAATCCCTATACATGACTTTTCAACACCCACAAGTGTGGTAAACCATGTCTTACTATTTGTGTTGCACTGCCACCATCTCCGTGGCTACCACAACATTTCACAAGGTGTTGATGCAAGCCTTTGCTATTTAACACACTCGCGTAGGCACCAGACTGCGCGGGGCCAGCCACCAGGCAGCAGCACGATCAAACATCAGAAGACAGCACCACATAAGGCCTGTGCATACCACCGACATGCCGAGTAACAAACTAATTTCATATTACCCGGGAAAGGAGAGCACTCTCACTCAGTTCGACATTTTTCTTCCTCATAGTAACTTGGACTCTACTCTCAGGACCAACTATGATTTGTATATTGGACTTGGCCTGGCTTGTACTCTGGATTTGTAAGGAATATCAGAACTATGCACACATTAAAATGTGTATGACGTGTACATTCATATTTGTGTGTGAAATTACTATACAAGTGGTGACAAGGGCAGTGAGACTTTCATGTGTGTCTGTCACCAGTTTGATGATGACTACCAGTGTGTCCTTGGAGGTGGTGCTTCAGTATTTACTGCAGCAGCAGCTGGAAAGCCATTGGCATTTGGTTTTATGATAGCAGGAACACTTGGCCTTGTTGGACAGGATGTTGACCGCATTGCTGGCAGAGCCACAGCAACTGCCAGCCCATCTGCCTCCCACCCCCACCTACGATGTGTCTGCAGAGAACTGTGAGGCACATGAGAAGCGCTTTTGGCAATGCTTCGCAGCCTTCAAGGTAATGGACACTGATTCCATTAAAGCTCTTTACCTGTTGTGGATTACACCCCACATGTATCACTCATTGTGAAAGTTGCCGCACTTCAGAACCCACTTCCTACTCATTTGAAAAAATGTGACACTTTATTGATGTCTTATCATCACCAGCATACTAGTAAAAGAGGGTGCAGTTTTATCAGTGCAGGGAGCAATCTCACCAATCGTATTGTGCTTGGGCTGTGATGTTGCAGTGTCTGTCAAGAGTGCCACTTTGTTACCTCTCAGTATAAGGAGCACGCTGATACTATGCTCAAGGATGCAATCATTAGCTCAGTCCTAGATAAAGAGGTCTGCCAATTGGCACCGCAATTTGAAGACCCCCATCTTGGAAGAGGTCCTTTTCATTGCTCAATCATTTGAAGTTTCTTGTGCAGCAGGCCACCAGTTGGATTCCTGGGTGGACAAGACCACTGTCAACTTGGACAATGGCACACACTCGGGTACAGACACATCCTCAGGAGAGGAAATCATGGTGGCACAGCATGCCTGTAAGCCATACACTGCACAAACATGTCAATGGCAAACTGTTTCCTGCAAGCCCCTTCCTTCATGGCCAGCTTGTATTGTTCACCATGATCAGCCTGACTGTCCCAAGTGTTGGTTTTCCTGCCAACATTGTTGGAAGAAAGGACACATTGCAGCAATATGTCATGAACTGTCCACTCATGCCATATCCAAGGCCCCCTGCCAATGGACATTAATGGCATTAGCCCTGCATGTGACACCCTTCAATAGTTTATGACAAGCTGTACAACAATGTGCATCTCAATGGGAAGTAGATACAAGCGTCCCAGTGTCTCTAATTAATTCTCACACATATCTGCACCTCAGTGCACCACTGTTGTATCCCACTACATGTTGTCTTCTAAGCTACAACAGCTGCCTTTCTTCAAAAATTTATGGCTGACACAACATACAAGGTGTTGGTCTGCCCATTGACCTTCCTTGTGATGGATAGTGCTTTTATGGAAACCTTGTTTGGCTTGGATGCTTCCATGGTGTTTGGTTTCATGATCATTGATTCAGGTAATCTGGTTTCTGACCAAGTGCCATACCAGGAATTCGATGAACTTAGTATAGATTTATCTGACATTTGCGCCTCGGCTCAGCAAGGCTAAGTATTTTAATGTCCATATCATCCTTAAACTGATGACGCAGCATCTATTTTTGGGCCAAGCCAATGCACTGGTACTTTGTGATCAAGTAAAGGAAAAACTAGACAGGTTGACAGTTTTCGAGGTGATTGAACCTATTTTGCCCAGCCAATGGGCTACGCCGTTAGCGATTATCAAGAAACCGTCTGGTAAGCTTCATCTTTGTGGTGACTTTGAGGTGACAATCGACATAAAGATTGTGACTGACAGGTACACCATCCAGCATCTGGAGGCATTGGTGGCAAAACTGATGCAAGGGTAGTATTTTTAAAAGGTGAATCTATTGCAGGCATATCTACAACTCCTGCTTGACAAGGCATCTTAGCTGTTACTTGTCATCAACACCCCCTAAGGTCTCACAAGTACAATGGTTGGTTTTTGGGGTAGCATGTACTCTGGTCCTTTTTCAACATTTCATAGAGCAGTTCAGACAATGTGTTCCTTGCTGTATCGACTATTTGGACAGCAGTTCAGACAATGTGTTCCTTGCTGTATCGACTATTTGGACAATGAGGAACATCTGTGGAACTTTTATTTATTTATTTATTTATTTATTATTTTTTTTTACTTCTTTCAGCCCTCGGTTGGATACCTTGGACACATCATTTTCCATCAGGGGATCAAGCCAATGAGCAGTCACATCACTGATATTTATGCTCTTCGTCATCCACTAACCAGAAGGAGCTCCAGACTTTTCTGGGCAAATTTGCTTATTATCATAAATTCATCCCACAGGCAGCTACCACTGCACATCTACTTAATCAGTTACTGAAAAGGGGTGCATGACTGCACGTGACCAAGCATTCACAACTTTGAGTAATAGTCTCCGCTCACCCCTTGCGTCACCATGTTTCAACCCAATATGTAGCTAAGTAGGTTGATTTGGTTACTGAGGCATTTAAGTTTGGATTGGGGGCTGTGTTGGCACGTCACAAACTTGATGGGTTGAAGCAGCCAATAACATTCACCTCCAAGATGCTCAACACAGCACAGAAGAATTATTTCCGAATCGGGATGGAGGTCCTCACTATTATTTATGCAGTCAAGAAACTTCATTTATTTTTATATGGTGGTAAGTTTCACTTTGTCAAGAACCACAAGTCAGCAAACTGCCATTTTTACCTTGTGGTGACCTGCCAGACAAGATGGCTCCAGACTTCAATGGTGGTTTCTGTTCCCGGATGCGCTCTCATGTCTTCCTATGGGTCAGCTTCAACCAGGAGGAACTATTTTGCTTTATGGTGACAAGGAAGCTCAGCAGAAATTGGATGGCTTTCCTATTACAAGCTCATGTATGCTCACGCTATCAGCATGGATTCTGTTCTCCACCAGGCATGGTAAAATACCTAGCAGAGGTGGCCAGACAAACATATGGCCTGAATGTCAGATCCTGTCCATGATTATTCTATGTTGCACCACAGACTGATTCTCATTGATGGTGTTATCTTATTGACAATGAAACATGCCTTGACACACCAATCAGCGAACTAACTTTGGTAACTTGGACTCTGCTCTTGGGATGAACTGTGATTTGTATCTTGCACTCGGTCTGGTTTTTAATGTTGAATATCGGAATTATGTTCACATTGAACAGTTAAAACTTTGTACTTGTCTTCTTTGTGTGTGAAATTACTACAATAAGAACTCTTTAAAAACTGCAATGATTGCTGATGTCACAAACCAAATAATCAGTGACCGTAACTCCACAATATTAGGAGACTGATGACCTCAGATGTTAAGTCGAATAGTGCTTACAAGGGAACCTCCCCATTCCACCCCCCTCAGATTTAGTTATAAGTTGGCACCCCCCTCAGATTTAGTTATAAGTTGGCACAGTGGATAGGCCTTGAAAAACTGAACACAGATCAACTGAGAAAACAGGAAGAAATTGTGTGGAACTATGAAAAAAATAAGCAAAATATACAAACTGAGTAGTCCATGGGCAAGATAAGCAACATCAAGGATACTCTGAGCTCAGGAGCGCCATGGTCCCATGGTTAGCGTGAGCAGCTGCGGAGCGAGAGGTCCTTGGTTCAAGTCTTCCCTCGAGTGAAAAGTTTAATTTTTTATTTTCAGACAATTATTATCTGTCCGTCCGTTTGTCCGATGCGAGGCAACTGCGCCATAGTATGGGGATGCTGCACCTAAATGGAAAAATTTGAAAACGTTAAAAACATACGTTTTGACAGAGCATAGGGAAAACTGTGCAACTGTGAAACTGTTGCATTCATTTGTTGCAGTTTATGTGACAAACTCTTATGTTTTCATCACTTTTTTGAGAGTGATTATCACATCCACAAGAAAACCTAAATCGGGCAAGGTAGAAGAATCTTTTTACCCATTCGCCAAGTATACAAGTTAGGTGGGTCGACAACATATTCCTGTCATGTGACGCACATGCTGTCACCAGTGTCGTATAGAATATATCAGACGTGTTTTCCTGTGGAGGAATCACTTGACCTATGACCTTGCGATCAAATTTTTTCCGTTCCCATTGGAGAGGCATGGCCTTTTATCTACTAATCACTCGGTTTTGTGGTGCGGTCGCAAAACACAGACACTAAACTTATTACAGTGAACAGAGACATCAGTGAATGAACGGACAGACCATAACTTTGCGAAAATAAAAAAGTAAACATTTCACTCGAGGGAAGACTTGAACCAACGTCCTCCCGTTCTGTAGCTGCTCACGCTAACCACAGGACCACGGCGCTCCTGAGCTCACACTCTCCTTGATGTTGCTTATCTTGCCCATGGACTACATAGTTTGTATAGTTTGGTTATTTTTTTCATAGTTCCACACAACTTCTTCCTGTTTTCTTGGTTGATCTGTGCTCAGTTTTTCAAGGCCTATCCACTGTGCCAACTTATAACTAAATCTGAGGGGGGTGTGATGGGAAGGTTCCCTTGTTAGAGCCATTGGAACTCCACAATACTCAACACAGCTAAGATGATGACTGAACTGTTCTTTAAGCAATCAGTTCCATTATTTACTAGTGTGCTTCTGAGTGTTCTGCCGAGTTGTCATTTCTGTTTTATGTACAATACTTGGTGTCTACCATGCTGCACACAAAATTCTTGAAAGGTCTGAGCAGTGAACTGTGGTCCATTATCTGTCACCATGGCGTGGGGAAAGCCTTCAGTGGAGAATATCAGGGTGAAGGCTCATACAGTACACTCCCCCATTATGGAGTGGCAGCTGATATATGAAACTGAGAGTATGCTTCAATGATGAGCAACCAAAATGCATCCAGCAAAGGGCCCACAAAATCCAGGTGGACGAATTTCCATGGTTGTGTGGGTACTGGCCACAGCAACTAACAATGCAGTGCTCTTTTCTGATGCTTGATTGTGCTGCCTTACAGCCAGTTCCGTGCCACCTGGTGCAGGTGAGCTGAACAGCTTGCATGGGCACTGAAGTGTTACAGTAGTAGCTATGGTGAAGGTGCTGGTAAAAGACAAGTGGTTAGCAAAGTCCTCTCCTTTTGGGAAATGGGGGGGGGGGGGGGGGGGGGTGATGCTGAGTCATTGCTACCATGTCTTCTCTCCACCATACTGTGGGCTGCTTTAGGATACGCAGCAACGCAATTTCCATGGCTTCCCGGGCATCACAGATTGATACCTGTGGTACGGACAGAAGCTTTTTGTTTACAGTGACCAGAGACTACAGCTTAAGCAGCCCTGGCAATGATGACTCCACTGTGGGCAAATGCCTTGCTGTGTGACATCAGCAGCCTGGGGCGCGACACTGGAGGAAGAATCATGAAAAACTCACGCACTTGAAGAAGAAGAAGAAGAAGGTGGTGTAACACAACAAGCTCATAGAGAGCAAAGGCTAGGTTGAATGACATATAGATGATGAGCGAAATGGCTGTATAATGTGAGTGATTTGTATGCCAGAAGGAATTTTGGAAGAAGCGAGCCAAGGGCAACTGTGCAACCATTTCCAGGAAATAAGAAGTATTTAGGACTACACTCTTTTCATAAACAACATGGCATACAAAGGAGAATGAAGGCACCTACAGAAAGAGGCTATATTACATACTGTTACCCAAACAGGAATTAGTTATAAACAACATCACACTACTTTGGTTATGTGCCAAAACAGGAAGTCTGCCACAGTTACACAATAAAAGTTAGCCTCTCCATAAATAGTTCTTATTATTGTCTTTTATTTATATGTATTGTAAGAAATTCTAATAATATAATGTTCTGGGTGTGTCATTTGACTGAACCAGTAACACAGAGGATGAAGAATTAAGTTGTGGACTTGATTAGGTTCCAGTAGTTTCAATTCATAGTGTAAAGCATTTATTCAAAAGACATAATTTCAGATAAGTAGAAAATTAATCTGGGTAATATTGGAATGAAACTTTGCAATCTACAAATAAATCTTATTTGTTTAACATGAAGTATGTTCAAAAACTGTAAATAAATTTGAATGGTGGTCTAGAAGTTAAGAGCTAACCTGATTCAAGTAGGGGTCACGTTACCAAGTTGAGGAGGTAGATAGCAGGGCATGTGTAAGGGTATTCTTTGGTGTTCTTGGTTGAGGTAAGAACTGTGCAGCCTAAGAGCCACTGGTGTTGGCGTATGATAACATGGTAGACAGTTTAAACTTACACATTTCCGGTAAAAACAGTTTGCAATTGTGGAGATGCATATTATTCATTGTGAGTTAGCACAAACAACTGCATTGAGACTCTGTTATTCAGTAGACTGTGAGAACTAGATAAATGTGGGGAATTAACTAACATTGGTGAGTCAGAGTACTGGAACATGCCACTGCTAAAGTAAAACATTTCCTATGCAGGAACTTATAGTTTGTTTGCACTGCTATATATAAATCATGTTTAATTATTGTGAATATTAGTTTCTGTAATGCCAATAACTGAGGGAACATGTTTGTTGACTGTAATAAAGCTAAAGTTGAGTCAAAATCTTTGTCAGGATACGTCACTGTCCACAAGGACCATTCGCAGTTTCTAAATGTATTAAATGGTTATGTGCTTGCCAACCAGAGACAGTCATTGGTTGGTCTGCTTAAAAAGAAAACAGCAGTAACATGTTATATTGCAATGGCTGGGTCGATCGTTGAAACATTGTGCATAAAATTGAAACAAACAACTCAGCAAAACACTCACAACACACTATTAACCAACTTCACTGAGAATATCTGAAAGTTCACATAGTTTCAATCTTAATTTCACAGTCCCATATTATGTCTTTTTCAAAAAGCAAAAAAAAATCTGCTGATTTCTGAAACATGCATTAGTGACCTTACACTAAATAAAGCAATATGTGTAAAATTCACTGGAAACCTCCTGGATAGCAAAATAAAATGGCATCAACACATAGATAAACTAAGAAAGATTCAGTTCGGCATGTTTCATACTAAGAAATTTCTCTCTTTGTTGACTTGAAGACCAGTATACAGGCTGCTTTTGCCTACTTTCAATCCCTCTTGACTTGAAGATTTAATTTTTGGAGGGATGCAGCTAAAGCACATAAAGTAATCATTCAGTAAAAAGTGATATGTCAAACTAACTGTTATCAATATTATGAAAAGGGTAGTTGATACTCACCTGAGTCGCAGATAGGCACAGCAAAAAGATTGTCAGAAAATGAGCTTTTGGGCAACAAGGCCTTCGTCGAAGATAGAACATACACACACAGACTCATGCAAGTGTGTGTGTGTGTGTGTGTGTGTGTGTGTGTGTCTCTTCTATCCCCAATGAAGTCCTTGTTGGCCAAAAGCTCACTTTCCAACAGTCTTTTTGTTGTGCCTACCTGTGACCCAGCATATGGTGAATAGCAACTATCCCTTTCGTAATATTACAACATTCCATCCTGGATTTTCCATTATTAAATTTAAACTACCTTTTAAGGTAAATAACCCTGTATACTGTATGTACTTATTTAAATATCATTAAGTTCTCCTACTCACTTCCCACAATATTTGCTCCTTAATTGCCTTTGTTAATAACAATAAAAATCAATTTCAGTTGAACTGTGATTTACACACCCACAATATAAGGCAGAAAAATAATTTCCACACAGGCTTTGCTTCCATGTCTATCATCCAGAAAAGGTCCTGTATTCCAGTGCTAGGTATTCAGCAGTCTCCCATCATACAATAAAGACCTAATCAGCACATTAAAAGTACAATTAAAAAGTTTTTTAATAGTCACTCCTTTGACAAATTAACACGAATCAATTAAATAATACTACACTGAGCTGCAAGCAAAGTAGTAATATCATTTGTTAACAGCCCACCACAGTTGCAAACATAGGTAATGAACGTTCACTCTGCAGTGGATTGTACACTGATTTGAAGCTTCCTGGGAGATCAAAACTGTGTGACAGATTGGGTCTCGAACCTGGTACCTTTTCCTTTCGCAGGCAAGCGCTCTGCTGACTGAGCTATCCAAGCAAGATTAACAAACTACTCTCACAGCTTTACTTCTGTCATTACCTCTTTTCCTGAGCAGGCCTTGAGTCATGTTTGGATTGGTCAATCGGTAGAGCACTTCCTCGCAAAAGGCGGAGGTCCCTGATTCAAGTCCCTGGCTGGCACACAGATTTAATCTGTCACGACTGTTTCAGATATAACTGTTGTTCTATGATAACTATTAATGTGGTGATCATGAAGACATTACGCCAGAAGTAGGAGACAAACAGTAGCATTGTTTTCAAAGTTGTGGTTTTCTTGTTAACTTAACTATATTAAATTTAGCATCAGTATGCACATTAGTTCAAAACAATATAATAACAGCTAATTATTAACGCAGTTTCAAACAACGATATCAATTTTGTCATTCTTTAAGGTTCTTGTAAATCAGTCATGTGGCTGTATGTGAATTAAAGTTAATTCGTCACAAGCTGAATACATTGCATGTCTAGGAAATGGTTTCATGATATGATCCAGTTATCCTCAAATTTTGTTGTGACCAGTTGTGTTATAATAATGAAAAAAATAAGAAATATACATATGTGAATGGAAAAAAAATCAAAGGATAATACAAGTGCACTATTAGAAATGTTCTGCTTGTACAATTTAGGCTATTCAGACTTCCTCTCTTACACTATAGTTGTAAATGCAAGCAGCTGACTTCAAAGACACCAGTGCATGTCAAAAATAAGAAAATCCTCCTTCTTGATTCCACTTCACTTAATATTGTTGTTAAGTATTGTCTTATTCCAACTCACACATAATACATAACACTAGTAATACTTCATACTTTTAGCCATACATCTTTATTGTCCTCCTATATACGAGAGAGTCAGAAACAAGATTATGTACAAAGAAAAATTAATGATGATTTTTTTTTCATTTGTCTGCACCTTACTGTGCTTTCATAATTAATGTCTTTGCCGACGCTTATGGTCAATCGCTGTTTCATTTTTTGTTTTTAATAAATTTTAACTTTACCATATCCGGGGGGTTTTCACCATGTACCTAGACACAGTCTAGTTTAGAGCAGTTAGCATGCTGCAAGTAAGAGGTCATTAGGTGACCCGTTATAACAATAGCATAAAATGTCTGTCGAGATACAGTATATACGCATAATAGAACTGCAATACAGGGAAAACATCATGTAACATAAATTTCAAAATAGAAATATTAAATAGCATCCTGTTAAAACATATCCAATCAGCCAAAACACTTATTCACTTTGTTGTTGATGTTGTTGTTGTTGTTGTTGTGGTCTTCAGTCCTAAGACTGGTTTGATGCAGCTCTCCACACTACCCTATCCTGCGCAAGCCTCTTCATCTCCCAGTACCCACTGCAACCTACATCCTTCTGAATCTGCCTAGTGTATTCATCTCTTGGTCTCTCTCTACAATTTTTACCCTCCACGCTGCCCTCCAAAACTAAATTGGTGATCCCTTGATGCCTCAGAACATGTCCCCCCAACCGATCCCTTCTTCTTGTCAAGTTGTGCCACAAACTTCTCTTCTCCCCACTCCTATTCAATACCTCCTCATTAGTTATGTGATCCAACCATCTAATCTTCAGCATTCCTCTATAGCACCACATTTCGAAAGCTTCTATTCTCTTCGTGTCCAAACTACTTATCATCCATGTTTCACTTCCATACGTGGCCACACTCTACACAAGTAGTTTCTTAAAAGACTTCCTGACACTTAAATCTATATTTGATGTTAACAAATTTCTCTTCTTCTGAACCCTTTTTCCTTGCCATTGCCAGTCTACATTTTATATCCTCCCTACTTTGACAATAATCAGTTATTTTCCTCCCCAAATAGCAAAACTCCTTTACTACTTTAAGTGTCCCATTTCCTCAGCATCACCCAACTTAATTCGACTACATTCTATTATCCTCGTTTTGCTTTTGTTGATGTTCATCTTATATCCTCCTTTCAAGACACTGTCCATTCCGTTCAACTGCTCTTCCAAGCCCTTTGCTGTCTCTGACAGAATTACAATGTCATCGGCGAACCTCAAAGTTTTTATTTATTTCTTTCTCCTGATTATGACGTCCTCTTGAGTAGTCCCCGCCCAGAGATCCGAATGCGGGACTATTTTACGTCTGGAATATTTTACCCAAGAGGACGTCATCATCATTTAACCAAACAGTAAAGCTGCATGCCCTTAGGAAAAATTAAAAAACTGTTGAATGCAACGGCCTGTGCGGAAAGATGTTTCTAATGGCTATCTTAAATTAAAAGAAAAAAAAAAAAAAAAAAAAAGAAAATACAAATTCAACTCATTCATGTCAAAGCAGTTACTGTACAGAGTGCACAGTAAGTGTATGAGTGTGTTGAAAATTACAGCAAAAGACAATTGCCCTATCCATGCTTATTATGTTCCAGTGCTTCTTCTAGACACGTCAGATGACGACTACATCATTTCAGTGAAAGAATTCATTTTTCTGCCTGCTAACACATCAAGTGCCATGCACGTAATGTTATATTTTCTTCAATGTTGGTAAGAATATTACAGGCATGGCACTGTTTCAACATTTAAGACAAATAATATTACAGGCACGGCACCCAAAGTGATTTTGTATTTCATTGGAGTTGTATTACACTCATTTAAGTCATCAAAATATTTCACTAAAGACGAGCTTTTTATGGAGGAGAAACAATTTTCCACATTTCACCAACAGGAAAAGAAAAGTTTTTATATATAATGGAGAACCATTCAAAAGGAATACTATTAAAGATATCGGTGTTTATGTAATATCAGTTTATAGATTTCCTTCAGAAAGCTTGTGCTCCTTTCATAGAAACTTCACAAGCGTATTAGAAAAAACAATAAAAAGAAAACCATCAAGAGTTATAATTTGTGGCGATTTTGATATTAAGTTCCTTACTGAAGGCAATGCTCAATCTAACTATAAAAATTTCATAAATTGTTACAGCCTTGATATGAAGGGTACATTCCCAGCTAGGATAATAACCAAAGTGTAAGTGCTATTGACCAAGTAATCAGCAACATGGACTGTACTATAGGTATGCAAATTTGGGATTTTCTGATTATACAGCCAGTCTTAATGGAAATTAAACCTCAACTCAAAAAACAAAAAAATGATAATACAAAGCAATTTTTGTCAAAGCAATGTCCTTAATTTTTTGTACCATATGCGGAGAGAAAACTGGAAGACTCGCAAACAACAGATGAAAAATTTGAAACTTTTAAACATTTTCTCTTGCCATTTCAGCTGTCGTTTCCCTTTAAAAACAAAAAATACATGTTACAATAGAGCATCCTCGAACTGGATTACAACAGGTATCATAACCTCAGCAAAGCAGAAGAGAGAGCTTTTCTCCATCAGCAAGACTAACTTTGGTAAAAGTGAACAATTTAAGAAGTATTTCACTGCATACAAAAGAATATTTAGAAATGTCGTGAATGCTGTTGCTGCAAAAAAGGCTACACAATGCTACTCTTCTGAAATCTTCATATAATAAAAGCAAATGCATGTGGCAAATAATTCATGCAAAAATAGGCAGGAGTAGGGATAGTGTGAGTAACATTAAACTTAAAGTACGTTATTAGAACTGCAGAAAAGGTAACAGAATGTCTTAAAAAGTAATTACCCCCCAATCAGTCCTCAGTGCCTTTATCGACACACTTTTTTTGTCAACAACATTGGGAGCAGAGACAGAAAAGATAATTCAAAGTAAAATAAAGAAAACATCATGAGCAGAAGACATGATCCCCTGCTTCCTTCTCCACCGATGCAGTAAACTTATTAGTAAGCCACTGTCTCATGTAATAAATGCTTCATTTTCAGGTGCAATATTCCCAACAAAACTTAAAATCACAAAAGTCATACTGACACATAAAAAAGAATGTAAAGAAGATCCCAGCAGCTATTGTCCAGTTGCAGTGCTGTCTGTATTCAGTGAAGTATTTGACTATGCAATGGCTGGCAGAATAAAGTCATTTCTTAGGAAAAAATAACACTCTTGCTTCTGCTCAGTATGATTCCCAAGAAAATAAAATCATTACTGATGTAATATATGAATTTCCTGATACTACTATTCATCCTGTTGACAAGAAATGCCCAAATATAGGTGTCTCACTTGACCTCACAAAGGCCTCTGACATGGTAAATCACAACATAGTTTTGCAAAAGTTAGGTTCTTATGGGGAAAGAGGAACTACCCATGGCTGGCTCAGTAATTGCATCAAGGACTGAGCACAGTACATTCTTATAAATAAAGTCAGTCAATCAGGAATCCTAAATGGTATGTGCTTATCTGTTGTTGTTGTTGTGGTCTTCAGTCCAGAGACTGGTTTCATGCAGCTCTCCATGCTACTCTATCCTGTGCAAGTTTCTTCATTTCCCAGCACCTACTGCAACCTATATACTTCTGAATCTGCTAAGTGTATTCATCTCTTGTCCTCCCTCTACAATTTTTACCCTCCACACTGCCCTCCAATACTAAATTGGTGATCCCTTGATGCCTTAGAACATGTCCTACCAACTGACCTCTTCTTTTAGTCAAGTTGTGCCACAAATTTCTCTTCTCCCCAATTCTATTCAATATCTCCTCATTATTTATGTGATCCAACCATCTAATCTTCAGCATTCTTCTGTAGCACCACATTTTGAAAGCTTCTATTATCTTTTTCTCTAAACTACTTATTGTCAATATTTCACTTTCATACATGGCTACACTCCATACAAATACTTTCAGAAACGACTTCCTGACACTTAAATCTATACTCGATGTTAACAACTTTCTCTTCCTCTGAAATGTTTTCCTTCCCATTGCCAGTCTACATTTTATATCGTCTCGACCATCATTAGTTATTTTGCTCCCCAAATAGAAAAACTCATTTACTACTCGGGTGGTAAAGGATAGCAGCTCACTGATAGATAACTTCTTTGTAGACCAAGATAAGTTTAACCAGATAAATGCTCAGCCTGTTGAGAATGGTCTTTCTGATCATGGTGCACAGCTGGTTACAATATATGACATAGCTCCATTCAGCAATACTAAACAGTCCTCCAAAGTAGTACGTTCAGTCAATGATTTAACAATTGCAAATTTCAGGGAAAGCCTACAGCAGTTAGACTGGGATGAAGTGTACCGTGAACCTGATGCCAATTTAAAATATAATTTATTTCATGACATTTTTGTAAATGCATTTGAAAACTGCTTCCCCAAGAAAATAGTTAAATATACTCGTAAGAAACCTTGTAACAAACCATGGCTTACTAAGGGTATAAAAATATCTTGTAACCGGAAAAGGGAAATGTATCTGACAGCAAGAAAGAGTAGTGACCCAGAAACTATCAAAAATTATAAAAACTACTGTGTTATATTAAGAAAAGTTATTAAAAAATCCAGGAGTATGTGTATCATGTCTGAAATCAGCAACTCTGATAATAAAATTAAAACAATTTGGAATATTATTAAAAGAGAAACAGGTCAACCAAGAGCAGAGGAAGACAGCATTACCATCAAATTGAATGAAAGCTTTACGAACAAAAAGTCAGAAGTTGAAAATATTTTTAATAATCATTTTCTAAATGTTGTGGATATAGTAGGATCCAGGTGTTCATTAGAAGATGCTAGGCTGTTAATGGAAGAGGCCATACCTATGCAATTTGATACAATTGAAATCTCACCCACTTCTCCCTCTGAAATTAAGAAAATAATAAACTTGCTTAAAAGCAAAAACTCACATGGAATTGATGGCATTTCCAGCAAAATACTAAAAGCTTGTTCTCAACAGATAAGTAAGATTCTCAGCCACCTGTGTAATAGCTCTCTGGAACAGGGCATTTTCCCTGATAGACTGAAATATGCTATTGTTATACCTTTGCATAAAAAGGGGGATAGATCTGATGTCAACAATTACCGCCCAATCTCCCTTCTAACAGCTTTATCCAAAATTTTTGAGAAAGTAATGTATTCAAGAGTAGCTTCACATATCTGTAAAAATGAAGTACTAACAAAATGTCAGTTTGGTTTCCAGAAAGGTTTTTCAACAGAAAATGCCATATATGCTTTCACCAGTCAAATTTTGAATGATCTGAATAACCGAAAACCACCCATTGGGATTTTTTGTGATCTCTCAAAGGCTTTTGATTGTGTAAATCATGAAATTCTGCTAGACAAGCTCAAGTATTGTGGCATGAGTGGGACAGTGCACAAATGGTTTAATTCGTACCTAACTGGAAGAGTGCAGAAAGTTGAAATAAGTGGTTCTCGTAACATGCAAAGATCAGCACATTCCTCAAACTGGGGAACTATCAAGAATGGGGTTCCACAAGGGTCAGTCTTGGGTCCTTTGTTGTTCTTATTATATATTAATGACTTGCCATTCTATATTCATGAAGAGGCAAAGTTAGTTCTCTTTGCTGATGATACAAGTATAGTAATCACACCTGAGAAACAAGAATTATCTGATGAAATTGTCAATACTGTCTTTCAGAAAATTACTAAGTGGTTCCTTGTAAACGGACTCTCACTGAATTTTGATAAGACACAGTACATACAGTTCCGTACAGTGAATGGTATGACGCCATTAATAAATATAGACCTTAATCAGAAGCATATAGCTAAGGTAGAATATTCCAAATTTTTAGGTATGTCCATTGATGAGAGATTAAATTGGAAGAAACACATTGATGATCTGCTGAAACGTTTGAGTTCAGCTACTTATGCAATAAGGGTCATTGCAAATTTTGGTGATAAACATCTTAGTAAATTAGCTTACTACGCCTATTTTCACTCATTGCTTTCATATGGCATCATATTTTGGGGTAATTCATCACTGAGGAATAAAGTATTTATTGCACAAAAGCGTGTAATCAGAATAATAGCTGGAGTCCACCCAAGATCATCCTGCAGACATTTATTTAAGGATCTAGGGATATTCACAGTAGCTTCTCAGTATATATACTCTCTTATGAAATTTGTTATCAACAACCAAACCCAATTCAAAAGTAATAGCAGTGTGCATAACTACAATACTAGGAGAAAGGACGATCTTCACTATTCAAGATTAAATCTAACTTTGGCACAGAAAGGGGTGAATTATACTGGCACTAAAGTCTTTGGTCACTTACCAAATAGTATCAAAAGTCTGACAGATAACCAACAAGTATTTAAGAAGAAATTAAAAGAATTTCTGAATGACAACTCCTTCTACTCCATAGAGGAATTTTTAGATATAAATTAAGAAAAAAAATTATTAAAAAAAAATAAAAAATAAAAAAATAAATAAATAAAAATAAAAAAACACACAAAAAAATAAAGTTGTTATATTAACTTAAGTATGTTGTTAAATTAACCTAATTACATCATTACGAAATATCGTATTCATGATCCATGGAACTAGTATTAATCTAATCTAATCTAATCTAATCTAAGCGTCTCATTTCCTAATCTAATCCCCTCAGCATCACCTGACGTAATTCGACTACATTCCATTATCCTCATTTTGCTTTTGTTGATGTTCATCTTATATCCTCCTTCCAAGACACTATCCATTCCATTCAACTACTCTTCCAGATGCTTTGCTGTCTCTGACAGAATTACAATGTCATCAGTGAACCTCAAAGTTTTTATTTCTTCTCCATCGATTTTAATTCCTATTCCGAATTTTTCTTTTGTTTCCTTTACTGCTTGCTCAATATACAGATTGAATAACATCGAGGATAGGCTACAACCCTGTCTCATTCCCTTCCCAACCACTGCTTCCCTTTGATGCCCCTCGACTCTTTATAACTGCCATCTGGTTTCTATACAAATTGTAAATAGCCTTTCGTTCCCTATATTTTACCCCTGCCACCTTCAGAATTTGAAAGAGAGTATTCCAGTCAACATTGTCAAAAGCTTTCTCTAAGTCTACAAATGTAGGTTTGCCTTTCCTTAATCTATTTTCAAAGATAAGTTGTAGGGTCAGTATTGCCTCACATGTTCCAACATTTCTACGAACTCCAAACTGATCTTCCCCGAGGTTGGCTTCTAACAGTTCTTCCATTCATCTGTAAAGAATTTGTGTTAGTATTTTGCAGCCGTGACTTATTAAACTGATAGTTCGGTAATTTTCACATCTGTCAGCACTTGCTTTCTTTGGGATTGGAATTATTATATTCTTCTTGAAGTCTGAGGGTATTTTGCCTGTCTCATACGTCTTGCTCACCAGATGGTACAGTTTTGTCAGGGCTGGCGCTCCCAAGGCTGTCAGTAGTTCTAATGGAATGTTGTCTACTCCTGGCACCTTGTTTTGACTGATGTTTTTCAGTGCTCTGTCAAACTCTTCACGCAGTATCATATCTCCCATTTCACCTTCATCTACATCCTCTTCCATTTCCATAATATTGTCCTCAAGTACATCGCCCTTGTATAGACCCTCTATATACTCCTTCCACCTTTCCACTTTCCCTTCTTTGTTTATAACTGGGTTTCCATCTGAGCTCTTGATATTCATACAGGTGGTTCTTTTTTCTCCAAAGCTCTCTTTAATTTTCCTGTAGGTAGTATCTATCTTACCCCTAGTGAGATATGCCTCTACATCCTTACATTTGTCCTCTAGCCATCCCTGCTTAGCCACTTTGTACTTCCTGTCGATTTCATTTTTGAGACGTTTGTATTTTGCCTGCTTCATATACTGCATTTTTATATTTTCTCCTTTCATCAATTAAATTCAATATATCTTCTGTTACCCAAGGATTTCTACTAGCCCTCGTCTTTTTACCTACTTGTTCCTCTGCAGCCTTCACTATTTTATCCTGCAAAGCTAACCCATTCTTCTTCTACTGTATTTCTTTCCCCCATTCCTGCCATTTGTTCCCTTACGCTCTCCCTGAAACTCTGTACAACCTCTGGTTTAGTCAGCTTATCCAGGTCCCATCTCCTTAAATTCCCACCTTTTTGCAGTTTCTTCAGTTTTAATCTACAGTTCATAACCAATAGATTGTGGTCAGAGTCCACATCTGCCCCTGGAAGTGTCTTACAATTTAAAACCTGGTTCCTAAATCTCTGTCTTACCATTATATAATCTATCTGAAATATTCCAGTGTCTTCAGACCTCTTCCACATAAACAACCTTCTTTTATGATTCAGTCATGGCCTAGAGTGAGAAAAGACATTATTGTTAAATCTTTCACGAAGTGCTGCATAACTAATGCTCTTTACGGCAGTGAAGACCATCTTGTATATGAAGATATATATGAAGAGGACAATGATGATGAAGAGGAGGAGGAGGAGGAGGAGGAGGAGGAAGAAGAAGAAGAAAGTTCAGATAGTCTGGCTTAGAAACCTAATAACAAAAATGTTAAAAATTAAGTTGTGTGTTATAGTCCATTAAACATGGTAAGTGGAATTTGTCAATGAGACAGAATTCTTAAGGATTCACATCACTAACGCATTCAAATGGTAAAAACCACGACAACATGATTAGTTCCAGGCTTAGTAAACTTTATTTTATGCTCCATTCAGTGAATGATGAGCTAAATGCCAGCACACTGGCATGCATGTATTATGTTCTTTTCTATTCAGTACTACGCTATGGAATTATTTTTTAGTGTCATAGTATTGAGTTAGTGAAATTATTTACTCTGCAAAAATAGCAATTAGAATAATCCTGTATGAACACCAAAGAGAAATGTGAGAACTACTCTTTAAAAATTTAATTACTTCCTCTCCCTAGTCACTATATATTTGAACTGCTCTGTTTTATTAAATAAAACATCAATAGACTTCACAGGCATATGGCCTGTCACCATTATGGCACAAGGTCAAGGAAATTGTGAAGACTACCTTCCTATTCTACTAAACTGCATAGTAATAGTGTTAAATGTATGGGAATCAAACTGTACAACCATCTCCCAAAATGAAAGTATTCAAGAAACAATAATTTTTTTAAATAAACAAAAATCCTAGAGCAGTCCTAACAAAGCTTTGTTTCTACAGCATACAACACTTGTTTGAATGTGACCTAACATAAACTAAATTATATATTTTCATTATCTTTAAAAACTAAACTATTTGATTAGAAATAACCTATTGTTCATTAATGAACTACTGCTGTTTATTATGACCACCATTAGTATTTGAACTTATATCATTATGAATACATACATATCTTCAGTACGATGTTCACTATAAGAAACAATGTGTGATTTGTCCCATTTCATGTTCGGCATAATGTTCACGGTAGGAGAAAATGTTATGTATATACATGTTCTCGTATCATCTGTTTGAATTGTCCCATATCATGTACACTTCTGCACACTGAATGACTGAGTGGATCAATAAAGATATCAAAATTCTGAGTATGGTTGTATTTTAACTGTCAAAACCAACATTACCTTCTCTGTTGTGATGCAAGTATACCACAGTAACACCAGAGCTGAAAACAAATTTTGCCAATCCTTTGCACAGACTGTCACGAATCAGAACTGCTTAGTGAATACTCAAAATCTTAATTTAATTAGGCCTTCCACAGTACACAGTTCACCATTTAGTATACAAATTAAGTTTTGTAAGTATTTAGTCCTCAGACACTTCGACAATTACCTTCATTTGACATAGATAAAACAGACAATATTTCAATGTTATGAGAAGGAAAGTTGCTACTCACTGTATAGCAGAGATGCTGTGTCACAGATAGGCACAACAAAAAGACTCTCACAATTAAAGCTTTCTCGAAATATACCGAGGGTCTCACTGAAGCCTTCACTGACCTTAATTATCCTCCCAACCTAGTACAAAAACAAATCTTATCTTTCCACTCTCCCACCACCTCCCAAAGTCCCACCATCTGGCCACAGAGGAGCATTCCCGTCGTAACAGTACCACCTAGTACTGGAGCAACTGAATTACATTCTCCGCCAGGGTTTCGATTACCTCTTGTCGTGCCCTGAAATGAGAAATGTCCTGCCCACTATCCTTCCCACCCCTCCCACAGTGGTATCCCACTGTCGACTGAACCTACACAATATACTCGTCCATCCTTACACAACCCCTGTTCCCAATCCCCTACCTCATGGCTGGTACTTCTGTAATAAACCTAGATGCAAGACCTGTCCCATACATCATTCCACCAGCACCTACTCCAGTCCGGTCACTAACATCACCTATCCCATCAAAGGCAGGGCTACCTATGAGACCAGTCATGTGGTCTACAAGCTAAGCTGCAACTACTATCATGCATCCTATGTAGGCATGACAACAAACAAGCGCTGCCTGTCCACATGAATGGCCACTGACAAACTGTGACCAAGAAACAAGTGGACCACCTTGTTGCTGAACACCCTGCCAAACATGATATCCTTCATTTCAACTGCTTCACAGGCTATGCCATATGGATCCTTCCCACCAACACCAGCTTTTCTGAATTGCAATACATCCTACATTTCCATAACCATCCTGGCCTCAAACTTAGTTAGTCACTGTTCTCACCCATCCAGCCCCTTCCCTCCTCCCATTCCAGCAGTAAACAGCCATCATTCCACCACCACACCCAGTCTTTTTATTTCTCTCCTTTTCCACAACTTCCCCCCCCCCCCCCCCCCCATCTCTCCCTGCCCACCATTTGACCTGTAGCACTTCACTGCCCACCACCCCCACCACACAATCCCTCCCCAGCCTCCTCCTTACCTCCACACCTTCAGAGGTGGTGGTCCAGATTGCTGTACACACCAGTACCTCTAATACCCAGTAGCTCATCGTCTTGCATTGATGCATGCCTGTATTTGTCGTGGCATACTATCCACAAGTTCATCGAGGCACTGTTGGTCCAGATTGTCCTGCTCCTCAACGGCAATTCGGTGTAGATGCCTCAGAGTGGTTAGGGGGTCACATCGTCCATAAACAGTGCTTTTCAATCCATACCAGGCATGTTTGATAGGGTTCATGCTGGAGAACATGCTGGCCACTCTAGTCGAGCGATGTCCTTATCCTGAAGGAAGTCATTCGCAAGATGTGCACAATGGGGCGTGAATTGTCGTCAAAGATGAACCGCCTCACCAATATGCTGCCAATATGTTCGCACTATCGGTTGGAGGATAGCATTCATGTATTATACAACAGTCATGGCGCCTTCTGTGACCACCAGCGGTATACATTGGCCCCACATAATGCCACCCCAAAACAGTAGGGAACCTCCCCCTTGCTGCACTCACTGGACAGTGTGTCTAAGGCGTTCAGCCTGACCGGGTTGTCTCCAGACACGTCTCCAACGATTGTCTGGTTGAAGGCATATGTGACACTCATTTGTGAAGAGAACGTGATGCCAATCCTGAGCGGTCCATTCTGCATGCTGTGGGGGCCATCTGTACTGCACTGCATGGTGTCTCGGTTGCAAGGATGGACCTTGCCATGTACGTCGGGAGTGAATTTGCACGTCATGTAGCCTATTGCACACAGTTTGAGTTGTAACACGATGTCCTATGGTTGCACGAAAAGCGCATTAGTCAACATGGTGGCGTTGCTGTCAGAGCTCCTCCGAGCCATAATCCATAGGTAGCGGTCATCCACTGGAGTAGTAGCCCTTGGGCAGCCTGAGCGAGGCACGTCATCGGCAGTTCCTATCTCTCTGTATCTCCTCCGTGTCCAAACAACATTGCTTGGTTCACTCTGAGACACCTGGACACCTCCCTTATTAAGAGCCCTTCCTGGCACAAAGTAACAATGCGGACGCGACCGAACCGCAGTATTGACCGTCTAGGCATGGTTGAACTACAGACAACATGAACCATGTACCTCTTCCCTGGTGGAATTACTGGAACTGATCAGCTGTCAGAACACGTCCATCTAATAGGCGCTGCCCATGCATGGTTGTTTACATCTTTGGGTGGGTTTAGCGACATCTCTGAACAAAGGGACTATGTCTGTGATACAATAGCCACAGTCAATACCTATCTTCAGGATTTCTGTGAACTGGGGTGATGCAAAACTTTTTTTTTTTTTTCATGTGTGTAAATTCTGTGATCATGAACACAATTTTAAGTATAACTATTGCAACCAGAGAGTTTTATTTCTTATTTATTCCAAATATATAGCTAATCTTGAGTGGGCAACAGTTTTCAGATACTTGGTAAAAATTTTTTCACATGTGTTGTGAACTGTAGTGTATTTGCCTCAGAGTGTACATAATCTGAACTATTTGGTTCAGGTACAGGAGAGATGTCAAAATTGTGGTAAAACTGCACCATAAACACAGAACAACTGATCCTAAAAAAATAGTGGCATTTCTCTAACAGAATCTAGTGTAGTCCTGTTTTTTGAATCTTTGGCTTCATATTAAATATGTTTTTGTACATTAATTTATTGTATATTGTCATCCCCACGTATGCACATAATTTCCATTGGTGTGTGCATAGCGTAAAAGCCTTTTTGTTTCTTGTGTTGTATGTGTGGTTAAAATAATAATTCTTCTCAAGTAATTTTGTATGCTTTGTAGGAACATAATAATTATGTAAATGTATATAGAGGAAAGAGTTAGGACTTGTAGTTTTTTATGTAAGTCTGCAGGCTTTCATGGCCATTATCACTGAAGTTAAAATCTTCTGGGTTATTTGGCCGCAACATATTTCTTCTAAAATGATCGACCCTTCGATCCCTCTGATGGGATCTTCCTCAGGAACTTCTGGTGTGTGGACACCAGAAGATCCTGAGGAAGATCCCAGCAGAGGGGTCGAAACGTCAATCATTTTAGAAGAAATACGACGCGGCCTAATAACTCAGAAGATTTCAACTGTAAGTTTCTTTTTGGTGTACAGCACATATTTTCAGTTTCAGTATTCAAGACATACTATTTGAACTCACTTAGAAAATACCTACCCAATCACAGTCAGAATATCTGTGATCGGCTATTTTTTGTGTACTAATTTAAGTAGAATTTGCTAATTTTTACATTACAAATGTGTAATTTATTTCATAAAAAGTCAATATGTGTATTCCGGCTTAAATTCTTGTCCAAATTTAGTGCAAGGAATTTGATCATCTGTAAGTCGATTGTTATGCTGAATTTTTATGTTCCACACATTCTGAATGTTTGGTTTTGAAATGAACGTTTTCAGGTTTTTGCGATGTTAAGTTTCAACCTATTTACTTGAAACCAGTTTTCTAAGGTATCCAGTGTGCTCATAATAGAGATCAGAATTTTTTCAGCATCATCACCTTCCATTAAAATAGAAGTTTCATCTGCAAACAGAACTGATGGAGAATTTATGTTTATGGGAAAGTCATTGAAGTATGACAGAAATAGGACTGGCCCTAAAATTGAGCCTTGCAGCACATCTTGTGATACTGTACTCCACTTCGAATAATAATTCACTGTGTTTGAAGTGATGGTTACACTTTTTTTCTGTCCTGCAGGTATGATGTAAGCCATTTCATAGCACTGACCTTATTCCCACCTTTAATACGTAGATAAGCAAATCATGGTTTACGGAGTCAAAAGGTTTTGTCAGATTACAGAAGATACCAGCAACTTTACTTGGCTGATATTATCGTTATTGGAGGTGCTATTATGTGATACACTGCTTTAATGACTTCAGTGGGTTTAACACCCCACCCAGCAGAGCTTTTATTTTTTAAAGATAATATAATATTTTCCACATCCTTCATTGAGATTTATTTTAAATCTGTGAGATACTCAGCTTCTTGGTGGAGTTCAGAGGGGTTTACTTTACACTGATACTCTGCTGTGTCAACATCTGACTTCTCCACATTTATGAAGATTTCATTTAAACACATAGATACCTGTGCTGGGTTTACAATAAGGCTATCATCTACTTTGATTGTAGATATTTCATGCCTACTAACTCTGATTTGACAATACACCAAACTGCATTTGTCTTCCTTTTATGTTGTAAAATGAACTTACTGTATGCCATTTGTCTGGTTGCCTTCACAGCTGTTTTAAATACAGCTTTATGATATCCAACATACTTAGTAAAATGCTTATTTTTATTGTATTTCAGTTCATTGTGGAGTTGCCTCTTCGTGGCACTACAGATTTTTATACCTTGAATAATCCATTTAAGTTTACTGGTCATTTTGTTACGTATGGTTTTAAGTCAAAACATTTCATTGAACATATCAAGAAAGATACTGTCAAAGTTACCATTAGTTGAAATACAGCTGTCAAAAGAACATTCAAACACTTTAACTTATTATTAAATGCAGTTGAGTTATTTGCATTGAAGTTTCATTTCATATGGCTTTTGTTACATGAAATTTCTTTGTTGAAGTTGCATGAATAGTTCAGAAAGGTCAGAGGTTTCTAAATCTAAGCAAAATTTATAAAAATCTTCAAACTAATAATTCGTTGCATATTACATAACATATCTCATGCCGATGTCAATCCATCTGCATGAAAACAAAAAGTAAACATTAATACATAAATTAAGCACTTCTTACATGAGTTTTAGTACTTACTACTCATCAATTCATTCTTTATGCGAGCAGTGATCTGATTGTCAATAATTACTAGGCTTGCGTGCCTCAGCGATACAGATAGCCGTACCGTAGGTACAGCCACAACGGAGGGGTATCTGTTGAGAGGCCAGACAAACGTGTGGTTCCTGAAGAGGGGCAGCAGCCTTTTCAGTAGTTGCAAGGGCAACAGTCTGGATGACTGACTGATCTGGCCTTGTAACAATAACCAAAACGGCCTTGCTGTGCTGGTACTGCGAACGGCTGAAAGCAAGGGGAAACTACAGCTGTAATTTTTCCCGAGGGCATGCAGCTTTACTGTATGATTAAATGATGATGGCGTCCTCTTGGGTAAAATATTCCGGAGGTAAAATAGTCCCCCATTCGGATCTCCGGGTGGGGACTACTCAAGAGGATGTCGTTATCAGCAGAAAGAAAACTGACGTTCTACGGATCAGAGCGTGGAATGTCAGATCCCTTAATCGGGCAGGTAGGTTAGAAAATTTAAAAAGGGAAATGGATAGGTTAAAGTTAGATATAGTGGGAATTAGTGAAGTTCGGTGGCAGGAGGAACAAGACTTCTGGTCAGGTGACTACAGGGTTATAAACACAAAGTCAAATAGGGGTAATGCAGGAGTAGGTTTAATAATGAATAGGAAAATAGGAACGCGGGTAAGCTACTACAAACAGCATAGTGAACGCATTATTGTGGCCAAGATAGATACGAAGCCCACACCTACTACAGTAGTACAAGTTTATATGCCAACTAGCTCTGCAGATGACGAAGAAATTGAAGAAATGTATGATGAAATAAAAGAAATTATTCAGACAGTGAAGGGAGACGAAAATTTAATAGTCATTGGTGACTGGAATTCGAGTGTACGAAAAGGGAGAGAAGGAAACGTAGTAAGCGAATATGGATTGGGGCTAAGAAATGAAAGAGGAAGCCGCCTGGTAGAATTTTGCACAGAGCACAACTTAATCATAGCTAACACTTGGTTTAAGAATCATGATAGAAGGTTGTATACATGGAAGAACCCTGGAGACACTAAACGGTATCAGATAGATTATATAATGGTAAGACAGAGATTTAGGAACCAGGTTTTAAATTGTAAGACATTTCCAGGGGCAGATGTGGACTCTGACCACAATCTATTGGTTATGACCTGTAGATTAAAATGGAAGAAACTGCAAAAAAGGTGGGAATTTAAGGATATGGGACCTGGATAAACTGAGTAAACCAGAGGTTGTACAGAGTTTCAGGGAGAGCATAAGGGAACAATTGACAGGAATGGGGGAAAGAAATACAGTAGAAGAAGAATGGGTAGCTTTGAGGGATGAAGTAGTGAAGGCAGCAGAGGATCAAGTAGGTAAAAAGACGAGGGCTAGTAGAAATCCTTGGGTAACAGAAGTAATATTGAATTTTATTGATGAAAGGAGAAAATATAAAAATGCAGTAAATGAAGCAGGCAAAAAGGAATACAAACGTCTCAAAAATGAGATTGACCGGAAGTGCAAAATGGCTAAGCAGGGATGGCTAGAGGACAAATGTAAGGATGTAGAGGCGTATCTCACTAGGGGTAAGATAGATACTGCCTACAGGAAAATTAAAGAGACTTTTGGAGATAAGAGAACCACTTGTATGGACATCAAGAGCTCAGATGGAAACCCAGTTCTAAGCAAAGAAGGGAAAGCAGAAAGGTGGAAGGAGTATATAGAGAGTCTATACAAGGGCGATGCACTTGAGGACAATATTATGGAAATGGAAGAGGATGTAGATGAAGATGAAATGGGAGATACGATACTGCGTGAAGAGTTTGACAGAGCACTGAAAGACCTGAGTCGAAACAAGGCCCCCGGAGTAGACAACATTCCATTGGAACTACTGACGGTCTTGGGAGAGCCAGTCCTGACAAAACTCTACCATCTGGTGAGCAAGATGTATAAACAGGCAAAATACCCTCAGACTTCAAGAAGAATATAATAATTCCAATCCCAAAGAAAGCAGGTGTTGACAGATGTTAAAATTACCGAACAATCAGTTTAATAAGCCACAGCTGCAAAATACTAACACGAATTCTTTACAGACGAATGGAAAAACTAGTAGAAGCCGACCTCGGGGAAGATCAGTTTGGATTCCGTAGAAATTCTGGAACACGTGAGGCAATACTGACCTTAGAAAGATTAAGGAAAGGCAAACCTACGTTTCTAGCATTTGTAGACTTAGAGAAAGCTTTTGACAATGTTGACTGGAATACTCTCTTTCAAATTCTAAAGGTGGCAGGGGTAAAATACAGGGAGCGAAAGGCTATTTACAATTTGTACAGAAACCAGATGGCAGTTATAAGAGTCGAGGGACATGAAAGGGAAGCAGTGGTTGGGAAGGGAGTAAGACAGGGTTGTAGCCTCTCCCCGATGTTATTCAATCTGTATATTGAGCAAGCAGTAAATGAAACAAAAGAAAAATTCGGGGTAGGTATTAAAATCCATGGAGAAGAAATAAAAACTTTGAGGTTCGCCGATGACATTGTAATTCTGTCAGAGACAGCAAAGGACTTGGAAGAGCAGTTGAACGGAATGGATGGTGTCTTGAAGGGAGGATATAAGATGAACATCAACAATAACAAAACGAGAATAATGGAATGTAGTCGAATTAAGTCGGGTGATGTTGAGGGTATTAGATTAGGAAATGAGACACTTAAAGTAGTAAATGAGTTTTGCTATTTGGGGAGCAAAATAAGTGATGATGGTCGAAGTAGAGAGGATATAAAATGTAGACTGGCAATGGCAAGGAAAGTGTTTCTGAAGAAGAGAAATTTGTTAACATCGAGTATAGATTTAAGTGTCAGGAAATCGTTTCTGAAAGTATTTGTATGGAGTGTAGCCATGTATGAAAGTGAAACATGGATGGTAAATAGTTTGGACAAGAAGAGAATAGAAGCTTTCGAAATGTGGTGCTACAGAAGAATGCTGAAGATTAGATGGGTAGATCACATAACTAATGAGGAAGTATTGAATAGAATTGGGGAGAAGAGAAGTTTGTGACACAACTTGACCAGAAGAAGGGATCGGTTGGTAGGACATGTTCTGAGGCATCAAGGGATCACCAATTTAGTATTGGAGGGCAGCATGGAGGGTAAAAATCGTAGGGGGAGACCAAGAGATGAATACACTAAGCAGATTCAGAAGGATGTAGGTTGCAGTAGGTACTGGGAGATGAAGAAGCTTGCACAGGATAGAGTAGCATGGAGAGCTGCATCAAACCGGTCTCAGGACTGAAGACCACAACAACAACAACAACAACAACAACAACACTTAGTGCTTTGAGTTTGAGAATCTACGCAATAACAATACAAACCACTATAAGCTAGATAAGACAGTGTTACAATAAATGCATTTTTAATATTATTTATTTGACTGTTAAATGTGACAAATATAATGTAAAGGAAGGGAGAAAGAGAATAATGTAATCAAACATCTTGTATTTCAGTTGGAGGGGAATTTAAAGTCCAGAGAGAAGAAATAGAAACTGGTATTTGCCAATGAGATTGTGATTCTGTCAGAAACAGCAAATGACTTGAAAGATCAGTTGAACAAAATGGATAGTGCATTGAAAAGATGAATATCAGCGAAAGTAAGACATTAAATTGGGCAATGCTGAAAGAATTAAATTAGAAAATGAAAGACTAAAAATAGTAGATGGGTTTTGATTTGGGCAGCACAATAAGAGATAATGGACAATGTTAGCATCGAATAAAAATTTCAATATCAGAAAGCATTTTCTGAAGGTATCTGTCTGGTGTGTAGCACTGTGTTAAAGTGAGATGGGGGTGATACACAGTTCAGAAGAGAAGGGAATAAGAGTTTATGATATGTGGTGCTACAGAAGAAAGTTCAAAATTAGATAGATGGATCTAATAACAGACACAGGGGTAAAAATTGCAAATGGAGAGCAATGCTCGAATACAGTATGGATGTTTAAATGGATAAAGACTGTAGTAGTTAGGAAGAGATGAAGAGGCTTGCACAGCATATACTAATGTACTACTGTGGAGAGCTGCATCAAACTTTTCTTGAGACAGAAGACCACAACAGCCTAAAAGTAGTCAGCACTGAGAAGGCTGGATTGTAAACAACAATGCTTCATTAGTCACGTTTGTATTGTAGATTGAATGCTCATGCATTTCTTTGACTAGTCGAATGACTTACCCAATCAACTGTATAAGGCACTTGCTCTTCCATGGTAAATTTCAACCAAACTGTAAAATAAATATGGCTTCCACTGGATCTTAATATTTTCTTCAACATCAATTTCTCTCTTATATATGCAGACTCGCTAACACAGACTTAATGCACTGAAGCAGGCTACAGTTACAGCCTGTTTTAATTCAAAATGGCTATTAAACAGTAGAAGATCGACCTTTTGCAGAAAGACGTCATATATCTACACAACAATGTGCGTTTTCTTTACTATGCTTACAGTCAAATCACCGAATGTGGAACATAGGAAACTTGTATGGAATGCAACACTTACATTATTTAATGTATCAAATAAGCCACCACAACTGTAGCTGAAGGGAAAACCACACGGTTGTGATGATAAAATGACAGAATCAATAAAACTGTTTCACAACACAGAAGAAACCAATTCAACAATTGTCCCTGCAGTTCAACTGCAAACCACAAGAATTTTAATCACAGTTGCTTTTGATTTCATTTACAAAAATATTCGTGTATTAGAAAGTGGAATGAAGAGCAAGTGAGCAAATCACTAAACTACGTATAAAATTGCTTTGTGTAAAAGAAAGTGGCAATCTTAATCAGAACAGACAGCAAAAGAAATACAGTACATGCTTGAAATGTGTGTTTATATTCTCTTGCTTTCAGCAGAGTAAGCTGCACTTATACACACATTTGGAAGTATTTCTTTATGAATAAATTATTGCTTACATCACTAAATCAATGAGATTAGGCTGTTTTACACTTATTTTGCAATCATTCATATCTCTTGATAATTTGTTAATGCTTGGAATGAAAAATATATCAACTATTTTTTTAATTAAGTAGAAAAAGTAATTAAAGAAACCAATGTCATTCCAAATGTCAGTTGATAACAATCATTAGACTTTAACTGAACTGTCTAGAAGATTTCCTGGAAATCTGTCGAGGCTATTTGCTCTTTGACATTCGTGTCTATAAAGATAACGCATTTTATTTTACTGTGTCAGTGGGTTTACCTGGAATTATTCTTGAGGAAAAGAACTGCTTGTAATTAGAGGAGAATTAATACAATAAAACTTCATTATGTTGAAAGAAATGGAAATAAAATGAAAAGTTCAATGAGTGCTAAAGTTAAAGAATATAGCTGAACGATATAACCATTTTAAAAACCACTGTAGGCTGTTAGTTTTATGCAAACTGCCTTTATTGCGTCACATATGTATTTCACATTACTGGTCAGTTTCAGCCCTTGGTCATTTTCAAATTATAGTTTTCGTGATGTGTGTGTCATATTTAAAGTCAAAGGCATTTTGTAATTGATATATTTATTTATGTGCCATTAAATGAATTTGCAAGGACCAAGAAGCTAGCTGTTCGTAGTGTCTTTACTTATATGATGTGCTGTACAATGTGGGCTTGGAAGCAGGTTGTGATGTGTGAGACAATATAAGTAAACATTCAACATGTGTGTGAGGGTACAAGTGTCAGTCCACACTTAGCATGAAACAGGTTTCAAATGTCACACACAGAGCACCAATGTTATACATCTGAAAATGACCAATGGCTAAAACTAGCCAACAATGTGAAATATATACAAGGTGCAATAAAGGCACCTAACAAAGTAAATCTGACAGCCTACAGTTGTTTTTAAAATGGTTGCATCATTTAGAAGTTAATTGAGGCTGTGGATCCATACGTGAAGGAATGTAAAGAACATTATTCAAATTCTACAATTCTATAACTTAAACTGCTTTTTAATCTATAGCACTCGTATAATAGATTTTTGAAGTCATGCAGCCTTTAACAAATGCAACATAAGAGAAAAGGTAGCTGTATATTAACAATAGTAACACTTCAGAGATCAAAGTTTATAACTTCCAAAACCTGAAAGAGATATTTACACTATCATGATTTATCCTTATGTTTAAAAAGAGGAGGAAATAAACAAACAGCTCTCATGATGTGTGTCACACCACCAGAGAAACGAGTCTTTGGGTCTTCAGACCACTGTCGGGGAGAAAAACTAACCGATACATATATTAAAATGACTGAGCTTCATTCAAACTGTATAGATCATATATCCAAGATCAAGAGTCAGTAGTTTATTCATTATATACGATAGTGCTTCACCACACTCATCAAAACTTTTATTTGACTAATTAGTTGCAGTGGATTTGAAAGTTCTTGAACAGATGCCCATCTGCCACACTCTTGTTGAACATAGTTTCACCATGTTTTGTAAACAAAGATTCCGACCCGTGAATGGCAATTTTTTACACTTGACGAGCTTATGTTCATGTGGAATGATGAATGTGTCCAGCCACCAGAAAACACACAGATTATGTACACTGATCAGAAGTCACGAAAGATGAAGTGATGAATTAAGTGTAATATAAATCTACATCTACATGATTACTCTGCAATTCACATTTAAGTGCTTGGCAGAGGGTTCATCGAACCACAATCATACTATCTCCCTACCATTCCACTCCCAAACAGCGCACGGGAAAAACTAACACCTAAACCTTTCTGTTCGAGCTCTGATTTCTCTTATTTTATTTTGATGATCATTCCTACCTATGTAGGTTGGGCTCAACAAAATATTTTCGCATTCGGAAGAGAAAGTTGGTGACTGAAATTTCGTAAATAGATCTCGCCGCGACGAAAAACGTCTTTACTTTAATGACTTCCATCCCGACTCGAGTATCATATCTGCCACACTCTCTCCCCTATTACGTGATAATACAAAACAAGCTGCCCTTTTTTGCACCCTTTCGATGTCCTCCATCAATCCCACCTGGTAAGGATCCCACACCTCACAGCAATATTCTAACATAGGACGAACGAGTGTAGTGTAAGCTGTCTCTTTAGTGGACTTGTTGCATCTTCTAAGTGTCCTGCCAATGAAACGCAACCTCTGGCTCACCTTCCCCACAATATTAGCTATGTGGTCTTTCCAACTGAAGTTGTTCATAATTTTTACACCCAGGTACTTAGTTGAATTGACAGCCTTGAAAATTGTACTATTTATCGAGTAATCGAATTCCAACGGATTTCTTTTGGAACTCACCTCACACTTTTCGCTATTTAGCGTCAACTGCTACCTGCCACACCATACAGCAATCTTTTCTAAATCACTTTGCAACTGATACTGATCTTTGGATGACCTTACTAGACGGTAAATTACAGCATCATCTGCGAACAACCTAAGAGAACTGCTCAGATTGTCACCCAGGTCATTTATATAGATCAGAAACAGCAGAGGTCCAAGGAAGCTTCCCTGGTGAACACCTGATATCACTTCAGTTTTACTCGATGATTTGCCGTCTATTACTACGAACTGCGACCTTCCTGACAGGAAATCACGAATCCAGTTGCACAACTGAGACGATACCCCATAGGCCCACAGCTTGATTAGAAGTCACTTGTGAGGAACAGTGTCAAAAGCTTTCCGGAAATCTAGAAATACGGAATCAACTTGAGGTCCCCTGTCCATAGCAGCCATTACTTCGTGCTAATAAAGAGCTAGTTGCGTTGCACAAGAACGATGTTTTCTGAAACCATGCTGATTATGTATCAATAGATCGTTCCCTTCGAGGTGATTCATAATGTTTGAATACAGTATACGCTCCAAAACCCTATTGCAAACCGACGTCAATGAGATAGGTCTGTAGTTTGATGGATTACTCCTACTACTCTTGTTAAACACTGGTGCGACCTGCGATTTTCCAATCTTTTGTTGGTACAGATCTATCGGTGAGCGAGCGGTTGTATATGATTGCTAAGTAGGGAGCTACTGTATCAGCGTAATCTGTAAAGGAACCTAATCGGTATACAATCTGGACCTGAAGACTTGCCCATATCAAGCGATTTGAGTTGCTTCACAACCCCTAAGGTATCTACTTCTAAGAAACTCATTCTAGCAGCTGTTCGTGTTTCAAATTGTGGTATATTCCATTTGTCTTCTCGGGTGAAGGAATTTCGGAAAACTGTGTTCAATAACTCCGCTTTAGCGGCACAGTCATCGGTAACAGTACCATCGGCACTGCGCAGCAAAGTTATTGACTGCGTCTTGGCACTTGTGTACTTCGCATACGACCAGAATTTCTTCGGATTTTCTACCAAATTTCGAGACTGTTTCGTTGTGGAACCTATTAAAGGCATCTCGCATTGAAGTCCATGCCAAATTTTAGCCAATCTTCGGGATTTCGCGTTTTTCTGAACTTCGCATGCTTTTTCTGTTGCCTCTGCAACAGCGTTTGGACCAGTTTTGTGTACCATGGGGGATCAGTTCCATCTCTTACCAATTTATGAGGTATGAATCTCTCATTTGCTGTTGCTACTATATCTTCGAATTTGAGCCACATCTCGTCTACATTTGCATAGTCAGTTCGGAAGGAATGGAGATTGTCTCTTAGGAAGTCTTCTAGTGACACTTTATCCGCTTTTTTAAATAAAATTATTTTGCGTTTGTTTCTGGTGGATTTGGAAGAAATGGTATTGAGCCTAGCTACGACGACCTCATAATCACTAATCCCTATATCAGTCATGATGCTCTCTATTAGCTCTGGATTGTTTGTGGCTAAGCGGTCAAGTGTGTTTTCGCAACCATTTACAATTCACGTGGGTTCGTGGACTAACTGCTCGAAATAATTTTCGGAGAAAGCATTTAGGACCATCTCGGAAGATGTTTTCTGCCTACCACCGGTTTTGAACAAGTATTTTTGCCAACATATTGAGGGAAGGTTTAAGTATGAGTGGGGTATTTATTTGTTACGAGACTCAAATTTTCTCTGAACTGTTCAGCAACTATATCATCGGAGTCTGGGGGTCGGTAGAAGGAGCCAAATATTAACTTAGTTCGGCTGTTAAGTATAACCTCCACCCATACCAATTCGCAATAGTTTGAAAATGCAAAATATGTGGAGTGCTACACAACTTTTCTGTTACTCCTTGCATTTTGAGATTTAATGTCATCCACAGATCTTTGGTTTTCTTTCACATCCCGGTCTTCACCATCAACTATAACGGCATTAAATCTTACCTAAACACAAGTAGAATATTTCCTCTTCAATCACCATACAGTTGTACTTAGTTTAATCAATGCACAAAACTGCAGTACAATTTCTTACTTTGACTCCCAAAGTAGAAATATGATACTAACATCTTGTACGCACACTACGTATTAAACATTATCCCAAGTTCAAAATTGGTTACATACAGTATGTTTCTAAATGAATATCAGGGTTTTAATGCTTTACAATATTTATTACATTAAACTTACAGTTATAAATGATATGTCAAATGAAAGAGCAACGCCAACAGTTGTGTTTGGCACCAGTGCCACCTCACTGGCATAGCGAAGTACGTGATTGGTTGAACTTCACTGTACCCAAGCACTGCATAGGCCGCAAGGAGCCCAAGGACAGGGCTTGCTCTGCATGGCCTCCACATTCACCCAACCTAACGCCATATGATTTTTTTCCTTTGGGGCTTCATCGAGGATCGTGTGTATGTGCCTCCACTACCAGCAGACCTCCCTGTATTGAGAAGCTGTTGCTATAATCACTGAAGACACACTTATCAACGTTTAGGAAGAACTCTGCTCTAGACTTGATGTGTGCCATCAGACAAATGGTGCTCACATTGAACATTTATAAGGTTCTTGGTAAAACTGTTTGAGTTGCTTTTTCATTTGATATATGATTTATAACTGTAAGTTTAATATAATAAATATTATAAAGTGTTAAAACCCCGATATTCATTTATAAACACCCTGTATTACTTGACAGAATTTGGAGTTGTGGCTCATCTGCTCACATTACTTTTAGATATTTATGTCCATTTAAGTTTATTTTTAAGTGAAATTACATTCTTTATTATTCAGCACAAAACTAAATTTCTACCACATTTTATTGTTTATCAAAATTAAGTTTTTGTTACATTTTTAGAGTATAAACATCAAATTGCTTAAAATTATCAATAAATTTTCAGAGTACTATTTTTGCTTTATTTGCTGTATCAGCTCCCCCATGTGATTTTTTTCAGTTTTGGTTCTAATTTTTGAAGTTATGCCTAACATTACCAAAATTCAAGTCTTACTCGCAGTGCCATAGGTTATGTGAGCGGAAGTTACCAAGAACTACTCACGTCAAGCCTGATACAAGAGCGCTGCTCAACTGATATCTTGACATTTTCTTCAAAAAGAATTTGGAAACAACTGAAGAACCACAAACTATGTACAAGAGCAAAATACCTCAATATAGGTAATTTGTTTCATCTAAAAGACAATATGTTAATTATATCAAAACACAGAAAAATCTGATTCCAAATTCGTACTCTGTTAACCAATTGCAGTCATTTGATATACATATCAACCCCATTCTGTTCAGTTTTTATTTTGGCATTTATGTAGTGTTTTGTTCTCCTCCATTGTCTTCTTTCCTTCTAGGTCATGTCAATCCAGTTCAATTGACATATTGTAAACACGACTTGCACGTGAACAGAACCAGCAATCTGTGAGTGCGCTGAATTCTATTTAGATGCATTGAATCTTGATTAAAATTGACCTTCAGTGGAATTTGAAATTGTGTAAAAGATAATTTGATTCAAAAAGCAGTTTGTAATTCTGACACACGACTTGTCTGATGCCATGATAATGATATCACAAGCAACCATTATCAAATAAGACGCCACAGCTGAGGTGGGCAGTTAGTAGAAATGACGAGAGTGACAGGTGGTGGTTGGTTTGGCAGCTACATCTGTGAGTCACTTCAGATGATACTGCATTTTTGTTTCTGAGTAATAGCATTTTGGCAACACTGATGGAAGCCGTATTGGAATGCATCTCAGACTTTTTTATTTGTACTGGGTGCTAATAACAAACAAGCATTATGTAATGTTTTGTTTATTAATTAAGCCTTAATACCACCTCAGACAACATATGCAACTGTGGTCCTACAACCCTGGCTGAAACATTGACCAAGAATTTCCAAAGGGGTTGTGGGTGTGAATATTTACAGATGGGGGCTCAATAATATGCCAGAAAATAAACATAAGCAGCTCTCACATTGCAGATAAGTTAATTAATTTTGATGAAACCTGTCTCTGTATAAGGTCACATCACATTGAAAAGCAGTTCTTCAGAAAATAGTCCCTTTGTAATGTGGACCATCTACTTCCTTTTGTGTTGAGAACTCAAGGGCTGCAAAAATGATACCAATCTGATTTCAAAACTTTTTTGTCTGAAATATATTACACTCTGGCATGAGTTAGCATTGAAAATAATAATGAAAATATACAGTAAATAAACTTTTTAATGAAATGAACATTTTACACTACCTGCCTGGATGGAGATGTGTGCTGAAGTGTCCCTTCCGGGGACAGGGATGTGCGCCAGACCAGAACTGAATCTGCCCAGAATTTAATGACGAGAGTCAGTGTGCTGGCCAGCCTGGATCTGGTTTTTAGGTGGTAGCCAAGACCCACCTCAGTTACACAATTTGCAAACATTTAGAACACTTTCATTTACTTTAAAGTGAATAACACTACATGCTGACAGTTGGGGGTACATATTTTTTCATCCTGTGTGGGAGTGGGGGGGGGGGGGGGAGACTGTGGTGACAATGGGAAGAGCCTTTGGTCCCTCCTTAAATTAAACATGCCGAATCCATTAATAACCATGCCAACCCTGCGTCAATGCGGGACAAAGGCACAAGGAAAAGAAGAATGAACTTTTTACTCTGCTGGAACGTGTATATTTTAATGAAACTTCATAAAACATTAAAATTATGTATCATATAAGTATTCAAAATTGGATATTTTCCTTTTAAAATCAATACTCAATTGGAGAAGTGTTACCACACTTGAATTTGGAAGTTCCTGTTTGAGGCTGGTCTACAACACAATATTAACACACGATGTTTTGATATCTGGTGATAGTTCCATTCACGTTATATTTTGTTCTCTGGATAAATCAATTCCGCAGGAGATTCCGAGTCTGAGGCTTAAAAAATATATAAGTCATACATTTTGTTATCAAGGATTTCAAATATGTACTTCAAAACATACTTTACTGTGGGGGAGAAGGCTTTACTCCAAACAGTCATATGTGCCAAGGAATTAAACAAATAATGTCCATTACTGAATGTGAATATAATCTGATAACACAACAGTTAGAAGGGTAAACATTACATAATTTCATAGTTATGGGCGAAACAGTAGAGACAGTGATCTCATTAAGACAAATCTGTGGAAATTTCACATACAGAAGACAACAGCTTTCATTTATTGAACTTCAGTGGGTAATAAAACACACACTATTCCTTTTCCAGAGTTGATGATGATGATGATTATGATGATACAGACAATAATATATAATACTTAATAACAACAATAAAATATAGTTCAAAATGTTATTAAAAAGATAAAAATTGATAAGATATATTAATATAAATCAATTCACTGAAGATACATAGTGATCTGTTCTCATCTTTTGCACCTGAAGATGTACCATTACACCAAACTAAATACAAGGAAATAGCACTTCAGTTTTAACACAGAAATTCTATGTGAGCATAGCACGTATTGCATCTGGCAAGCGACGAAGATACCAGCTGTGATCCTGACCGGGGGCTGTCGCGAGAACACCGGCAGTGTTTTGATGAGGAGTGCTGGAATTGTATGGGTAAGAATGCCCATGTACATCTGTCAACTGTCCGCCTGCAGCAACCAACACTGCTTCAGGAGCACAAGTGTCCCAACGTTTGCAGCCTGCACTTGCAAACACATATGCGTGTGCCTTACCTTCCAATAACAACAAAACCTGGAAGTCAAAGAAACATACATTAGCAATTAATATAAATCTCACTAATAAGCATCAACATTATAACACTTAAGCAAATATTAAGTACTCTAATTTTATCAAATTTTCTCCTACTTTTGTATTTCATATATAACAAAGTTATCCTTAAAAAAGTAAAACTGAATACTAAAACCAATTTCACTGATATTTCCACATTGTGGTAACAGAAATTGCATCTACCAGTAAACAACCAAAAACCAATGCATAAATTCACTTCAGCAAACACCATTATCACTCACAGGCATTAGTCTCAAATACAAAATTCCACTGGAGATTACAAAACTCAACATCTCCTCCAAAAGTGGTAATTCTTTGGTGACAATATATAGTTAGACAGGAAATTACAAAAATCAGTATCTCCTTAAGAAGTAATTTTATGGACCATGATGGTGCTTCTCATACAGTATTAAAATCATGTGCTGATTTGCCAGAACTATCCTTCAGCAATCTCTGTCATCAGGTGCATATAGAACACCAGTGTGACTCATTCTTTAGTACTTCTTGAGTGTTTGGGATCCCTGTCAGGTCAGATTAAAGGAAAACACTGAAGCAATTCACAGGCAACAAATTAGATTCGTTACCAATAAGTCTGATCAACATGTGAGGAATACGGACATGCTTTGTATACTCAAATGGGAATCCCTGGAAATAAGCCGACAATGTTTTCATGAAACACTGTTCAATAAATTTAGAGAACTGACCCTTGAAGCTGACTGCAGAATGATTTTCCTGCCATCAACATACTTTTCACATAATGACTACGAAGATAAGAGAATATAGGCAAAACAGACCATTGTTTTTCCCTCATTCTATTTTCAAGCCGAACAGGAAAAGAAACACTTGTTATGGTACAAGGTACCCTGTGCCATGCGCCATATGGTGGCTTGTGGAGTATGTATATAGACGAATATGTAGGTTAAGTAAGCTTACTCACCCTTCATCATCCTGACACCCCTTAAACCAGAATTTTCCAACAACTGCCTTATGCTATACATATACAAATGACATCCATATTAATCTAATAAAATTCCGCAAATTATTAGTTTTTCTCAGTGTTACAAAAGAAAAATGAATTTTTTTACAGTTATAAGGTTCTTACAACAGGACAGGGGCAAGTGGGCATACCAGGATCCGCTCAGTATCTAAATGAACCCCATCTTTCCTAAGTCCTTGACACTAAATTAACCACTCACTACAAAATATGCAACTAAAAGGAATGAAAAAGGAGGTGGAAGGTGTGGGTGTTGAGAGAATATGTAGCAAGATATTTTTGATTTGAGATTTCACTTATGAAGCAAAATGATTCCCATTCAGTAAGAAATCTCTTAAAAATGTGAAATCATAGTGAGGGAGAAATTATTGAAAGGAAGACATCAGCTACGAAAATGTTATCAAGCAGGAACCAAATTACTTCTCACAGTAACTAAGGGCTTTAAAAAATAATGGGCCAGAAGGATGCGAATGAGAAACACTCTATGTAATGATATGTTGCTGAACTATTCTACAGCACAGTATAATGAATGCCCTGCTGTTGATGTTATAACTGATTGAGCTTGATCTCCACATCTCTCTTCATGGTTGGCATAGAATGCTAATGCATTGACATTAATGACTATAGCAGTTATAAATATCAGTTTCGGAATCTGCTAAAATGCTTCCTATTCGATAATTTTGACATTAGACTTAGTGGTAACAAATGGGTATGTTTTAGTCATCATCATCATCTTGGACAGTTTCCAGCCTCTGGCTGGGTCTGTTTCAAACATAAGCCTCTCCATCGTCTTCTGTCTTGCCACCATCTCTCCATCTTCAACTTGGTCCAGTCTTCTCCTTTCTTCCTCCACTCCTTTCAGCCACTTATCTCTCAGTCTTCCTCTTGGTCTCTTTCCTTCCAATTTCATTTCGTGTATCCTCCTGGGTATCCTGTTCTCCTCCATTCACTTAACATGGTCATACCATCTCACCCTTGGTTTCTCTTCCATTCGCTTAACATGGTCATACCATCTCAGCCTTGGTTTCTCTATCTCCTCCTGTAATGGTTCCACCTTCATTAACCCTCTGATCCTCTCATTTCTTAACCTGTCTATCTTTGTCACTCCAATACTGTTCCTCAAGAATTTCATCTCACTAGCGTGTACTTTGCTTTTCTCTCTTCCTTTCATAACACTGGTTTCGGATGCATATGTCAGGATTGGGACATAGTATGACCGGTATATAAGCTTTTTACTGATTTGGGGTACATGCTTGATCCATATCAGGCTTCTGACACTCTTCCAAAATGCTTCTGCTTTTCTCCCCCATTCGTTTATTTCTCTGTCTCCCCCCCCCCCCCCCCCCCCCGCCCCCCATCTTCCTGTATCTGGCTTCCTAGGTACTTGAAAATCTCCATTCTCCTCAATTGTTCCCCACCAACTGTTATTCCAGTTGTTCCTCTCTGCTTCATTCTTGTAGTGATAATTATCTCACTCTTACTTATACTAAATTTCATCCCATATTCTTGTACTGTTCATTCCCATATGTCCAATTGCTCTTGTATTTCCTCCTCCTTATTCCTCCAAATCATCAGATCACCTGCAAACATTATAGCTTTCATCTTTCCTTCACCAATTACTTGTGCTATTGTACTCATTATATTATCCATCACTACAATGAAGGGTAATGGTGAAAGTGCACTTCTGTGCCTCAAACCATTCTTCTGTTCAATCCAAGCTGATCTCTCTCTCCTCCCACTTTCACACAGCTTACACTTCCATGGTACATTTCCCTTATCCTCCAAATAATCTGTTTTGCTACTCCTCTGTTCTCCAAGGCTTTCGACACTTTGCTTCTATGTACACTATCATATGGTTTTTCAATGTCCAGGAAGATAATTAGTAGATCTATTCCATATTCATAATGCTGTTCCTGCAGTTGTCTTACAGCAAAAATTAGACCCACCATGGACCTCACTGTTCTGAAGGCATGTTGCTCTTCTCTCATCCCTCCTTCTAATTTTACCTGAATTCGGGCTTCCAAAATTTTCTCAAAAATATTTGCACAATGAGTCATCAGTGTTGCCCCCCTATAGTTCTTGCACTCTTTTCAATTTCCCTACTTTACGATCGGGACAATTATTTCCTTCTTCCAGTCTTCTGGGATCATCTTCTGTCTCCACACAATTTTCATTACTTGATATAGGCGTTGTATCCCCACCTTGCCTGCTGCTCTCACTGTCTCTACACTTAGCTCATCCAGACCTGGTGACTTCCCTCCCTTCATCTTGCCCAATGTCTCTTCCACTTCTCCCCATGTAAGGTCTTTTTCTATTTGCTGTTCCTCCTCTTTTTCTCCTCGGCTTGTTCCTCATCATCCAGGTCTCCATTCAGGTTCAGGAGTTCTTCAAAATACTCCTTCCACATATTCTTGAGTTCCTCCTTATTCTCTACATTTTGGCCACTTTTGTTCACCATTCAGGCATAATCTGCTGTACCATTCTTCTTCTTACTTGTAATCATCTCATATAACACCTTTTTTTTTTTTAACCTTCACTATTCTCCTCCATCATTCTGGTCCACTGTTCCATCCACTTTCTTCTCTCCCCTGCCACTACTCTTTTTGCTTCTTTCTTTCTTGCTTGATACTCTTCTCTTGTCTCTACTTAGTATGTTTTAATAAGTTAGTGTATATTCATGTATTATAGGAAAATCTATTGAAGATGCTACAAGTAGCTAAAGCAGCTAGGAGCATAACTGCCAATTACAGCTATGTGACGAATAAGGGAAAGAACCAGGATAGATCCTGAGACTCAGTACAAATTTTCAAGCTATATTGATATTAGACCTTAAGGCAACAATCTTGGATGTATTGCATTACAGGGAACAAATGTGAATGGGTTGCTCACCAGCCTATCCTGTCTGCTTTTCTCCAGGAAAAATATTTTACAGGTAATGTGAAGACTGACCCATAGCTAAATGACAACATTTTCTGGAGAATTGAGGCCCTGTTGATACACAATCAGCACACGAGGTGGTTGTGTTGAGCCCAAGTTGTAAGATTTAGAAAAACTCAGTGAGGTTGAGACTACACTTAGCATAGCTCTGTCAAAGTCTTTAGCAGTGTCCATATGGCTCTTCGAACTTGTGATGATTTGCTAGAGTGCCTTGGGTAGGATTATGACTACTATATTTCAATTTCTGGAACATCAGTATTACAGCACCACTGGAAGAGTATTGGGAGTTGTAGACAGTGAACTCTAGCAATAGCTCCAAACCATGGGATACACAATTAACTGGTAACAAGTCTACCAGAAACCAAATTGACTGTATACGCTTTTATTTGGGGAAAATAAACCACAAAACTTGTAGTTCAAAGGATAGATTAGTTGAGCTTCAGAAGGAGTAAAAGAAGAGCAAATGGGATATGCTATGCTATCAGAATTGAAACAATCAAGTGAGGTCAAAACAGATTTAAAATCAGGACATACATTTTACTGCAAATGAAAATAGCAGGGGAAGGGGAAATTCAGATGTAGACTTTATTGTAAATGAGAAAATTAAAAACACTATTTCAAATATTAAAAAAATCTCAGAAAGAATACTGAGACCTATTTGAAAAATGAACAACAGATACGGCATTGAAATTATTCAAGTATATGCACCAACATAGGTGTTCTGAAGAGGAGTTACAGGAACTGATAACTGACAGTAAATCCCACTACAAGTTTGTAATGGGAGGTGACGCAGTAGAAGAAAAAATACGATTCCTCAGTGAGGATACTATGGGCATGATACAAGAAGTGACAGAGATCATCCACTCATTGCATTTGCCAAGAACATGTTAGTTTTCAACTAAATGTTTCAGAAGAAAACAAACAGAATATGGGCTCGGCAGGGACCAATGGGACATAAAAAATAAAGAAAATTAGATTGGATCCGATAGAATTTCAAATGATCACAGCTAGGAAGACCTAAGAGAAGAAAGCAGAAACATAAATTATGAGAATTTATTTAAGAATAGGGAGGTATACCACATCACATTAAGCAACAAGATCAGCATCTTATAAAAATCAAAATTAAGCACCAAAAACTGAAATCAAGATGGAAAAATACTTTCCACTCTACCCAGAATCATTATTCACAACTATTTATCCACTGCAAAATATAACGACAGGTGAAAATGCACAATGTGCGAGTACATACGCATGACATGGCAATGTTAACATTCCAGATCAGGTTCACGCAGTCTGAATGCATACTTCAACAGTATCATGTGTCCAATAACACTGATAGATTTAATATTGCGAGTTCACATCTGTATTTAGTTACACTGTGCTAAAGGAAGCTCTCATGCAGCATCGCATACTGTCACCAGAGATGCGGCTGCAAAAAAAAATTCGCAGATGTAAATATGGGTGACAAGACTCCGTCACAAATACTCAAAGCTCTACATACATGAGCAGGCCTGGAACCTTACGTGTATTGTAGCTTTGTAAACTTCCAGTCAATATCCATGCTGTCATTGCAGCTCAGACTTGCCATTGGAAGTCTCAGCAAAGAAAGCAAAAACCATTGCAAACAGCTTAAGTCATGTTTCTTTGTGTACAATAATTAACAATGGTTATGACAGAGACTCTAATGCTTTCATAGTGGAAGCTGACATCACTGATACTGCAACACACATGAATACTTTAGATCGGCATAACGCATCGACCAAACCCAACAAGGACCAGCTAGCAGCACAAGAGGCAAAACTCAACACATAAGTAGATACACATCAACAGCAGTTACGGAGTCGTAGTTGGATAAAACAGAAAAATTTCATACCACACGGTACCACTTTATCTGCAGTCAACTGATCATACTGATTGTTTAAGCAGGACCAGTCATCAACTGAAAAGTTTCTTAGTGACACGAGTTCAGAAATCAGTGTCCCCAAGAATGACTGGTGACATGCTGACAGCAACCACACAGAATGTGAGAATCACTATCTATGACAAAGAACTGTTAGTGTTACACCTGGAATCAAACTTCCACCCGACTAGGACTTTTGTGATTGCAGACATGCCTGGTCCTATAATTGAAGCAGACTTTTTACGCAACTGTTGACATATGCCTGACATGATCAACCAGTACCCACAGGAAGGTTACTGTCTACCATGGCAGGTTAAGTGCAGTGCAATTTGCCCATGGATTTCTGCACCAAGATGTCTGGCACCTCTACTGTGATATCCATGCCGGAGTAATTGAAGCAATTCTATACCCACAACATGTGTGTCGCGCAAGAAGAAACCCTTGACTTTTGATGATATGTGTACTGTCAGCGATATCATAGCATTATCTGAGGAGCAACTTTTTTATAATCTGTCTGAAGACTCTCCAGCACTCACCAAACATGCCTGTGCTACCACGAAATCCTCATGCAATACTCTACACCATATCTCCATGACAAAAGGTCAACCCATCATTTTCTGCCCATTGTGTCTGCCTCCAGAGAAGCTGCTTGTGGTGCAAACAGAGTGTGATCAACTTCTGAAAGTAGGTATTGTATTTTTTATTTATTTATTTATACGTCAAGTTCTGTAGGACAAAACTGAGGAGCAAATCTCCAAGGTCATGGAACGAGTCAGTACATGAAATTACAACATAAAAGTAATAACAGATAAAAATAAAATGTTAATGATCCCATGAAAAGTCAAGTCATAAGTTTAAGTAAACACAATCAACAATATAACATAACAATCAGCTTAAGTTTTAAGGAACTCCTCAACAGAATAGGAGTGACCCATGAAACTCTTCAGTTTTGATCTGAAAGTGCATGGACTACTGCTAAAATTTTTGAATTCTTGCATTAGTTTATTTTAAAAATGGATGCAGTAGTATACTGCACACCTTTCTGCACAAGAGTTAAAGAAGTCCGACCCAAATGCAGGTTGGATTTCTGCCGAGTATTAACTGAGTGAAAGTTGCTTATTCAACGGAATAAGCTGATACTGTTAACAAGGAAGGACAGTAAAGAATATATATAAATTAAGAGGCCAATGTCAAAATACCCAGACTAGTGAACAGGGGTCGACAAGAGGTTCGTGAACTTACACCACTTATTACCCGAACTGCCCATTTCTGAGCCAAAAATATCCTTTTAGAATGGAAAGAGTTATCCCAAAATATAATACTCATACCATATGACATAAGTGAGTGAAAATAAGCAAAGTAGAGTAATTTTTGTGTCGAACAATCACTTCAGATAACAATTCAAATAGTAAAAATGGCAGTATTAAGTCTCAGAACAAGATCCTGAAAGTGAGCTTTCCATAACAGTTTACTATGTATCAGAACACCTAGAAATATGAACTGTTCAGTTTCACTAATCATATGCCCATTCTGTGAAATTAAAACGTCAGGTTTTATTGAATTGTGCGTTAGAAACAGTAAGAATGAGTCTTATTGTGATTCAGCATTAGTTTATTTTCTGCAAGCCATGAACTTATAGCATGAACTGCACTATTTGTTGTGTGCAATGTTGCACACAACATCCTTTACTACCAAGCTAGTGTCATCAGCAAACAGAAATATTTTAGAGTTACCCATAATACTAGAGGGCACATCATTTATATAAATAAGGAACATGAGTGGCCCCAACACTGATCCCTGGGGCAACCCCCGATTGACCGTACCTCATTCAGACCCCACATCACAGCCGTTCTCAGTAACGACCGTTTGCTGTCTGTTATTAAAGTAAGAGGTGAACCAATTGTGAGCTACTCCCTGTATTCTGTAATGGTCCAATTTCTGGAGTAATGTTTTGTGATAAACACAATCAAATACCTTAGTAAATTAAAAAATACGCCTAGCATTCAAAATCTTTTGTTTAACCCATCCAGTACCCCACAGAGAAAAGAGAATATGGCATTTTCAGTTGTTAAACGACTTCTGAAGCCGAACTGTAAATTTAATAACAAATTATGTAATATAAAATTATCTATTATCCTTACATACACAGCCTTTCAATAACTTTAGCAAACACTGATGGCATAGAAATAGGTTTAAAATTGTCTACATTATCCCTTTCTCCATTTTCATAAAGCGGCTTTACTACTGAGTACTTTAATCATTCAGGATATGACAATTCCTAAAGGAAAAATTACAAATATGGCTATGTACAGGGCTAACATGTGCAGCGCAGTACTTTAATATTCTGCTAGGCACTCCATCATATCCATGACAGCCCTTAGTCTTCAGTGATTTAATTATTGACTCAATCTCCCCCTTGCCTGTATCACAGAGGAGTATTTCAGACATCAGTCTTGGAAAGGTATTTGCCAAGACAGTTATACGATTCCCTGCAGAAACTAAATTTTTATTTAATTCACCAGCAATACTCAGAAAATGATTGTCAAGTACTGTACATATATCTGATTTATCAGTAACAGAAATATTTTTTCTATGAACCAACTTTACAACACTGACCTTGTGCTGCTGACTAGATACTTCATTCACAACTGACCATGTGGTTTAATTTTATCCTGTGAACTAGCTATTCTATTTGCATAACATATACTCTTTGCCTTCCGAATAACATTTTTAAGCACCTTACAATACTGTTTGTAATGGGCTACTGAAGCTTGATTGTGACTATTTCTAACATTTTGATATAATTCCTGCTTTATTCTACATGATATCCTTATCCCACTACTCACGTCACCCAGGCTGCCTTTTACTGCTAGTACCCCATTTAGAACATTCCAATGGAAAGCAACTCTCATAGAGCATGAGAAATGTGTTAAGGAAAGCATAATATTTGTCATCTATGTTATCGGCACTATAAACATCTTGCCACTCTTGTTCTTTGATGAGGTTTGAAAAACTCTCCATTGGCGTTGGATTAGCTTTCCTACATAGTTTGTAATTATACGTGACATTTGTTTGAGTACAAAAGCCTTTTAGTGTTAAAATTTGTGCATCATGGTCTGAAAAGCCATTATCCTTTTTACTAACAGAATGCCCATCTCGAAATGAAGAATGAATAAAAATATTGTCTACAGCTGTGCTACTGTTCCCCTTCACCATAGTTGGAAAAAAAAAAAAAACGTCTGCATCAGATCACATTAATTTACGAGATCCACCAACATCCTTTTCCTTGCACAATCATATACAAAATTAATATTGGAGTCACCACATATAACTAATTTCTGGTAGTTCCTATAAAGTGAAACAAGAACCCTCTCTAGCTTCAGCAGAAATGCTGTGAAGTCAGAGTTAGGAGACCTATGAACAACAACAATTGGAAGTTTAGTTTCACTAAATTCAACTGCCCCTGCACAACATTCAAATATCTGTTCAGTGCAGTGCTGTGATACATCTATGGACTCAAACGGAATACTATTTTTTACATACGTGGCCACTCCCACTGCGCAAGGAACTCTTTGAAAAACAGCCAGCTAATCTGTATCCTGTTAAAGAAAGCCTCTGAATTGTCAAATTATTTAAATGGTGCTCTGATATACCAATAATTTCACAGCATCATCTATAAGCAGTTTACTAATTTTAATACATCTTATGTTTGATGAAATATCCTAACTCCTTTTCTACTTGGAAACACGATGCCCTTTGAAAGTGATTCTTTAGTTAGAGGGACTTCCTTTAAGCAGGTATACCTATCAGCTGACTTCAACTTAAAAAAAGTACAGCTGTAACACCAACTACTACAGGAATTTTTCTATGAATGATCACACCACCACCACTCACTACACTGTCACATATACGATTTGCCAGCCTCCCCTTTCCATGCCTATTGAGGTGCAGCCCATGCCTATCTACTGATAGAATCAACTGGCACCAATGCAATGTGACCCATGCCTTCTGCCATCAGTGCCTTTTGCAGACCCATGTTAACTAGCCTAACAGCCGCATTAACATAAGACCGATCATAATGCTGAAACAGTTGCGTGAAATGCACATTAGTGCTGCCAGTTTGAGTAAACTATCTTTACCAGTTCACCATCTAGATCATATTCCCCACCCCTATGAACACTATTCCCTGTTCCACCCACTATCAATACTTGATCCTCCTTCGTAAAATTCCTACATAATGCCTTAAGCTGTCAGTCACTTAAGCCAACCCTGCACTAGGCTTCAAAATGCTGGTGACCTGGTACTTGCTCCCAACACTTCCTGCATCTGCTGGCCCACATCTCTACCATGTGAACTACCTAGCAGCAGAACCTCCTTCTTTCTGTTAGACTTTGTAACTGACTTAGGCTTCCTAACTGCTGAGGGCTGCTGCATGTTTCCAACACCTGCAGCTACAAGAAGCTCCTCTCATGCCGCCTCCTCCTAGCTGCCTTCTTGCCAACTGCCAGTTCCCATTCCCCAGCACCCTTCACCCTCCACGACCTATTAAGTTCCTCCTTTGCATATTGTAACTGCACCTGAACGGCACTGATCTTACGCTCCTGCTCCTCTATCAACTTATTTCTGCTACAGAGCCTGTATTTCCAGGGAGGATCTTGCTACAATGCCCACTGGCTTCCCCACTGCATTCCCCCCCCCCCCTCCCCCCCCCCCCCCCGATGAAAATACTTTGAACAAATCCCGCACTGTAACCCACTACTCACAAACCTATGACAGAGCCCACACTTCTCACTCATGGCAAAATTTTACAGTTACTGAAAAAAACTAAACGTCTACATTACCTAAGTTCAGTTACACCAGTAGAACTATTTATAGAACTAACAGTAGCGGTCTCAAAATTCTCTTGCCACTAAGAAAGCAACAACTTTTATTAATACTACTAAACTACTACTAATACCAATACCAACAAAACTTCAGAAAATCTATTAGTAAAAACCAAACATTCAAGCAGCGACTGGAACACTCAACAAAGTTAAAACAGTGAATGATAATTTTACTGAAATATTTCACTAGAAACAATAAGAAACATCAGCTGAAAACTACCGCACACAATTTACTGACTGACTTAAACACACAGAAAACTGTAAAAAACACAGCGAGGGAATGTTTCCAAAAGTTTATTAAATGGTTATTTCACCACAAACAGCACAAAACACCGTGGAAATCTATTAAATTTAATAACTGTATAACAGTGAACAAACAACTTTGTCAGTATTTAGCTTTATAACCACTACAGGTGCAACCGCATGCCACGAAATGTAAACACACTACTGAGGCATGAGACTTGGATGATAAGCAGGTCTGATAGTCTGTGGGCCTCCGTGATCCACATGGTTCGTAAGGAAGGCAATCTATGGAGAGTACATGGAGACTGCAGAGCACTTAATACCCACACAATTCCAGACCACTATACTGTTCCCAATGTGTAACTGATTTAAAAGAGTGCCACTATCAAATGACAAATGTGACAAACTGCACCAAGGCATTTCCCCCAATTCCCATGGTACAATCTGATATAAAAAAATGGCAGTGACCACACCATCTGGTTTGTTCAAGTGCCATTTTATGCCATTTGGTCACAGAAATGCTGCCCAACCTTGGTAATGGGTCATGCACAACGGGCTTGAAGAATTATCGTTCATATTTTGCAATATGGACAACATTCTAGTATTCTCTACTTCAGTGGCAGCTTTTTTTTTGTCACGTCTAAGAGGATGGCATAATTATTAATGAAAGAAAGTGTGCACTAGGAAAACGTGAAGTTAAACTGCTGGGATACTTGGTCTCCGTGGCAGGCCAGTCAACACTGCTCACGCAGGTCAAAGCAATACAACAGATGCCCCCTCCCACAACTTACAAGGGGTTATGCAGATCATTAGGCATGTTGAACTATTACAATGTCACTTGCTTATACTAGCAACCATACAAGAGCCACTCACAGTGTTACTTTCTGGCAGAAATATTACAAGAAATCACAAAACCCTGTGGACTGCAAATGCCAAAGCAGTTTTCCATGACCTAAAGAAACATCTATCAAAGGCAACACTGCTTGAACACCCGAAATTGAGCATACCATTGGTGCTTGTGGTAGATCCAAGCCAGACAGCAGTGCAAGCACCTCTGCAACCAGAAGTTAATGGCAAATAGCAGCTGCTCACTTTTTCCTCCAAGAAACTGATTCAACAGCAGCAAAACTGGAGTGCTATTGACCACAAATTACTTGCTATTTATTTAGGTATTTTTACAGACAACAAGCCTCCAGTAGCTACTTTTAACCAAAACACAGACCTCAAATCACCACGCAGGTGCAGGACTGACGTGTGTATATAGCAGGAAAAAACAACATGGCCGCAGACTGCCTAACTCGAATTGTGCTAATTTAAACTCCACTGATTCGGCAGATTTTGTATCAAAGCAACAAGATTATCCTCTCTTGCACTGTCTTATACAGGAGCAGTGAATAGCATTGCAGCTCCGATGTGTATCAACCCTGAATGTGCTGGATGGAATTTGATGTGACATAGCAAGGGCAGGAGCAACCCTACATACCAGAGCAGTGTTGATATGAGGTTTTCAATGCACTACATCACCTAGCATACCCACAAATCCAAGTCACAGCCAAATTAGTCTCCTCCACAGTTGTGTGGCCTGTAGTACAAAAAGAGTGTCACCCATGGGCAAATTCATGCCTGACTTGCCAGCATAATAAGATTAGCATGCTGTCTTCACACATACTGTTCACTTCACAATGGCTTCAGCAAGGTTTTTGCACATACATGTGGACATTGTAGGGTAGCTACCGGATTCTGCAGGACAACATTATTTGCACACGAGCATATGTATTTTTCAGCTGATACAGACATTACTTGCCAGCAAAAAATTATAGTGTACAAATGTTTGTTTCAAATACAACTTGAAATGCGATATCTTCATGCAGTAATCACTCCTGGGTATGTGATGATGGATAAATTCCAAAACACATCGTATGAGGAATAAAGTCATTCCTCGCCTGATGACTTTTACCACTGTGACCCAATCAGACTGAATGAAGAACTACTGATTATTATTAGAATAATGGTCGCCTCTCTCCTCCATGACTTTATGTCACATTTACGCATGGTGAACATTAATAAACTGACAAACTGCAGGGATATAAAGATGTGTCCAGAAATGCATTGTTGCCACAGTAGATGGTGCTGACAACTGACTTCCTCTGACCACGTGGCAGCTGAATCTCAACATAAAACAATGTAACATATTCTACATCTACAAATACATTCCACAAGCCACTGTGCAGTGCATGACAGAGGGTCAATCATACCAATATGATAAATTCTTAGCTCATTCTCACAATACTAAGTGAGATATATGAAGATGACAACATAACTGTTGCAGTTTCTTTCTCAAATACCAACTCTCTAAATTTATCCAACATGGTTTTGCAAAAACTGCACGTTTCTTCCCTTGATTCCCGTTTAAGTTCTCTGAGCATTTCTGGTACACTATAGTACTAGCTATAGGAACCTGTTATGATCCTAGCAGTATATGTCTGAATTCATTCAATGTTTATTGTCATTCCTGACTGAGAAGAACTTCACACACTGGAACAATATTACAGAACTGATCATACTAGTGTCTTGTAAGCTATTTCCTTGACATATGTGTTGTCCTTCCACAGAATCATTGCAATAAATCTGAGTCATCCATTTGTGTTCCAACAAATTGATGTTATATGGCTGCCTCATTTCATTTGACATCTAGGTATTACACCTAAATATGTATACAATTTGACATGCTCAAGATGTTCACTACTAATCTTATAATCAAATTGTGTTGGTTCCGTCTCTTCCTTTGTTATAGATTTATCTACATTTAAAGAGAGCTACCATTTATTATGACAAGTGGAATTTTTGTCCAAGTATTTTTGCAGTTCCTCACAATTGTCAAATGACAATAGTTTCCTGTACACAACAACAATATCGACAAACAATGTTACAATACTGCTGATCCTATCTGATATCTCATTTGTGTATATTGAGAACATTACAGAGACACTTTATGAAAGATTCATAACCCAGTACAATTTAATTTCACATAACCCAGTTATAACAGTGATATCCATAAAAATCCAAGGTGACTGAGGTCTATGGGTGCTTGTGATTTTGCAATATCTAGGGTGAAGTTGCAGCTTTTGAAATGCTGTTGATGCAGTCATGTATGCCATTCAAAAAAGGGATAGAACTCAAATATTGAATTACAAACCACAAGAAGTTCAGCAAATATTATATATCTGAAATGAAATTTTTAGAGTCTAAAGGTTGTCATTCAAGTGAACAGGTTCAGGATCTGGAACTGCCAATGCATATTTACAATCAGTAAGATGAAAGAGGGGTGGGAGCGGGGGAGGGGCTTATCCATAGTGCTACTTAAAACAATGTTTATAAATAGGCCAAAGGAAAAACAAACTGAACAAACACTTGAAGAGGTTTCAGGCACTTGCTTCTATGTGCATTTTATAAGTTGTTATTCAGTGTTACTTGGTAAGGCTGTTATAAAGTTCTTGCCTATTTCATATGTGGATGACTTGAAGGTAAGCACTTTCCAACAATTGTAAATTTTATTTGTCGCTTCTGCATCCGAATTATTTTGAAGCTTATGAAGAGGGTCCAAAATGTTTTGCTACCACACAAATGGCCTGACTAATGCAAGTGACATTACCAAGTACATGAGAGACACTTCCTGAAAGAGATGACATCTTTATGTACATCTTATTAGATAAAGAATCTATCATATTTATGCATCAGTTCATCATTTTTTATATGTTGTATGAGGCACAAAAAATTTGCAGAGCTGAAAAACACATATTTTGCTTCTACAAATGAATCTCACATAATGAGATACTTGTAACCTACCTTATGACCAGCACCACCAACTCGTAGTACATTGTCTGGCTGTAGTGCATCCAAGGCAGCCTGCACAACTTCATTGGAATGAGAACGTGTCGTCGTTATAATACGCTGACCTTCAGGAGGTGGCTGTGGCACAAAGCCTCCCACGCCAACACCAACAATGCCCCACATTGTCCGACCTATTACTGCTTCGGGTTCTTTGTAATTATAATACGGCTGATGTATGACACCTCCAATAGCTTTGTCACCAACAGCAATCCCTATTAGTACTGTAACATGATCCAGCAACCCTGTAAAAAGCAAAAGTTCGAACTGTGTTTTATGCAAAATAATAAATTAATGTATTGTCAAAATCTTGTGACACATCCACAAATAAAAGCAAGTATACCACATGTCAAAATTCAGCTTTCATAGTTAGTGAGCATACTCATAAATCAATGAGAATCGTAGATCGAGACAAATGTTATTACTTCAGATGACTGAGGTGGTGTGAAACACAAATAATGGTATACGCAGATCAGGTTCACATATTAGAGAAGTTACCAGTTCATGATGAAGTACTCACAGGACAGTTAGTTCACTAACAATAATCTCAGTGGCCAAATGATACTGGTGGAGGTTTCCCATTTCAAGATGTGCCTTGTATGATGCCCAAATGTTAACGCTAGGTGAGGTGTATGGCACATGGGTAGATACAACACCTGAGCAGTCTGTTACAGACAGGTGCGTAGTGATCATACCAGTAAGTCACAAGTCGACAAACGTGGAATGTGTGTAATAACAGTGCAAGACCCATGAATGTTAACGTATCAGAGAGCATACAAGAACTGAGGTCTCCAAAGTCAACAGTGCCTCAGCTAGATTTTCACAGAGATAAAATGACACACAGAATAATGGCAAGTGCTCACAAATGGACGAGATGGCTACTCTGCCGAGCACTATCAATATCTACAGTGAGTTGGATCACTGATCTGAATGTGTGGGTTTGAGAACTATTTCTGTCAGGAGTGTATGGAGGCAAATGCAGGTCATGGACTTCAGCAGCTGATGACTGATTTTTGTCCTCTTGCTGACGCCTCGATACAGAGGTCAATGACTGACATGGGCCCATGAATGTAGTCACTGGAATATGGAAAGTGGTGGTATGCAACACGGTCTGATGAAACCTGGTATCAAGCTGATGGGCATGTCAGAGTGTGGCATATGCCCCACAAAGCTACCAATTGTGTGTGTCAACAAGGTTATGTCCAAGAAGGGGGTGGCTCGATTATAGTCTAGGCAGTGTTCACATGGCCACAATTGGGCCTCGTCTGGCAGCAGGGACCAATAACAAGTGCATGTTAATTGGATATTCTTACAGATCATCTGCAACCTTTTGTGGCATTACAGTACCTGTTCAAAATGCCAGATTTCAATAAGACAATGTGAAATATCACCACTGGTTGCACACAGATGGCTCAATGCATACTCCAGTGGATTCGTGAGTGTGACTTGGCACCCACCCCAGATCGTCACTTAGTCTGGGTATTTGTGGGATGTCAATACCTCCAGATGCTTGACGAATATAGCACCTACTACACAAGGTCAACTGTGGCTAGCACCACAAGACATATGGATCAGTATCTCTCCAAAACAACTTCAACACCTAGCAGAGTCCATGTCCTAGAGTGGTACTGCAGTTTTAAGAGTTCAGGGAGGAGCAACTGGCTATTAAGATCATATCTAGTGCCTTCCCACGACTTTTGGTAACTCTGTGTATTTCCACACTGTCATACAAAAAAATCTCTCTTGACGGGAACGAAATATACACATCCATGTGCAGTTAATGTCCCCCTTACACATAAAAACAATGGCTAAATTATGAAGATATAAGCTGAAAAGTAATAAAATATAATATAGAACAGTCTCGAATGTATAAAAACAGTTTCATTCATCACGCAATCAAGACTGTTCTATACAATATTTAATTGCTGTTCATTGTGATCACAGCTATGCCCAATATCTTTACAAATACTATGCTAGAACATATCACACAATGACAGGGTTGACATTTAATATAATGATAGCAATGTGATCCATTGAGAGTACATTAAATAAGAGAAAGTTTGAATACAGTTTTCTCTAAGGATATTTGTTATTCTGCAGCAAATAACCAGAACACAGAAGAAATCCAATAAAAGTTTAAAGGAATAATATATTTTTAAACTATCAGTAAGTCATCAGTAGTACTCAAATTAACTACGTCATATATCCAATTTAAATGTAAGTTCAACAGCAGTTCAGAAATGTAAACATTATGAAGAGTTTCACCACCTGTCAACTATGAAAAAATTAGTGAAACTGAAGAACTCAAAAAGACTGTACTCTTCTTAGCAGAGAAACTGCAGAAACTTGGTTATAAAACACAACAAACAGAATCACAGTCCTGTATGTTCAAAGATAATCTCAAAAAGTTGGCCACAAGCAATGCAAACAAAGCAAGAAGACAACATGGGATTGTAGCGCTACCTCAAGCAAGCAGGAAACAGTGGATACCTAAACTTGGAAGTATCATAATAAGACAACTATAATACTCAAAGTGATTCTCCAAACAGTGACACTCAGAAACATCTGATTTATTTAAATAATAAAAGCAGAACTTGTGAATTGTAAAATATCTGAGTGTGTCAAATAGCATCCAACAACACTTGGTTCTGGGGAAGGATATGGTAACATGATCTGATTCTCCCCCTCCCCACAGTCAGGGATATCAGGAAGTTGAAAAGATGACAGATTTGCAAGTGAACTCAAGCGTCCCGAGTTTTGTATTCACATTTTAAATCATATGTAAATCTTGGAGTAAAGGACAGTATTGTGATTTGCGCAGGCACATACGATGTTTCCAGAATGAGACTTTCCCTCTGCAGTAGAGTGTGCGCTGATATGAAACTTCCTGGCAGATTGAAACTGTGTGCCGGACTGAGACTCGAACTCGGGACCTTTGCCTTTTGCGGATAAGTGCTCTAGCATCTGAGCTACCCAAGTACGACTCGCGCTTCGTCCTCACAGCTTTTCTTCTGTCAGTACCTCGTCTCCTACCTTCCAAACTACACAGAAGCTCTCCTGCGAACCATGCAGAACTGTGGTTAAGCCACATCTCTGCAATATCCTTTCTTCCAAGAACGCTAGTTCTGCAAGGTTCGCAAGAGAGCTTCTGTGAAGTTTGGAAGGTAGGAGACAAGGTACTGGCAGAAGTAAAGCTGTGAGGACAGGGCGTGAGTTGTGCTTTGGTAGCTCAGATGGTAGAGCACTTGCCTGCGAAGGCAAAAAGTCCCGAGTTCGAGTCTCAGTCTGGCACACAGTTTTAATTTGACTGGAAGTTTCACATACAATGTTGTCAGATATACAGTTCTTGATAGTGTACTGGCAACACAAATATAGAAGTTGCAAATCAGTGACACACATGTAACTGACTTCCTTGGCAAAACAATGGAAAGTCCAGATTGCTACTCACCACATAGAGGTGGAGTTAAGTCACAGAGAGGTGCAGCAAGAAAAAAAGCTACAAATATTTAAACATTTGGACAAAAGTTTTCATTAGAAAACGAAAGAAACACACATTCACACAACAGCAACTCACGCACACACATGGCCACTGTCTCTGGAAGCAAATGCCTGACTTAGTGCTTGAAGATAGTGGTCATGTGTGAATGTGTGTGAGTTTTCTACTTCTGAAGAAAATTTTGTCTGAAAGCTGAAATATCACTAGCATTCTTCTTTTTTGTGCCTCCCTGTGAGTCAACCCTCTTCTACTTCCCTACTGTTGTGCAAATAAAGTAATATAAAGAATAAACAGAGATACAAATCAAGTGTGTAGAAAATTTATATCTGTGACCTTAAAAGATGTAAGCACCTTAGATACATCTATCAATATTATGAAAAGAATGGTTGCTACTCCCCATATAGTGGACATGCTGAGTCACAGTAGGCACAACAAAAATTCTGTCACAAATGAGCTTTTGGCCAACAAGACCTTTGTCAAAAATAGGCACGCGCGCGCACACACACACACGCACACACGCACGCACGCACGCACACACGCACGCACACACGCACGCACACACGCACGCACACACGCACACAGAAATGCAATGCACACACGTGTGTGTGTGTGTGTGTGTGTTACATTTTCGATGAAGTCCTTGTTGGCTAAAAGCTCATTTTGTGACAGTCTTTTTGTTGTGCCTATCTGTAACTCAGCACTTCCGCTATATGCTGAGTAGCAACTATCCTTTCCATAATATGGTTACATTCCATCCTGGATTTTCCATTGTTAGGTACATCTATGAATGCTAGACAAGATCTTCATTTCAATTACTATGGTAAACAGTTCTCAGCTAAATGAATATGTCATTTGATAACAAGAAAGAACACAAGAAAGAACTTTCCAACATTGTAAACAAGGGTAGTTTATAAGAAATAATAAAAACACAGGGAAGGAATTTTATGTTACTTATAAACTTGAGTTGGAATAGCAACAGTATGAAAGAAGCTCAAGACACATTGGACAAATTGGTCATTTGGAAAGATACAAACATGTACAAAAAGGTGGAGCACTACTTTTTAGGGAATCAGACTATATAAAAATATAAACAAAAAATTTTCGGAGCAAAAATGTAACAACCACTAAAGACTATTCACTAGAATGTGCAGTCACTAACAAACAAAGGTGAAGAAATAAATATACTTAATTGAGGTGAATAGAAGGATGCTTCAGTTTTGTTTTTCTGTATGTGAATATTTTGAGCATTTAAAATTGTATAAATATCAAAGAAAATTTAGAATGTAAGAATTTAACCATTGTATACAAATTAATCCCCACCTCCACCCACCTCCACCAGCCAATGAGCCATGGAACCTGCCGCTAGGTGCAGTGAAAGCATCAGAGGATCAATGAGGTAAAAAGACAAGGGCTAGTAGAAGTCCTTGGGTAACAGAAGAGATATTAAATTTGGTTGGTGAAAGGAGAAAATATAAAAATGCAGTAAATGAAGCAGGTGAAAAAGAGTAAAAATGTCTCAAAAATGAGATCGACAGGAAGTGCAAAATTGCTAAGCACGGACGGCTAGAAGACAAAGACAAGGATGTTGGCGAGTATATCTCTAGGGGGTAATATAGGTAGTGCCTACAGGAAAATTAGAGAGACCTTTGGAGAAAAGGGAACCACCTGTATGAATACCAAGAACTCAGATGGAAAGGCAGTCCTGAGCAAAGAAGGGAAAGCAGAAAGGTGGTTAGAGTGTAAAGGAAGTCTATACAAGGGCAATGTACTTGAGGGTAATATTATGGAAATGGAAGAGGGTGTAGATGAAATAATGAATATGATACCGCGTGAAAAATTTGACAGAGCACTGAAAGACCTAAGTGCCCCAGGAGAAACTACTGACAGCCTTGGGAGACCCATCCACAGTGGCAGATAGAGGAAAACCTCAAGGATGGGGCACTAAAGGTATCTTGAGCTACTTCACTTTTACCGTAATAAAAAATAATCGTCACATGCAAAGTTTAACAAAGTTTTATTTAAACTGATTATACACACGTATAAGACGATGCCATCATATGATAGTAAGTTACAATTGTAGTTCTCTTCCTTAAATGATGAATTCTATGTACCTATTGTTCCTGGCAAATTGGTTAATTACATCATCAATAGGACAGTTAATGTCAGGGTGAGTGTTCAACAGAGCTAAGCCATTAAGTTGATCCTCCTCCATTGCTGACCTCACCCATGTCTTTATATGCTGCAATGTAGAAAAACTTCTTTCTACTGTAGCAATTGATGCAGGTAAACAAGCAAATATTTTGTACAGTGTGTGCTGTGTAAAGTAGGATAGTCGGATCTAGGACAAACAGACAACACTTGCATAACAGAATCACAATCATTAAGGTGTTTATGCTCGTTTGCTTGTATTGAAGAATCTCTCCTGCATTAGTCTCTTTTTAATCACAACGAGTGATTCTTCTTCAAAGGGCAGTAGTTCAGTTAAGCACTGATTCAATTTAGGTGCCAAACCATTACCGTCATGTTTCAGTACTTGTGAGGGTAAAAGTATGCTGAATTTTAAATGATAAATATTTTCTTCAGCAAAACGTTCTCTCAAGTCAGTCATAACATGGTCCAGTGTTGGAATAAAAACAGTTCTTTTCCAATATGTTATAGCATCATCATTATAATCACAGTTTTCTATCTGTCTTTGTCTGCCTATAAGATGAGGAACACTCATCTCTACGTCTAACTCTTCCATAACTGCTTTTGCCTCTTCAACAATATGAGCAAAGTGGCTATCAGCATTAGCTCTCATACCATCGTACATCTTGAGCATTGAATCTAATTTTGCTTTTGCTATCGCGACGTCCAAGCTAGGGTCTTATAAGATTTTGCTGACTGGATATGATATGCTCATAATGTCGCACAGTGTAAACAGAGTGATGATAAACTCGCAATTAGAGAGAGTTCGAAGGAGAATATTGGCTTTGGCAGCCGTTGTTCTACCTCTCCAACACTATATTTCTTTAAGAACTTTTCAGACTGTTCCGGGATCAGCTGCGAATTGAATAACACCATCATCTCCCTCAATCCATCTTGTTTGACAGTGTGACTAGAGCAAGTGTTTTAGGTGACTCATCAATGTTGTGAACTGCTTGCTAGACGCTGTAAAGAATGATACTGCTTCTTCAATAGTTCCAACTGAAGTTCTCACACTTGTAACTGTGCAACTGTGAGAGACAGCGAGGTTGAACAGATGACTTCGACACAGTGCTACTTGTGCGTTGATAGTTTTCTTTTTTAGTGTAGCCACGACTCCTCTCAATTTTGACAACTTAACTGAGAAAACCATCACAGCCTATAACCACACAGTTCTCCAGTAATAAAGAAAGGCTTTCCATTCTCCTTAAAATCGTAGTACCTAATACTTCACCAGTAATGCTACCCTCTTCATCTTGACTCTCTTGAGGTTCATCGTCAAAGTTTCCACTACAATCATTGTCTTTATGGATGTTAACGAAACTAAAAAATCTTTTGTGTAATTTGCTGTCACCATCAACATATCCTGCAGCCAAACTCAGTTGGGCGATGTGCGCGTGTCTGTAGTCTCATCAGGGATTATGCTGTAATAGCGAGAATCATTGATGTCCTCCAGTATTCTTGATGAGATCACTGTTTCACTACATGAAATAAGTTCATTACAAGTAGTTTTACTTATGTAAGTGGTGCTCACTTTAGTGGTCTAAAGGTGACGTTTTAGTTGCAAGTATCCAGCATCAATTCTAAATCTTAGAAGATCTCTAGTTTCCCTCGTTACTCACTATACTTTCAGAATCATTTACATTTTCTAATAGACTCCCATCATCTCTGCACCCCTGCAGAGGAATATTTTGCCTTCCATGAAATATGATTGATTTTATTATAAGTACAAGACAGTCTCCGTTTTCCCTAATGCTTTCCATTCTCTGTCTTGACAATTGAATTATGACCTCAAGTTCGCAGTTGTCTCGAGTCGCCAAAAATAATTATGCATCTGTTGACGCTCCAATGTTGTACTTGAGCTGAGAGTGGGTTTCAAGATCGCCATCTTTACCAGTAAGTTTGGCACACTTTGTTAGTGGTTCAGTCACAAGTTTCTTGGCAATAATGGTTTTCTTTTCTCCAACCATTTTATTATTCACAAAAATTGAACAGTTAATGCGAAGAAGTCGCTTTTTAACTTGTGAGAAGATCAGACATGGATACTGTTCAAAGTGGTTATTGTGCACTTGTCTGTGTTCAACACGTCTCCTCTTGTTGTGCTCAGAAGTAGGAGAGATATAACCTTTTTCTGGTTTCCTTGGAGCTGTGAGAAGCTAGTGTTTTATTTCATCACTATTATTTCCTGACACTAATATATCCAAATATTTGCCAATATACGTGTGATTAAAGGAATCAGTTGATGAACTTTATTGTGGAGGTTTCAACTAAGTGCTGGGCTCTGCCTGTATACCTGGTGGTGTTTCTGTGTCTCAACAATGACCGGAATCTTCAGATGTTTCTACTTTTATTTTTCTTATTACATCCATTTTATTATGCTGTTACAACGTAGGTAAATTAGATGCCAATTATTCTCAAATAAGCATTGAAAAATGCAACATTAATACATTTAGTACTAAAACACACACGGTCACACTCCACGTATTTTTAATATCACTAAGCACAACACTGACTGAAGTCCATGGTAATACCCAATAATCGCAGTTGTTCACTTTTTATCACTTCTAAGTTATCATGACGACTGTAGCTTTCAAACTGACTACCTGGCAGCGACTCTGCTTCCCTTATATATGTGGCTCGGTTGTTTCGAGAACTTTCGTACCAGAATGCTCGCTCCAGACTTTTATGGAGTGTGGACAAATACCTACTGTGAAAGCGACAAGCCAATATGTACCTTAAGACGTATAATATAAGGGCAAGTTTCCAATGATGATGTCATCTGGCAATTTATGTGTGTGGAACTTTTACTGTCGACTCCATTCCTTTCTAGTGCATTAGATAGAGGGCCTATATAGTAACAATGCATTTTTAGGAATCTTCTCGAAAGTCACTATTACCGGAGATATATGCAGCAATAGTTTCCCATAACTAACTCATAATACGAGTTAGGTATGGGGAAACTATTGTTATACAACTTCTCACTTGTAGGGGTTGAGTGGGAGGTGTGGCCCCCCCATATGTGTCTGCCAGCACCCAGCCATGACAAAACTCTTCCATCTGGTGAGCAAGATATATGAGACAGGCTTCACGAAAAGTATAATAATCCCAAAGAAAGCAGGTGCTGACAGGTGTGAAACTGACTTAACTATCAGTTTAAGAAGTCATGTTCACAAAATACTGACACGAATTCTTTACAAACGAATGGAAAAATTGGTAGAAGCTAACCTCAGGCAAGATCAGTTTGGATTCTGTACAAATGTTGGAACATGCGAGGCAATACTGACCCTACAACATGTTAGAAGGTAGGTTAAGGAAATGCAAACCTATGGTTATAGCATTTGTAGACTTAGAAAAAGCTTTTGACAATTTTGACTGGTATACTCTCTTTCAAGTTCTGAAGGTGGAAGGTGTAGAATACAGGGAGCGAAAGGCTATTTACAATTTGTACAGAAACCAGATGGCAGTTATAAGGGTTAAGGAGCACAAAAGGAAGCAGTGATTGAGAAGGGAATGAGACAGGGTTATAGCCTATCCCAAATGTTTTTCAATCTGTATATTGAGCACGCAGTATAGGAAACAAAAGAAAAATTTGGAGTAAGATTTAAAATCCATGAAGAACAAATAAAAACTTTGAGGTTTGCCGACAACATTGTAATTTTGTCACAGACAGCAAAGGACCTGGAAGAGCAGCTGAACAGAATGGACAGGATCTTGAAAAGAGGATATAAGATGAACATCAACAAAAGCAAAACGAGGATAGTGGACTGTAGACGAATTAAATAAGGTGATGCTGAGGAAATTAGATTAGAAAATGAGAGACAAAGTGGTAAATGAGTTTTGCTATTTGGGGAGCAAAATAACAGATGATGGTCGAAGTAGAGAGGATATAAAACGTAGACTGGCTATGGCAAGAAAAGTGTTTCTGAAGAAGAGAAATTTGTTAACATCGAGTATAGATTTAAGTGTCAGGAAGTCATTTCTGAAAGTATTTGTATGGAGTGTAGCCATGTATGAAAGTGAAATATTGACAATAAGTAGTTTAGAGAAAAAGATAATAGAAGCTTTCAAAATGTGGTGCCTCGGAAGAATGCTGAAGATTAGATGGGTGGATCACGTAACTAATGAGGAGGTACTAATAGAATTGGGGAGAAGAGAAATTTGTGGCACAACTTGGCTAGAAGAAGGGATCCGTCAGTAGGACACATTTTGAGGTATCAAGGGATCACCAATTTAGTACTGGAGGGAAGTGTGGACTGTAAAAATTGTAGAGGGGCACCAAGAGATGAATACACTAAGCAGTTTCAGAAGGATGTAGGCTGCAGTAGTTATTCAGAGACGAAGAGCCTTGCACAGGATAGAGTAGGATGGAGAGCTGCATCAAACCAGTCTCTGGACTGAAAGCCACCGCCGCCGCCGCCGCCGCCGCCGCCGCCGCCGCCGCCACCACCACCACCACCACCACCACAACAACAACAACAATAACAGATGCAACCACAACAGAGGGGCATCTGTTTGTGGGCCAGACAAATGTGTGTTTCCTTAAGTGGGGGAGCAGCCTTTTCAGTAGCTACAGGGGCAACAGTCTGGACAATTGACTAATGCGGCCTTGTAACATCAACCAAAACAGCCTTGAAGTGCTGGTACTGCAAACGAATGAAAGCAAGGTAAAACTACACTTGTAATTTTACCTGATGGCATGCAGCTCTACTGTATGGTTAAATGACAAAGGCATCCTCTCGGTTGAAATATTCTGGAGGTAAAATAGATCCCCATTTGGACCTCAAGGCAATGACTGCTCAGGAGGATGTTATCAGGAGAAAGAAGACTGGCATTCTACGGATCGGAGAGTGGAATGTTAGATCCCTTAACTGGAGAGCTAGAACAGGAAATTTAAAAAGGGTAATGGGAAGTCAGATATAGTGGGAATTAGTTAAGTTCTGCGGCAGGAGGAAAAGGACTTCTGGTCAGGTGAATACAGGGTTAGAAACACAAATCATACAGGGGTAATGCAGCAGTAGTTATAATAACAGATAAGGAAATATGAGTGCGGGTAAGCTACTATGAACAGCATAGTGATGCATTATTGCAGCCAAGATAGACACAAAGCCCACACCCTCCGCAATAGTACATGCTCATAGGCCAACCAGTTTTGCAATTGATGAAGAGATTGAAGAAATGTATGAGATAATAGCAATTATTCACACAGCTAATGTTGAAGAACATTTAATTGTGATGGAAGACTTGGATTCAATAGTAAGGGAAGAGAGAGAAGGAAAAACAGTAGTTGAATATGGACTGAGGGAAAGAAATGAAAGAGGAATCCAGCTGTTAGAGTTCTGTACAGAGCATAATTTAATCATCGCTAACACTTGGTTTAAGAATCGTGAAAGTAGACTGTACATATGGAAGAGACCTGGAAACACCGGAAGATTTCAGATTCACTGTATAATAGTAAACCAGAGATTTCAGAACAAGATTTTAAATTTTATGACATTCCCAGGGATAGTTGTGAACTCTGTCCATAATTTATTGATTATGATACACAGATTAAAACTGAAGAAATTGGAAAAAGATAGGAAATTAAGGAGGTGGAACCTACATAAGGTGAAAGAACAAGAGGTGGTTGAGAGTTTCAGAGAGAGAACTATGCAATGACTGATAGAAACAGGGAAAAGGAATATAGTAGAAGAAGAACATGTAGCTTTGAGAGATGAAATACTGAAGGCAGTAGAGGATCAAATCTTGGTAAAAAGATAAGGCCTAGCAGAAACCCTTGAATATCACAGGATAAGATGAATTTAACTGACAAAAGGAGAACAAATTTGTAAAAATGCAGTAAATGAAGCAGGTGAAAGGAAATAAAAATGTCTAAAAATTGAGATTGACAGGAAGTGCAAAATGGCTAAGCAGGTGAGAAAAAATATGTAAAAATGCAGTAAATGAAGCACGTGAAAGGAAATAAAAATGTCTAAAAATCGAGATTGACAGGAAGTGCAAAATGGCTAAGCAGGTGTGGGTAGAGAGCAAATGTAAGGATTTAGAAGCATATATCACCAGGGTAATTATAGATACCGCATACAGGAAAATTAAAGAGGCCTTTGGAGAAAAGAGAAGCAGCTGTATGAATATCACAATCTCAGACAGAAAATCAGTCCTAAGGAAACAAGGGACAGTTTAAATGTGGAAGGAGTATATAGAGGTTCTATACAAGGAAGATGTACTTGGGGCAGTGTTATAGAAATGGAAGAGGACAGAACTACTGAAAGCTTTGGGAGTGACAGCCATGACCAAATTCTTCCATCTGGTTTCCAAGATATATGAGACAGGCAAAATACCCTCAAACTACAAGAGAATATAATAATTACAATTGCAAAGAAAGCAGCGGCTGACAGGTGTGAATATTATTGAACAATCAGTTTAATATGTCATGGCTGCAAAATAATAACATGAACTCTCTACAGGAGAATAGAAAATCTGGTAGAAGTCGACCTTGGGGAAGATCAGTTTGGATTCCAGAGATATGTAGGAACATGTGAGACAATACTGATCCTAGGACTTATCTTAGAAACCAGAGTAAGGAAAGGCAAACCAACATTTATAGCATTTGTAGACTTAGAGAATTCTTTTGAGAATGTTGACTGGAATACTGCAATTCTGAAAGTAGCAGGTATAAAATATAAGGAGTAAAAGGCTATTTACAACTTGTACAGAAGCCAGATGGCAGAGTTGACAGACATGAAAGGGATGCAGTGCTTGAGAAAGGAGTGAGGTATGGTTGTAGCCTATCCACGATGTTCTTGAATCTGTATACTGAGCAAGCAGTAAAGGAAACAGAAGGAAAATTTTGAGTGGGAATTGAAGTTCAGGGAAAAGAAATAAAAACTTTTGAGATTTGCCGATGACATTGTAATTGTGTCAGAAGCATCAAAGGACTTAGAAAAGCAGTTGAATGGAATGGGAGGGTCTTGAAAGGAGGATATAAGATGAACATCAACAAAAATAATGGACTGTAGTTTAATTAAATAAGATGATGCAGAGGGAATTAGATTAGGAAATGAAACACTTACAGAAGTGGATGATTTTGCTCTCTGCGCAGCAGAATACCTGATGGTTATTCCACTCCTTTATAAAGCACACATGCACGCGCACATGCACACGCACACCAATATCCAAGATTTTTCTCGGATTTCCCAGTTAAAAACAAACTTTTCCCCAGTGAAAATACACTTTTTTCTGGGTGTAAATACACTATACCCAGGGTGAACGTACATTTTCTACATGTTAAGTGACAATATTCTTTCCCTTGGATCAATAAAACTTTTCAATCCTTTGAATGGTAAAGGTTTTATAGACCAGCATAGAACTTCCTGGCACTTTATGATATGAATCCAGCACAAAACTATGCGTTTTGGAAAGATCTCTGATGTACGGCAACATGTAAACTGCATATTTTCTTATTATGAAAGTATAAATACTAATATAGCACGATAGCTTCCGAAGCACTGAAACCGATATTGCACTGCACGATGCACTTTTGTCAGCCAAACGGGACTCACATCATATGATCTCACCAGCCAATGACAGCATATATTCAGTGCATAGGACATATGATGTAGTCAGCCAGTACAGTAGGAACAACACCGTTAAGTAGTACAAATACATACACAGGAAAAAAATAATGGTTTAAATTAATGTACATATAGTATAGCTATAAGAAAAGCTAGGCTTTCACATATAATATTGCCCTTTTTTAGCGTGTGCTAGCCTATGAGATGTGTCAAAGTCAAATAAGCCAGTAAAATTTTAAATAATGCATAAATAACTGGTCTTCTGGACCTGGTCCTCAGAGTGGACAGTTTGAATGAGAGTTAAACAGTCTGTGATTTATGAAATTCATTGCATATTCTCATGCATAACATAATTCAACTAGCGTAAAAGGAAATTTACTTTGAAAGTAACACTTCTTCAAGCACCATTCGCAATACAGGGTGATTCAAAAGTCCCTTGACATTTCCTTGAAACTGGTAACCACTGTCTCTTATTTTGTGGAGATACTCCTGAAGAATGCTCACAAATGCAGGAAGAATAGCCATTGTTTCGATTTGACTGACAGGGATGACCTACCATGACGTCCACCAGGATTTCCCGAGGAAGGTTAGAAAGTCAGTTCTATCTAGGCAAGCTATCAGGGATTTAGTGAATAAATTCAAAAAAATAGGAAGTGTTCCTAATAAGAATACATTTGGGAGGTCAGTAATGTCACCAGAGACCATAAATGTCATACAGAATGCTATCAATCACAGGCCAATCACTTCAACGTGACAGCTCAGTAGGGAGCTAGCGTCCTGCAAATGACTGTAGTGGATGCTGAGATTCACATTGAATAAACACACATACCACATCCAGATTATGCATCATCTTGACCCTGAAGACACTGTTGCTCATGCTGCCATGTGTTCAGACCTGCTATAAGCAATCGAAGATGAAAATCTAATGGAAAACATTTTGTTCAGTGATGAAACCACATTTCACACATGTGACACGATGAATAGGCACGACTGTTGCATTTGAGTGGATGAACAGCCAAATGCAGTTCAGGGTTGGAAACATTACACGCCTAAAGTGAATGTGTGGCTGGGAGTAACCAAAACAAAGGTATACAGTACAGACCTTTCATTTTTGTCAAAAAGACAATTACAGGAACAATTTACCTAGACATACTTCAAGAGTATCTGGAACCACGACTGGAGCAGATGAAATAAAAAGACTCTCGTTGATTTCCAACAATAGGGCGCACCTTTGCGCTTCACAATCGCTGGTTGTGATTACATTGACGAAACATTTCCTCATTGGTGGATTGGCTGTACATCACCTAGACTAAGGACTCCCCGCTCTTATGACTTGTAGCCCTTGCACCTTTTTGTTGGGGTTTTATAAAGTCAAAGGTGTACCAGGTAAAGATTAATAGCCTAGGCTAGTTGATACAGTGAATAATTGACGCTGCAGGAGCAATAACACAAGACATATTGGCGACCATGTTTCATGTCACACAAGGGAGATAGGAGCTGTGCATCTGTGCTCCAAAATTAATAAATCTAGTAACAAAATCAAAACCGCATGGGAAGTGATTAAGAATGAGACTGGTGCAAATTGCCCCAGTACGTCCTAAAACATTGTTCTCAGTAATGAAGATAGACAGGTACAAAAAAAAAAAAAAAAAAAAAAAAAAAAAAAAAAAAAAAAAAAAAATACTGTAGCAAAAATTTTCAAATTAGCATTTTCTAAGTGTTGCTGAAAAAGCAGAACACAATGCCTCCTTAGAAGTAGCATTAAAAATACTGAAAGGTCATTTCCCAAACTCCATAGAGCAGATAGGTATAGCCCCTATAACAGTACAGGAAGTAAGAAAAATCATTATTTCTTTAAAAGCCAAAAATTCAACTGCTGTTACGGACATCTCTAGCAAACTGCTAAAAGCCTGCTGCAATGAGTTCAGTGAAGTCCTAGCTCAAATATTCAATGCTTCTCTCAAACAAGGTATCTTCCCTGAAAGGATGAAATATGCTATTGTAAACCCCTCTACAATGCCTCAGATGTTACAAACTATCGGTCTACCTCTCTTTTGACTACATTTTCTAAAGTTATCGAAAAGCTGATATATGCCAGAATAGTCACTCACCTAGAAAAACATACAATATTTAGTAAAAACCAGTTTGGATTCAGAGAAGGTGTCTCCACAACTGAAGCAATATTTTCATTTACGAATAATGTTTTGGAATGTCTCAACAAAAAGACATTGCCTGTGGGCATATTTTGCGATCTGTCTAAAGCTTTTGACTGTGTTAGTCATAGAATACTTATAGAGAAAGCATGCCACTATGGACTCCGAGGACAAATGGGCAACTGGCTCAAATCCTACCTACAGGGCAGACAACAGAAAACAGTGCTAGATGATAACAATAGTCACATAGGAGGGGTAGATTCCGACTGGGGAACAGTAAAATATGGAGTTCCAAAAGTTTCGGTCCTTGGTCCCCTGCTATTCCTCATATATATCAATGACCTACCATTTTCCTCAAACAAAGCATGCAATTTTACAAAGTTTGCAGATGACACAAGTATTGTGACAGACAGTAAGATACCCTCTGATCTAGAATTAAATGCCAACCATTTACTTGAGAATGTTCTGAACTGGTTCACAGTAAATTCTTTATCAATAAACATCAGCAAAACTGATTATATCCATTTCCATTCTGGTCACCAAAATCCACAGGATATAAACATTAAACACGAGAGCCAGTAGATAGAGAGAGCAGGTTTAACTGGGAACAGCACATCAACCAAACCTTGCAAAGGCTCAGCTCAGCAACATTTGCCATTCGTATAATCACCAAAATCAGAGAAATCGATGTCTCAAAATCTGCTTATTTTGGCTACTTTCATTCACTTATGTGTTACGGAATAATCTTCTGGGCAATTCACCACTATTGAAAAAGGTTATTACAAGTCAGAAAAAGGTTGACACAATATATCTTTTCAACCATGACATTCATTCATGCTTCACAATCCTTCTCAATATGAAACAAATTAAATGTACCATCACCATAACACAAAGAGGAAATGTGACATCACTGTGACCTGAAAAATCTGTGCCTGGTGCAAAAAAGTGTGAAATACACAAGCACAAAAATCTTCAATGCACTTCCAAGTAATATACAAGATGTGACAATAAAGCAATGAGACTGATTTTCTCTGCAAGATGTCGCAACCCTGCAGGCTTGCATAGGCACAATATCTTTGACCTTGGTCTATAAGCTGCTTCTAGTCCAAGCGGCACATCGATGCAACTACTCAGTCATGAGTTATGCTGTAATAAGTTAACACGTGTTTGTGTCTCTCGTCACAGAAATGGAACCGCATAATATTGCGCAATGCTATGCCATTTCTTTTTGCGTTAAATTGGGTGAAAATGCGACAACAACTTACGGTAGGCTTCAGAATGCTTTTGGAGAGGAGGCTATGTCAAGAGCTCAAGTTTTTGGTTGGCACAAAATGTTTAGTGAAGACAGAACGAATGTTGAAGATTAAGACCGCAGTGGACGACCATCAACCTCTTGGATGGATGTCAACTTGGCCAGGGTGCATGAACTCATACGATCTGATCAAAGATTATCTGTGAAAATGATTGCAGAAGAACTGAACATCAATCATGAAACAGTTCATCTAATAATAACTGAAGTTCTTGGTATGAGAAAGACTGGATTATGCATCACGATAATGCGCCATCCCATACTGCTCTGTCAGTAAAGCAATTTTTAACCTCAAAACAAATTTCAGTACTACCACAGCCACCTTATTCACCAGATATCGCTCCATGCAACTTTTTTCTATTTCCAAGAGGATCTTGGAGGATATTACAGAAGATGAGTTCTAGAAATGTTACCATCAATGGCAGAAGTGCTGGAAAAAATGTGCAATCAGAAGGGAACTTCTTTGAAGGAGACCACACTAAAATTGACTAAAACGTTAAGCAACATTCCCCCCCCCCCCCCCCCCCCCCCCCCCCCCCCCCCCCCCACTCACATCAGTCTCATTACTTTATTGTTGCACCTCGTAAAGTGCCCACAAGATAAAAAAAAGTACTGTTTAAAAATAAGCTAAAAGAGTTCTTCGCTTGAAAAAAGTTTCTATTCTCTAGAAGAATTCTATAACAGTGACAGCTAATTTTATTTCCCAAATACTATTGAAAAAATTGTTGGGACAAAACCAGAATGTTGTATCTGGAACTCTGCTTGTGAGCGTAATTTTATCTTACCAATTGTGTTACCAACTTGTATTATTAATCTTTGTTTATTGTCCTTATAGAAACTAATGTAATAATGAATTAAATGTGATCTGCAAAAAATTGTTTGGACAAAATTGGAATGATGTATCTGGAACTCTTCTTGTGAGTGTAATTTTACCCTACCGATTATGTTTCCAACTTGTATCATTAATCTTTGTTTATTGTGCTTATGGAAACTAGTGTAATAATGAACTAAATGTTTTTGACTCATTCCACATCCATGTGTTAACAAGCAGAACTGGATCTACGGAATACATATTGCAATAAACAATAAAATAGATTTGCAGGGTCACCACACTGAAATGTTTCGATGTGTGTTCCCAATGTGGTGTGTAACAAAGCTTAACTTCCATTTTAAGAATAAACATGTTTTTCTCCAAAATGTCAAGGGACTTTTGAATCACCTGTTAGAAATTTAAACAATTGTGACATCACCCTGACTGAAAGCAGTTTGATGGCACAAAGTATTGGAAAGTCTTCGTGCTAAAGGCTTTGACACATTCTGCTGTCACAGATGCTTGTATGTGCACTGTGTTTTGTTGCTGTTAATGGTACGTTTCTATGCAACTCAAGTTTCATTTTGTCAAGTTTCATTTTGATGTTATTCTTCATTTATGTTTTACTGCTGCATTATTATTCTGCAGTAGTGGGCTTAAGCAAAAATTCTTTGTTAGCATACCATTTCTTACTACTCAAAATTACAAAAAAATTAACTGAAACTAAAACAATGAAAAATTCTGGAATTTTAAAAAATTCCCAAGTTTTTCCCAGATGAAAAATTTCCCAAATTTTCACAGACTTCCCGTTTGTCCCACGGTATATACATCCTCAGAGAGGATATAGAATGTAGACTAGCAATGGCAAGAAAAGCGTTTCTGAAGAAGTGAAATTTGTTAATATTAAATATAGATTTAAGTGTCAGCAAGTCTTTTATCAAAGTATTTGTATGGAGCGTAGCCATATATGGAAGTGAAATATGGGCTACAAACAGTTCACACAAGAAGAGAATAGAAACTTCTGAAATGTAGTGCTACAGAAGAATGTTGAAGATTTGATTGGTAATCGTGCAAGTAATGAGGTACTGGATAGACTTGGGGAGAAAAGAAATTCGTGGCACGACCTGGCTAGAAGAAGGGATCAGTTGATAGGGCGCTTTCTGAGGCATCAAGGGATGACCAATTTATTATTGGAGGGAACTGTGGGAGGTAAAAATCGTAGAGGGTGACCAAGGGATGAATACAGTAAGCAGATTCAGAAGAATATAGGTTGCAGTAGTTATTCAGAGATGATGAGGCTTCCACAGGATAGAATAGCACGAAAAGCAGCATCAAACCAATCTTCAGGCTGAAGACAACAACAACAACAACAACAACATGTTGTAAAAAAAAAATTTTAAGCCTCACCAATTGGAGTACTAACAGAAAAAAACTGCTATTGTCTTGAATGTGTACAAATTTCCTGACAGAAAAGATCCTGAACTTGTTCTACAGAAACTCAAAGTCACTGGGAAAACTGCAGTTCTCTGAAGAGATTTTCTGAGCCAGAGCCCATAGAGAGAAAAGTTTTAAAAATATAAAAACATGACTATTGTGTGACTCTAAGTTCTTCAACAAATAAAACAAAGCTAGTTCCACACTCCTTGGTCACATGTGTGTAAACAAGGACAAGTGGATATTAGAAAAACTCTGTACACTTTCCCAACGATCTGTTGCCACCTTGAGGCATTGAGTATTCTACCTGATATTAACTTCACTCTTGCACAATAATTCGACAATGTGACTCGTTATCTTCGTCAGGTGCTACCTAAAACTGCCTGTAGAGTGGAACAAGTTCAGTATTCATATCTACGGTCTTTTTCCTCTATGGTACACTACCGTTAGTAGCATCCTTTGGCGTTCTCTCTTCAGTCCAGTGCGGCTCTCTGTACGCTGGCATTTCATTTATGATCAGAAGGTCCAGGTGTTCTCTCTGTGGTTCACATCCACCAGAAACATTCTTTGGTGTTTCTTCATCAGCCAAGTGCACCAGGCCAAGCACTGGTTTCATCTTCAGTCCAGTGCACCTGTTTGTGTGTTGGCATTCTGTTCTTGGTCTGGTGCGGTTCTATGTGTTCTCTATACTGTCTGCTCCCACTAGAAGCATCCTGCGACATTCCAGCTTTTCGCTGGAGTTCGTTCCTCATGACCAGACCCTCAGTCCTCCTGTCTGTGGAATTCTGCTGCTGCCCTCCCCCCTGCCCCCCTCCCATCCCCCCCCCCCCCCCCCCACTGAATTTTCAGCAATTACAGTGCAGGATCCCAGGCTCTACTGACCTGGTACCCAATGCCACGATTCGTTACGTCTACTATCACCATTGTCTCTATAGACTCTCTTATAACTAAGCACACTGTCCCAGTATATGGGAGTCTGTGCCAGTCCTTGGTATGACTGAGTATCAGATAGTGCTTGACCGTGGCTGATTTAGTTGCCTGTCTTAGTTGGGTGTACCTCAGATGTTCTTTGTATCTGATGTCCACTGTCCTAGTTGTCTGGCCAATAAATGACATGTCAAAATGGTGAGGTATTTCATTCAGTCCTGTTTCTCAAAAAGCCAGGTCATCTTTCTCATTTTCCCAGTAGTCCTCTTATTTAGGTAGGTGGGCAGAACACACAACCTGATATTATGCTTCCTGAGAATTCTGCCGATTTTGGCAGAGAGAGATCCTGCACAGGCCTGGTACGCCATAGTCTTTGCCTCATCTTGTTCTTCTTCTAGACTGTGTGGCGGAATGGCAGGATAAGGACCTTCCAAATCTGTCTGGTCGTGTATCTCTCCTTGCAGAACACTGATTGTAGATGCCGTATTTCTTCTGCCAAACTATCTAGATCTGACAAGGTGTGTCCTACGGATCAATGTCTTGTGAACTCCATTTTTCTGTGGTGGGCAGTGACAGCTGCTGGCTTGCAGACATATATCAGATGTGTAGGTTTGTGATATACACTGTGGCCAAGCAACCAATTGCTCTCTTTTTGACAAGGACATCCAGAAACAGAAACTCATCATTGTTTTCCAGTTCCATAGTGAACTTCGTAATTGGGTGGCGTGAGATGAGATGTTCCAGAAACTCACTGAATGTCTACCTACCATGAAGGCAGATCACAAAGTTATCAACTACATACCAGAAGAACCATATGTGTTTACATCCACCCGTCTCCAATGCCCCCTCTTCAAATCTCTTCATGAACATATTGGAAATCACTGGAGACAGAGAACTGCTCGTAATATTGATGCCCATACAGAAAGTAAGTTGAGGTCAGTATATGCCTAAACAGGTGGATCATCATCAAATCTCTCTTCAGCTAGTTACAATGAGTCTTTCAGTGGCACCCTAGTGAACGGCAGTACCACATCAAAACTGACTCTTATATCAGATTCTGTGATATGTAGATGCTCGAGACACTGCAAAAAGTTCTCCAAATTGTGGATTTGGCGAGTACACTTACCCACATGTGGAAAAAGTAGTCTAGGTGGATCTGGCACTATCAATCATAGTTGTTTGATGACCTTGTCAGGCATAATGGTTTCCCTCAAGAGAGCCCTGGTCTTCTCGCCCTCTTTGTCTAAGGTCACATTCCAAAAGTCTGTACGCAGGGTCCTCCTGAAGTTGATGCACTTTCACATCATATTCAGCATTGCGCAAAATGACTGTGGAGTTCCTTTTGACTAGTGGCAACACCACAATGCTGCTGTCTTCTTGGAGCCTCTTGAGTGTAAGTCTGTCATCACTTGAGATGTCCAGTTTTGAGGGCTTTGTCTTGGTGAGTACTCTGGAGGTATCCTGGATAACTTCTTCTGCCACATTTGTTGGAACTGTGTTAGTTACTTCCTCCAGTGCACTGATGAAACCTGAAATGGGCACATTTCTAGGGCTTGTATGTAGTTGAAGCCCCTGAGGAGTAGTGACATCAGATAGATTGCCACTTAGGTTAAACACAGTGCAGCTGCCCTCCATCTGCTGTGCTTTTTTACTCATGTCGTCAAACTTTGCAGATTGACATGCTGAGGCATTCTTCTTGGCACATTCCACTAGAGGTCAAGAGGCACTGTCTACTCTGCCAATCTACAGCTGCTAAGGAGCTTGCCACGCACAGGTGAAGGCATAAAAGCTCCCTGGCTATCACATCTAGCGTGGGGCGAATATCTCAAATCCTCCCTTCTCACAAGTGCCATGCTCATCCAATGTTTTTTCTTGTTCGCCACTCTGGAGTTGATGTGATCCTTAACCATGGTGAAAACTGGTACTACGTCTCCATATTGATAACTCAGCATGGAACAGAGAGAACCCAGCAGTCTCCCTTTCCTCTGTCAAAGCTCATCCAGCTTCCTGATGTTTCAGTACATCTCACCTACATGTACGTGCATGGTGACAATTATTGAACTATATGAAATAAAATCATCACAACTCCTGAACAGTTTGTGTTAGGATGTTCAAACTGCACAGTTGACTGCGGGGCGTCATGGGAATTAGTATGCGCATGCATGGTTTGGTTTAGTGATGAAGCCCACTTTCATTTGGATGGGTTCGTCAATAAGCAAAATTGGCGCATTTGAGAGACTGAGAATCGGCATTTCACTATCAAGCAGTCTCTTCACCCTCAACAGGTGACTACGTGATGTGCAATATCCAGTCACGGAATAATTGGTGCGATATTCCTTAAGAGCATGGTGACTACTGAACGGTATGTGAAGGTTTTGGATGATGATTTCATCCCCATTATCCAAAATGACCCTAATTTCAACAAGATGTGGTTCATGCAAGACGGAGCTCAACTCCATCAAAGCAGGAGAGTGTTTTGATGTCCTGGAGGAGCACTTGGGGACCACATTCTGGCTCTGGGGTACCCATAGGCTACTGGCATGGTCCTTGAATGGCCACCATATTCTCCGGATCTGAACATGTGCGACTCCTTTTTGTGGGTCCATATTTAAGAAAAGGTGTACAGCAATAACCCCAAAACCATTTCTGAGCTGAGAACAGCCATTCCAGAGGTCATCGACAGCACTGATGTTCTGACACTTCAGTGCGTCGCTATTTGTCTGTAGCACATCATTGCCAATAGTGGCAATCTAAACATCCGTAGTGTGTGCCCATTGCAGTTTGCAACTAATTTATGTTGTTGTTGTTGTTTACCCTCCCTCACTCATGTAGATCAATAATTCGTCATCCTGTGTACACTCCACAAGCTGCTGTATGGTGCGTGGTAGAGGGTATCTTTTACCACAAGTCATTTCCTTTCCTGTTCTACGCGCAAATAGATCAAGGGAAAAACAACTGTCTATATGCCTCCATACTAAACCTGATTTCTCTTATCTTATCTTCGTGGTCCTTCTGTGGAATGTATCTTGGCGGCAGTAGAATCATTCAGCAGTCAATTTTAACTGATAGTTTTCTACATTTTCTCAATAGAGTGCCTCAAAAAGAGCATCACCTTCCTTCCAGGGATTCCCATTTGAGTTCCTGAAGCATATCTGTTGTTCGAACCTATCAGTACCAAATCTAGCAGCATGCTTGTGAATTGCTTCAGTATCTTCCTTTAATGTGACTTGATGGGAATCACAAACACTTGAGCAGTACTAAAGAATGGGTGACATTACGCCTTTACAGCTGAAGCACACTTTCCTAAAATTCTCCCAATAAACAGAAGTCAACCACCCATCTTCTCTACTGCAATCCTTACATGCTCATCAATTTCATATCACTTTGCAGATCAGTACTAAAGAATGGGTGACATTACGCCTTTACAGCTGAAGCACACTTTCCTAAAATTCTCCCAATAAACTGAAGTCAACCACCCATCTTCTCTACTGCAATCCTTACATGCTCATCAATTTCATATCACTTTGCAACATTATGTCTAGATATTTAGCTGATGCGACCGTGTCAAGCAGTACAATACTTAAGTTGTATTTGAACACTATGGAATTGTTTTTCCTACTCATTAGCACTAGCTAGCATTTTTCTACATTCAGAACTAGGTGTCACTATCACAAATACTAGAATTTTTGTCTAAGTCATTTTGTATCCTCCTGCAGTCATTCAACAGCATTATCAGCACGCAGCTACAGATTGCTGCTCATCCTGTCCATCAGATAATTTATGTATATAAAGAATTCCAGTGGTTTTGTCACCCTTCCCTGAGACACTCCTGATGATACATCCCATGGAGTCTCTTGATGTAATTCTTCAGACTTTCCCAGTGACTTGTTGACATCTTGAGGTATCGGTATTTTGCCAAATATCAGCACTGTTCACACGCGATATTTCAACAACATGATCCATTGTCTTCATCAGGTGTTACCTGAGACTGCTCATCTAGTGGAATGGGTCCACTATTTATTGGAGTTCCGAAGACATTCGTCCACAGGGCATATACCCTGTCAGATCCAGATAAATAGACAGTAGAAACAGAGAGCTACGATCAGTGTTCTGTAAGAACGGATACATGACCAAACAGATTCAGAAGGAACTTCAATATTCCATCACATGATCTACAAGAAGAGCAATACATTTGTGTGTTCTGTCCACCTATAAAAATAACAGACCAACTGGGAAAACATGAAAGATGACATGGAGCTATGAAAACCAGGAATTTAATACACCTTGCCAATGTGAAATGTGACACTGGCCATACAACTGTGACAGTGGACATCTGATGCAAAGAACATCAGAGGCATGCCTAACTAAGACAGGCAACTAAATCAGCCACTATCGTGCATTGTCCGGAACTCAACCATTCCATGAAATATTAGAGAACAAGGGTTCTGGCACAGACCCCAGATACTGGAACAGTATTATAAGATAGTCTATAGAGATAACAGTGATGGCAAATCTAATGAATCATGACACTGGGTACCAACACAGTAGAGCCTGGGATCCTGCACCGGACTTGCTGATAATGCAACGGGGCAGCTGCAGAACTCTACAAACAGCAGTGAGGGTGTGCACACCAGGAACGATCCCCACACAAAGCATCAGGCACACTTGACTGAAGATGCAATGTCGCAGGACACTTCTAGCAGGAGCAGACCGCAAAGGGAACACACAGAGCCACACAATATTGAGAAAGGAATGCCACCATGCAAAATGGGTGCACTGGACTGAGAATGAAACACTAGCACTTGGCCTGGGGCCTGGCACACTGGACCAAAGAGGGAACGCCAAAGAACATTTCTAGTGGGAGGGCAGAGGGAACACCTGGACTGCTTCTGACCATAAATGGAATGCCAGTGCACAGACAGGCACACCGGACCAAAAAGGGAATGCCAAAGGATGCTGCTAGCAGGAGCGGACAACAGGTTGAACGCCTGGAACCAACCACGGACAGAAGAGGCTTTAGGTACAAATACTCGATCCATTCCACTCAACAAAGTATCAGGTAGCACACGATGAAGATGAGTCACACTGTAGAAATATCATGCAAGAACGAGACTGATGTCTGCCAAATACCCAACACTTCAGGACATCATTAGAAAACTTCGATATAGCCTGTAGCCATTATTTTTCACAGTTATCAATAATATCTTTCAATCAAATTTCATCCAGTGAGGAAAATTTAACCATAAAAGGAGTTGAAGTCAGTATCTTAATTAGCAAATCAATCTGGGAGAAAGTATAAAACAATTCAGATACCAATGTGAAGGTTGATAACTTTTTTAATTACTAAACTTTTTTAAAAAATGATTGTTTTCATGACAGACTGATCACCAGACTAATCTGAGGCCAAGATTATGTTGGAAGGTCACTGCCAACGAATGTATATGACAATCTTATTTTATAATTTTTAATATGTTTGAAGGCATCAATAACAAGAAACCTCCACCTCTAACCACTATATTCTCGTCACAGTCCTAATACGATGTACAGGGTTATTACAAATGATTGAAGCGATTTCACAGCTCTACAATAACTTTATTATCTGAGATATTTTCACAATGCTTTGCACACACATACAAAAACTCAAAAAGTTTTTTTAGGCATTCACAAATGTTCGATATGTGCCCCTTTAGTGATTCGGCAGACATCAAGCCGATAATCGAGTTCCTCCCACACTCGGTGCAGCATGTCCCCATCAATGAGTTCGAAAGCATCGTTGATGCGAGCTCGCAGTTCTGGCACGTTTCTTGGTAGAGGAGATTTAAACACTGAATCTTGCACATAACCCCACAGAAAGTACCCGCATGAGGTTAAGTCGGGAGAGTGTGGAGCCCATGACATGAATTGCTGATCATGATCTCCACCACGACCGATCCATCGGTTTTCCAATCTCCTGTTTAAGAAATGCCGAACATCATGATGGAAGTGCGGTGGAGCACCATCCTGTTGAAAGATGAAGTCGGCGCTGTCGGTCTCCAGTTGTGGCATGAGCCAGTTCTCCGCGGGCTACGCGTGAAACTTGCCCGCACGCGTTCAACCGTTTCTTCGCTCACTGCAGGTCGACCCGTTGATTTCCCTTACAGAGGCATCCAGAAGCTTTAAACTGCGCATACCATCGCCGAATGGAGTTAGCAGTTGGTGGATCTTTGTTGAACTTCGTCCTGAAGTGTCGTTGCACTGTTATGACTGACTGATGTGAGTGCATTTCAAGCACGACATACGCTTTCTCGGCTCCTGTCGCCATTTTGTCTCACTACGCTCTCGAGCGCTCTGACGGCAGAAACCTGAAGTGCGGCTTCAGCCGAACCAAACTTTATGAGTTTTCCTAAGTATCTGTAGTGCATCGTGACCATATGTCAATGAATGGAGCTACAGTGAATTTATGAAATCGCTTCAATAGCCCTGTATTTTAAGTACACTTTGAGTGGATATCACCATAGTGACTATACTGGTTGATATTGTCACTACCTAAAACCGAATAGTTGTATTCTACAGTACTTCCCACACTCCTTAACTGAATGAAGTACTGTGTTAATAAAGACACTGGCCTCAAATTAGAGAGATGCTCGTGCTCTGTCCAGCCATCCTGATTTAGCTTTTCCAATACCATTTCAGGCAAACAATAGGTTCATTCCCTCAACGAAGTTATGGTTGAGCAACTGTTCTCTCCTCATTAAACAAGTGTGAGTGAGTGAGTGAGTGAGTGAGTGTGTGTGTGTGTGTGTGTGTGTGTGTGTGTGAGAGAGAGAGAGAGAGAGAGAGAGAGAGAGAGAGAGAGAGAGAGAGAGAGAGAGAGAGAGAATAACATTTCATTTGTAAGTAGCTGTATCCTAGATCATTGTAGAGTTATCCAATTATCCTTGGATGAATAAACAACAACAACAGTAACAACAAGAACTACTACTACTACTACTACTACTACTACTACTACTACCACCACCACCACCACCACCACCACAACCCCTTTGTTATATGCAACAATTCATTATCATCAACTGGTGTTTTCCCTCAGCAATTAAAACTGCAAAAATAGTACACTACTGGCCATTAAAATTGCTACACCACGAAGATGACGTGCTGCAGACGCTAAATTTAACCGATAGGAAGAAGATGCTGTGATATGCAACTGATTAGCTTTTCAGAGCATTCACACAAGGTTGGCGCCGGTGGCGACATCTACAACGTGCTGACATGAGGACAGTTTCCAACTGATTTCTCATACACAAACAGCAGTTGACCAGCGTTGCCTGGTGAAACGTTGTTGTGATGCCTCGTGTAAGGAGGAGAAATGCGTACCATCACGTTTCTGACTTTGATAAAGGTCGGATTGTAGCCTATGTCGATTGCGGTTTATCGTATTGTGACATTGCTGCTCATGTTGGTCGAGACTCAATGACTGTTAGCAGAATATGGAATTGGTGGGTTCAGGAGGGTAATACGGAAAGCCGTGCTGGATCCCAACAGCCTCGTATCACTAGCAGTCAAAATGACAGGCATCTTATCCACATGGCTGTAACAGATCGTGCAGCCACATCTTGATCCGTGAGTCAACAGATAGGGACGTTTGCAAGACAACAACCATCTGCACAAACAGTTCGACAATGTTTGCAGCTGCATGGACTATCAGCTCGGAGACCACAGCTGCGGTTACCTCTGATGCTGCATCACAGAGGAGCACCTACGATGGTGTACTCAACGACGAACCTGGGTGCACGAATGACAAAACGTCATTTTTTTGGATGAATCCAGGTTCTGTTTACAGCATCATGATGGTCGCATCCGTGTTTGGCGACATCGCGGTGAACGCAAATTGGAAGCGTGTATTTGTCATTGCCATACTGGCATATCACCCAGGGTGATGGTATGGGGGTGCCATTGGATACATGTCTCGGTCACCTCTTGTTCGCAGTGACGGCACTTTGAACAGTGTATGTTACATTTCAGATGTGTTACGACCTGTGGCTCTACCCTTCATTCGATCCCTGCGAAACCCTACATTTCAGCAGGATAATGCACAACCACATGTTGCAGTCCTATACGGGCCTTTCTGGATACAGAAAATGTTCGACTGCTGCCCTGGCCAGCACATTCTCCAGATATCTCACCAACTGAAAATGTCTGGTCAACGGTGGCCGAGCAACTGGCTCTTCACAATACGCCAGTCACTACTCTTGATGAACTGTGGTATCGTGTTGAGGTTGCATGGGCAGCTGTACCTGTACACACCATCCAAGCTCTGTTTGACTCAATGCCCAGGTGTATCAAGGCCGTTATTACGGCCAGAGGTGGTTGTTCTGGGTACTGATTTCTCAGGATCTATGCATCCAAATTGCGTGAAAATGTAATCACATGTCAGTTCTAGTATAATATATTTGTCCAATGAATACCCATTTATCATCTACATTTCTTCTTGGTGTAGCAATTTTAATGGCCAGTAGTGTATACACATATATGCCATATATATAGGTAGGGGGGGGTCACTCATTTTTTTGAAAACTGCTAAAGAAGTGCTCCTCCCACAACTGGCCATAAACTGAGACTTCTGGGTATATTAAAACTGTGTTCTAAACCAGGACTTGAACCCATGTTTGAGTCCTCATCCAACACACCATTTTAATCTGCCCCACACTACACTGCAGAATGAAAGAGTCATTCCAAAGAACAATATTGTTTCTAATTGCCACAAATGCTTCCAACCACAGCACTCAGCTGAAACAGTTACTTTCAATCCAATAAACCATGTTTTCAACTGCAAGTGCAAGTCTTCGATTTAAGTCATACATGACAACAGGAGAAAAGTCACAAAAATTATAGAAGTAGGTAAGTTAGAAAGATTACAAACCTTGTGTGTATTCTGATGTTCCATCCAAAGGATCAACCCAAATCACAACCTGCAAAGTGTACAAACATGATTTATTAGTAATAAATTTTTCTGATTGTTCGGATGTAATTTTCAGAGTGTCAACAAACTACAGCTCAACCAAGCAAGGAGTGCCCTGGGAGAAGAACAGTGAAGTCTGAAATTATCAAAACCGAAGTGCAGCACAAACAGCACATATTTGTCCCTCAATTACTCACATTAATTATTTATAAAAGAGAATAATATTTGCTGTATGTGATACCCTTTCATTTTTTTTCTTTTACCCGGAGTAAATAAATAGCTTTCTCATTTGTGATGAAGAGGAAGAACAAAAATTTCTAATGTCATCACCAGGTACATACTATAGTTGGTATAGCTGTAAGACACTGACAACATGAACATTTTAGTGCATTTTCAAGATGAAGAGCAAGAAATTTAACACATGTAATCTATGTTATCACTATTTAATACCAAGATTGCTTCTTACATCCTTTTCAGAAACATTTTGCAGTTCCTTTGGGCAAGTTTGTTTTAGAACCTCTTGGTTACTATCAGTCACAAGCCAATCTGAGGGTACTTCACAAGTTGATGACCCTTCTTCACCAATAATGGTGACTGCTGGAAACTGCTGTGATAGAGAGGAAATGATGCACCGCTGTGCAGATCTATCAGCTTCAGTTTGCAAATCATTTTTGCCCTGCAAATTATGTTGTCGTTAGATAAAATATGAGTAAACGATTTCTTTTTTCTAAGTTATAAATAATGAACATAATTTCATTTTATGGCAATAACTGCACATACCTACACTATCCCATGACGAAAAAGTTATGTATTCTACTTGATGTCCAATGCAAACTGAAAAAGAGTATTCTAGTTCTTACCTTTTCAACGATGCCTAATTCACCTTGCGACATAATATCTCGTATAATTTTTCCAGCTCTATTAGCCACATTAACCGATGAAGCAACAATCCTTAATAAAAGAGGTATACTTTGCGCCATTGCTGCGTTGTTTCTCAACTGAATACTCAACCTCTTTTCAGATCTTATATAAAAACCGTCAAGGTTGCGAGTTTCAAGTATTAGATACGGTAAGTCTGTGGTAAAACCTACTTTCTCCTGTGCATGAGCGCAGCCAACAGCAGTGTCAACTATATGCGGTTTTGAGGGTTAATGCCGTTTCTGTTAACTTACTGCCACCTTCAAACAATTCCTAGAATCAAAATTATGGAATACTATGATGCACATGTCACGGTTTTCATCATCTGTTTGTTCTGACTGTTATCTCCAGCCTTCACGGCCACTTGTCCTTTCCACCTAATTTAATGTAAAGGAGATTACTTGTTATAAGTGCTTAGTCGCGTTTAAGCAACACCCAGGACAACCAACACAAAAGAATCTACTTAAATATTACGTAAGTTATTTTCTCATTTCATACAAGCGACCAATATATAAATATTTGGCTTTTCATTGCTATTATGAAGATCGATGCCGTTCGCGCGCACTTTTGACGTTGTTTTGTTTTCATACACTTTCAAAGATAATAGTGGTAAAGTTGAAAATTACACCACATGAGTCAAAGCACTCCGTTACTCATGTAAGCAAATGTACGTGGGACTTGTCAGGTGCTATGAAGTAGTGTTCGAGAACCCTAAATCATGCGTTTGTACAGAAAAGAAAACGTGTTTACATAATGTGGTCATTTTTCGCTAGAGATCCGTCTAAAGATTTTCCTTACGAGATAGGAGACATAGTGACAGGACTCGAGGATAAAAGTGTATGGGCTCTTCATCAGGCAAAGAAAAAGGTAAACACAAGCTTGCAAGCTTCAGTATGTGGAAACACGTCTGTATTTGTCGGTGTACTTATTACAGTATACATTAATGTGCCCATTGCGCAAAACAACCCATGGTTATTCGTACTTTTGCTGGCCAAGCACAGCAACGTTCTATGTGCCCTAATACAGTAGGTAAGGAGTGCAAGCAGCGGACTTCGTATTTACTGCATAGTTTCATTATTTCACTCGCACTCCGAAGAAAGCATAAGAGAATAAAGCCACTCACGACAGGAAGGTGGCAGCATTTTATTTGAAACTATACTGTGTTATTGAGTGGGGAGTGTCATAAGTTTTAAAGAAAATTGCATGAAATTCAAAAACCAATCGTGCTCTTTTGGAGAGAGTCGTAGTAAAATATGTGTTTCATAGGTTTTTATATAATCTGTCATCGAGTCTGTAGAAGAACTTTAGAAAATGTTTGCGCATTTCCAGATACGAAACAACCGTGTTAGTTTTCAATAGACTTATTTACTTGCCTCATAAACATTTTCAACATATATTGTTGCCTGATGCTCTATGTTTTGAGTAAATATTTGTAGCTTGCTGAAAGCATAAAATAATCACAAAAATAGACCTTCATAGAACTTTCTTGGGCTACAGATGCAGCTGGTGTGTTAGACAATAAAATGTGATTGAATACACCAGTTATGGAATGCTAACAATAAAACATAAGCCTTCCAGGTTCAAGTCCAATTGTAGGGAACTAATATGAAGTTCACCAACTTCAGGGATGTTTGAAATTCATGTGATTATTAAGATTATTTATTGATAGTAGGTGAAAGTATTAAGCAGTTGCATTGATGGAGAAATTTACGTTAAACAGACTGATTCCTCAGGTGGATGGAGCCCGACGGACCTAATCTCCATTTTAGCCTATACCTAGCACACCCTATTTTGCACCTTCCTGGGGCCTCCCATTAGCAGGCACCATGGTCACCTGACACTAGAGAAGCAGGTGCATAAATATAATGATGCAAGGTTTCTTGTGATCATCTGAGTGTCAAAAGAGTCTGTCATCATTTTCATCTGGGTACCCTTCCAGTTAGCTGGATAGGATTTTAGTGCACAATATACCTCCATCTGATTGTATCATTATAAACTTTATCTTTTATGTCCAGCAATGTTGTTATTTTCTGAAGGGAGGACTCCTTCCAGGTACAGTTATTTCAGAGTAAACCCTAGGGGTTATAGTCTCTTGCATCCTTTGGACATGCCCAAACCATTTCAGCTGTGCAATGTGTAATCTTTCCTCCAGTGAACAGGTCGCTTACGTGCTGTACCTAATGCATGCACTTCTAATTTAGCCCCTTCTTGTCGTAGTCCCTTCTTGTCTTCTTCATAGCGGATCATAAAAATTTCATTTCACATGCTTGTTGTTTGCTGATCTTTCTTTTTGATACCACACAGATCTCCAAGCCATATATCATTAGTGACCAAAAGTATGATTTGAGTGTTGTCTGTTTAGCTTTTATGGGAACTGTTTTATCCCAGACTAGATTTTGTACTTGATTGAACATAGCACCTGTTGAAACTTATTTGGACTACTAACTCAGCACTCCTCGAGTGTGATACAATACATAAAAAATAACTGAAACTTTCTGCATATTCAGTTCTTCCTCCGTGAAGTCTGAGGTTACATTGGCTGGGTGTTCTGCTCAGTTTCCTTATTACTGTTTTCAGATGAAGAGGTACCCCTACATTTGAAATGAGTCACCAGGTTTAACCCTTGACATAGGAGCAATGTGACAATTGGTGGAAACAATGTTGCAGCAATAATGTGATATTAGTGGCATTTGCAAATCAGTCTGTTATCACAGCAAGTTTTCTTTTAATTTGACATTTGTTAGCTTGGCCATCTCTCAACCAGACTCACCTTCCAACCTAATCTAGACCTCAGGCAAGGCTATCGATCAATCAGTCACCACAATGAGGTTTTTTTGCCATCAAATTTGCAACTTTGCCAGCTAACAACAAAACTGTGATTATGCGCACCAAAATGTGGCAGTACTGCAGCAATTAACAGTACGTCACTGGTCAAAAGTGACTATTGTATTGAATATTCCTCTTGACTCCTGTTTTCTTCTTCTGTTAATTCATACTCATTAAATTAAATCAATCTAGTTTCCTCTAAAACTCTTGCTGTGTCTCTCCCCAGATGGCAATATCATATGTGCAAACTAAGATGTTTAAATTTCTAGATTCCACACCTTTAAGTGTTTTAATAATCACTCCCTAGAATACAATGAAAATTAAGAAAATAGTGCACTACAATGTTGTTTACCCCTATTCAAAACAATTCTGATGTAACGTTTTCTACTTGTACATTCCTTTCACGTTTTTGTACAGCAATTGGATGTTTCGTTCTGTGAACACATTGTAAGCTGGTGGCTGTGTTGGCTCCTTGAGTCTCAGGATCTTCTGGTTCCGTCCCAAGGTGGTTTTCACCAAGACCAATCCACTACTGATAATATGATTTATCTGGAGTCCCCTGCCATCTGAATAGTTTTTGCCCAACAATAACACATTAGAGCCATCTTCTTTAATCTGCAAAAGACTTATGACACCTCATGGAGACACCACATTCTTGAATCATACATGAGTGGGGTCCATTCCTGATTTTTATCGATAACTTCTTGTCACACTGCACTTTCGAGGGTTGAGTTGATGCTTCCCACAGTGCTCCCCTTATTCAAGAGGATGTTGTCCTGCAGGGCTCTGTACTGTGTGTCCCTTTCTTTCTAGTAGCCATCAGTGGTCTAGCAGCAGCTGTAGGGGTCTTCAGTATCACCCTCCTTGTATGCTGATGATATTTGCTTCTACTCTTGCTCATCTAGTGTGTGTGTATGTGTGTGTTGCTGAATGTTGAGTGGAAGGTGCCATACGAAAGGTACAGGCGTGGGTACTGTACTTCCGACAACATCATACCATTCATCCATAACCAGAACTTGGCCCCGACTACCAACTACTCAGTGTGGTGGAGACTTATCGTTTTTTAGAAGTGGTGTTCAGTTCTCAGTTGACGTGGATTCCCCACCTTCGCCAGCTAAAGTGAAAGTGCTGGGGTGCAGATCACGCCCTCCTTCTGCAGCTTTACAAAGTCCTGATACAATCCCACCTTGATTGTGGGAATCTGGCATATGGTTCGGCATTGCCCTCAGCATTGTGGATACTGTATCCAATAAATTACTGCAGGGTTTGACTTGCGACAGGAGCTTTTCAAACTAGCCCCATGAAGAGCTTGATGAAGGAGGCTGGGATGCCTCAATTGCAGTGCTGTGGGGTCGGTAATCAAACCCGGGACTCCAGATGGCCGAGCTTTCGTCAGGAGGCCGAGCAAGTTCAAGAGCGTCAAGGGGCAGTACAGGTTGATACAGCGGTATTCGGTAGCATTGCTTTATTCAGCTAATTTACAGTATTTGATGGGTGCAGCGTAGTGTCGTTTTACCGCCCGCGGCGTTGTCTCGCGAGTCCAGCCGGCTCAGCAACTCCTGGTATGCCGACGCTGCTGCTGTTGCCGTCGAGGCCGCTCAGCTGGAAGTCGGCCGCGCTCTGCCGGTTGCCGCCCGCTGATGCGTCGCATCTTGTGCATCATAGCTGCCCGCGATTCGAGAGACTGCTACAGTCCCTGGTCCTCACCGCCCTCCACCTGTTTGGCGTGCTCTGTCCAACCATGGGACAAAGATGGATGTACTGGTCCCTCGGGCCGCCGCCACTGTTCCCAGGACAGGACCGGACTCGAACCCACGCCTTCCTGGACACTGTGCCGCTAGTGGTGCTTGCCGGATGGCAACACCCACCGCCATCTCTCGCGCTGCTGCACCTCCCGCAGTGTGTGCCTAGCCCAGAACCCTGGTACGCCAGGTGGGAAGCGAACATGGCCCGTAGACTATAGTGGAACCTAGCCGCTCCTGGACCCGCTGCAGACTGCTGTCACTGCCCTCTTTCAGGCAGATCGTGTGATCTCCAAGATCCAGGCTGCTGTTCCATCCCGCCCCAGTGTTGTGTCCCCGGAGGCGGAATATAGCCCGAACAAGTACATAGAAACAAAGTACAAGTTTATGCCGAACACTTGTAACATTGCTGCTAGACAAGCACAGGTCCGTCCCGACGCTCGATTTTCCTGGCACACTCTCTTTCTAGCTAAAATTGCCCACCTATTTATACTGGTTTTCCACTCGCTTCTGACGTAGTGTCAGAAAGAGACAGAAACTATAGCAGGGATATATTCCCACACGTCAGCCACTTACAAATTGCCCTCCTGGCTCTGGCCTAGTGCCCTGCCTCATACATTGCAATAACTTCAAGCAACGCTGCAGTTTCCTGCCTCATTGTTGCACCACTCAAAACAAATTGTGTGTGCAATACTGCCGTCTCAGCTCCATGCCCACGAGTTCCATGTTTACATTGCCTTGCCTGATGGCTGTCAACTATGACCACACACTGCCAGCAGCCCCAGACTCCATCATCCAACTGTGCCTTCATTTAATTTTGATAAAATTACCCTTTCCTTCGAATAAGACTGACACTAGCGCAGCACACCTCCCTCCTTTCAACAAGATCCGTATCGAATCAAGATAAAATAGATGTGGCCTGTGGCTGCGCAAACATACTTTGTTTACAAAACTTACATTCTACAGACTAACACTAATGAGAACATCAAAACATTAACTCTACACCTATACACTGTTTACACTGGTTACCCATGCTGTAGGCAACTGATGTGTTGGCACCTCCTCCACTGGTGCATGTTTCCACGTTCTCCATAAAGCTATACTGAAGAAAAATAGCAAAAATCGGCACACCCTGTGGCTGAAATGCTCACTGTCATTATCCTGTTGCTTCGATGTTGTTGTAACATTTGAACGTGCTCCAATTCTTTATTAACCATGATAGATCCTTCGTGTGCATTAATAAAGGAATGCAACATTTCCAAAACCTCTGTTCTTAACGTGGAGTTCAAATATGTCAGGTTCTGCACTGGTAATATTTCTAGAACCCCATCCCACTATAAGTTACTGCAACATTGTACGACATCTTCAAAAATTCTTGATGGTTCACTTGCCCCTATCGAATTCTCTGAACAAAACAATGACAAAACTGAAACAACAAACAAGGAAAATGCAACTTATTATCAGATCCACCAAAACGCGAGAAAAAGAGACAGAGAGAGTGGGGGGGGAGAAGTGCCACACACACACACACACACACACACACACACACACACAAAAACAAGAAGAAGACCGCACATTATCTGCTGTCTGTTATCGTAACGCATACAGAACATTATGCGTCTGCTGTTGTCCTTCCCCTGAGACCTCCTTCCTCCGCTTGCTTTGCCTAGCCTCTGCAATCGGGTCACTTGTAATTGCGGTAATCCGTCCACCATTCCTTTATAAGGCTTTACTCTACTCACATGGATAATGGATGTTTTTGTTGGCAGCTGTACTTTAACATTCACAGGCGAAGTCATGTCCATGACCTGGTATGGTCCTTGGTACTTCGTCAAGAATTTTTTCGTCTTTCCCGTAGGTGTATATGGACTCGTGATCAGTACCCATTGACCTATCCTGTACTGTGGTAAAGTTCCCAACCGCTTATTCGGTTTTTCCTGCCTCTCTAATGCTTTCGTATTGGCCTTCTGTACCCTCTTCCAGACTTCCCATATTGTTCTTGCAAATTCCCTCACTGTGTCTCCTTTAGCTCCCGACTTCAGACATAGAACATCAAATGACAGTGGCATCTTTCTTCCATAGGCCACCTCAAACGGTGACATTTCGACCCTGGAATGTATTTTACTGTTATAACTCTATACCACATATGGAAGATAATTGTCCCAGTTATCATGGTTTCCATTCACGTAATAACTTAGCATTTTTGAAATTGTCTTATGTACTCATCCGTTCTCCCATTTGCCTGCGGATGAAGTTGACTGGTCTGTAATTTTTTAATCCTCAATAAACGGCACAGCTGTGACATTAATTCGGACATGAAGTTCGTTCCCTGATCCATAATTATGCTATCAGGCACCCTAAACTTCAATAACTAGTTATTGACTAAAGCTTGTGCTACCGTACTTGCCTGTTGGTCTGGTATTGCGACCGTGGCTAGAAACCGCGGAAAGTGATCAATTATAATTAAAACATAAGTGATCAATTATAATTAAAACGTAATGATACCCTGCCAGTGTTTTGTTGTATGGCCCACAGATATCTAGCCCGAGAAACTCGAATGGTTTTGAAGCCTCTGGTAACCGTTGCAAAGGAATTCTTGCACGTGTCACATCCACTCGCTGCACAAACGACACTCAATTTGCTACGTATTGTTCCACATCCCTTCTCCAAGTGCACCACCAAAACCGTTCTACTACTTGCCTTCCCATTGCTCAATGACCAACATACCCCCAGAGCTCATGATCATGGGCTTGCTTTAAGACTTCTTCTCTCAAACTCTCTGGTACCACTACCTATGGTCCACACCTGGTAACTCTACACAACATATTTCTCTCCACAATGAAATGCGTTTGAATCCTAAAACTCTGGCCCTCCTCATCCGCTTCTTGTGCCCTTTGCCGTTCCGTGACACTCTTACCCATTACTTCTAATGTGTCTAATTTGCGACTTAATGCATCTGCGTTCCCGTGTTTCTTCCCTGGCTTATGAATTACTTCAAAGTCAAACTCGCTTAATTTTAGAGCCCACCGTGTTAATTGTCTAGAAGGATCCTTGAGTCCCAGTAACCTTCTCAATGCTGCATGATCTGTCATGACCTTAAACTTCCTACCATAAAGGTAACAACAAAAATACGTTATTCCATATCCAACATCTCCTTTTCCGTTGTGGAATAATTCTACATTGCCCTATTTAACTCCGGATGCTCCTGTCCCTTCACCATTTGCCCCAAAACACATCCTACTGCGCCATTTGAAGCGTCACATCCTAAGATGAAGCCTTCTTCAAAATTCACAAAAACCAACAGTGGACCAGAAACTAATCTCATCTTTAGTTCATCGAAATCTTCCTGACAATCCTCCATATATTGAAATTTAAGCCCTTTCTTTAAAAGTTTTGTTAACGGCTCAGCTATTTTAGCAAAATCTTTTACAAATTTACAATAATATGAACATAACCCAATATATGATTGTAATTGCTTCATTGTATGTGGTGTCGGAAAATTTTGAACTGTTTCTGTTAATCGAGAATCTGTTTGAACCCCTTGTTGACTGATTACTTGACCTAAATATTTGAACTGTGTTTGCACAAAATTACATTTTTCTAAACTTAATGTTAACTGTCCTGACCGCAATCTTCTAAATACTTCTCTCAAATGCAATACATGTTCTGGTATATCCTTCAAAAATACTATAATGTCATCTAAGTAAACCATACATGTCTTTGGTTTCAATCCCCTTAAAATCCCATCTAATAATAGCTGAAAAGTTGCCAGTGTATTCTTCAACCTGAACGGCATACGTACATACTGATAGTGGCCCCCAGGAATGGTAAAAGCTGTCTTTGCCCTATCCTCTGGCACTACTTCCAACTGATGGTATCCACTCCATGAATCCATCGTCGTAAAATACTTATATTGTCCCACATTGTCCAATGTGTGCGTGATATTCAGAATCGGTTATGCATCTGAAAGGGTTTTCGCATTCAGAAACCTATAATCACATCAAAACCTATATTTCCTTGTACCATCCACCAACTTCTTAGGTACGAGAACTACATTGCTTGAATATGGACTATCGCTATGCTCTATGATTCCATCCCGTAGTTGTTGTTCTATAAACTCCTCTAGTAGCGGTTACATATGATGTGCTATCCTATATGGTTTCCTAAACACTGGTGTGTTATCCTCCATTGGTATGTGTTGCTTCGTAATCAGTGTTGCCAGTAACCTACCCTCCGTTCCGAATAAATCGCTAAATGTCAATAACAATTCCTCCAACACGACCCTGTCGTCTCCCTACAAATGCTGTAATTTTCCCCTTAATTGTGCTGCATTGGAGTTTTGCTTATGGCTCGCCTCTAAATCCTCCCTATCGAGGTCATCTTCATCAAAAAACCCCAATGCGGCCAATAACAACCCTTTCGACAAGCTAAAATCCGCTCTGTTGAAGTTATCTACACTTATAGGAACCTTATAATCTCCTTTCGCAAAATTTGCATGAGCTAAACTCCTTAGCACGAAACAGTGTGCATTATCCAACTCCTCATTACTCGAGAGTGGCTCCACCATGTACAACGTCTCCTTTGGCAAGTTCATATTTATCAAAACCCAAACTACCTTCCCCATATCTGCCGGTATGTTATCCTGCTGGTCGACCTTTAACGAATCCATTTGCAGTTTAGCTGGCGTCACCTTCATGTTAAGTGCGCCTTGCGACATTCATCCATTTGCAACCATTTACCCCATGCAAAACATTGTTCCACTGAGTTCAACTGTTTGTTGCCAGAGATCTATCTTCGCACGATGTTTGTCAAGGAAGTCCAGTCAGAGAATCACCGAATACCCTTCACCTACTTATGGTAACACCTCTACCTGCTCACTAAACTTAGTTCATGGGATCACGAATCGAAGTACCGACGTACCCAATGACTCCACTTTATTATCTCCCACCACTTGTAACCTATAACGTGGTGGTTCAAGCCATCTCCTGCTATCCAAGTCTAGACTAATAAGACACATGTGCTCCCGTGTCAGACAGAAACCTTTGTTCCCATCTGTTCACCAAGCCTAATAAGCAGCATTCCATCTGTGCACCTACAAGCGCATTACCTAATTTCACTGGGACTGCTCTCAGACGGTTGAAGCAATCCCATTCTCATTTAATGCCTGCTGCCGCCGAGGCTCCCGCCCACTTTTACTCCTGCAGTTCACTTCTCAGTGACCCATTTTCCCACATGAGTAACACCGCAACTGATGAAGACATTGCCTCCTAATGTGCCTTACTTGGCCACAACCGAAAAAATTAATTTCCACTGCCACGACTCTATGCTCCACCCTTTGCCTCATCGCATAATCTACCTCCTCTAAGTATGTGACAATTCTTAGAGTTGCCGCAAGATCACTGGGATTCTCCATTCTCACTTGGCGTGACATCTCCAGTTGTACACCCCTCAAAAACACACCTAACGCCCTGTTCTCGGCCTCTTGTAACAGCACTCTATTAGTTTCCCCATTCTGTGAAAGTTAGAACATTTGTGCATTCAGTTTTCAAATCTTGTCTGAGAAAACCTCCACAGTCTCATTTCTCCTCATGACTAACACTTAATTTTTCACGAAAAATCCTGGTACTATTCTGTTTTTGGTACCTCTGGCGTAACCCAGCCTCAACGTTTCATGGTACAATATGTACAACTTGGCATCCCCTATCAAGTGCAACTTCGCCACTCTCAGCATTACAACATCCGGCCACGCATTGGCCTCAGCCATTGTGATAATGTTATTAAGGAATACTGACACATCCTTTGTTGCTTTACCCAAAAAGGGGTTAATCAATGCCACGATTGCCATGTCAAATGGTCTATGACACTCCATGACCTGTAATTTACTTTCAACCAACGTCCCTTCCCCTGCTCACAATGCTTCAAATCTCTCTTCTTCATATTTTTCTTTTTCACTTATCCTCGCCTCTGACAATACCCGAATTTGCTCTGTTAGAGTGGCTACAGCTTCCGCTGTAATCACTGCCGCTGTAGTCACTGCTGCAGCCTCTGCTTGCCATGGTTCCACCATTTCCCTTATAGCTCCACTGTTGCCATTTATTTCACTCAGCTACTCCTTAACTTAGTTCTTGTGGCGAATCATTGCCCATCTACATTCTGAACAATTGCTCGCCAAATGAACAAATCTCTTACAAATAAAACAATTCTTTGGTACCCACTTTGTACATGGTAGTCCATGGCCTGACAGGTTACAAAAATTACATCACTTAGACGCTATGTTATCCTGTGCCCCATTTCCTCTGAATCCAGATAAATCTACAGGCTCCTCTTGCCTTCCAAAACATACCTTTAACAAGTCCATCCTAATTCATACTTAACCCTTCAAAACACAAAAGAATGACACAAAAAAAAAAAAAAAAATCAAACGTCACTTACCCGTCCACATCGTACTCGTGTGCAGGTGAACAGTCCTGCTTTCCTCCCTATACTGGTATGGACAAACACCTCCTGAACGCCAAGACGTAACAAGAAGTGCACGACCACCTCAACGACCCCTCTACACAGGCAGATCTCAATGCTACTTGCTCAACACAAGATGTGGGCGTTCAGCATTGTAACCGGCACCAGTTCTGACACCACTTTTGCGGGGCAAGTGGTCTAACCTGGGACTCCAGACGGCCGAGCTGAAGCCAGAACCCACTGCTCCACATTTCGTCAGGAGTCCGAGGAAGTTCAAGAGCATTGAGGGGTAGTGCAGAGTGATACAGTGGTATTCGGTAGCATGTCTTTATTCAGCTAATTTACATTATTCGCTGAATGTTAGCGTGCCGCCCGCAGCAAGTCCAGTCGGCTCGGCAACTCCTGGTATGCCAACGCTGCTGCTATTGTCATCAAGGCCGCTCAGCTGGAAGTCAGCTGCGTTTTGCCCGGTTGCCGCCCACTGATGCGTCATGTCTTGCGTCACGTAGCTGCCCACGATTCCGGAGACTGCTACCGTCCCTGGTCCTCGCCGTCCTCCGCCTGTTTGGCCTGCTCTGTCCAACCACGGGACGAAGGTGGATGTACTGGTCCTTCGGGCCGCTGCTCCTCCCAGGACAGGACCGGACTCGAACCCGCGCCCTCCTGAACGCTGTGTCGCAACTTGCCGCTAGTGGTGCTTGCCGGATGGCAACACCCACCCGTTGTCTCTGGCGCTGCCGCATCTCCCACAGCGTACACCTAGCCCGTAACCCCGGTACGTCAGGTGGAAAGCGAATGTGGCCTGTAGACAAGAGTGGAACCGAGCCCCTCCTGAATCTGCTGCAGACCGCTGTCACTGCCCTCTTTCAGGCAGACCATGTGATCTCCAAGTTCCAGGCTGCTATTCTGTTCCATCCCGCCCCGGTGTTGTGTCCCCAGGGGCAGAATAAAGCCCGAACAAGTACATAGAAACAAAGTACAAGTTTATACCGAACACTTCTAACATTGCTGCCAGACTGGCCCCTATAAACATAGGCCAGCACAGGTCCGTCCCGACACTCGATTGTCCTGGCACACTCTCTCTCTAGCTAAAATTGCCCATATATTTATACTGGTTTTCCCCTCGCTTCTGACGTAGTGTCAGAGAGAGACAGAAACTATGGCAGGGATATATTCCCACACATCAGCCACTTACAAATAGCACTCCTGGCTCTGGCTTAGTGCCCTGCCTCGTACATTGCAATAACTTCAAGCAACACTGCGGTTTCCTGCCTCCTTGTTGCACCACTCAAAACAAATTGTGCGTGCAATACCACCGTCACAGCTCCGTGCCCACGAGTGCCATGTTTACATTGCCTGGCCTGATGACTGTCAACTGTTACCACACTCTGCCAGCAGCCCCAGACTCCATCGTCCAATCGCGCCTTCATAGAATTTTGATAAAATTTCCCTTTCTCTTGACTAGGACTAACACTAGCGCAGCAGCAGATGAGATGCCAACAGCAATTTTGCTACCCATGACATTCACAGCTCTTCTAAGTATCTAAACTACTGACTACTCCTTCCAAATGTGGAAATCCATTTCCCGCAATGGCAACCCAGATCATAGGTTACGAATCCAGTCCGCATCCAATCCCTTTTCTCTGAACTTCAGTTGTTTCCTCTTCCATCTCTCCTCTGGACCCACTCACAAGTTCCTCTGTGGGGTATCTCTCGGCCACAGTTTTCTCTTGACCTATCACAAGGTCCAAAAGACTCAGTTTCTCCCAAAGTCATCCATCACCAATTTTTCTTCATCCTTGGTGCATCCCTCTGTTCATAATTGATTTATACTGATGGCTTGATGGTTGCTGGTCACGTGGGTTTTGCCTGTTCTCACACAGGACATACTGAGTGCAGTCCTTGCTGGATGGCTGAAGTAATTTCACTGCAGAGTTGGTAGCCATCTCTGAGGCTCTTGAGTATATATCTGTTCCTGCATTGCTGGGGCCTTTCTCATCTGCAGTGACTCCTTGGGCAGTTTGCAAGCTCTCAACCAGTATTACCCTCACCATCCGTTAGTCATGCCCTTGAACAATGTGGATGCTACATGACCTGTGTCTGGACCCCCAGCCATGTTGAGATCCCAGGGTGAACTCACTAATAGCTTGGCCAAACTGGCTACCAATGAACTAACTCTTGAGGTCAGCATTCCGGAAACAGACGTCTGATCAGTATTATGCAATCAAGTTTAAGGAATCTGGAATGCGGAAAGGCCCACTCTTACTTCACCAAACTAACTACAAGTGATAAATGAGACAATGAATCTGTGGAGATCCTTCATGCAGGCCTCTCCCAAGGACTGTACCATCTTCTGCCAGCTTCACATTGACCATACTTGTCTGCCTCATGATCATCTCCTCCATCTTGAGGACCCACCCCACTCTTGTTCTGGTTCCCCTTTGCTGGACTTTCGAGACCTAATCGCCCTGCAGCAGGATCTTAATCTCCCTGACTCGCTACCCTTGGTGCTAAGAGATGATGCCTCAGTGGATGGCTTAGTTTTACGTTTTATTCGTGAAGGGGGCTTTTACAACTCTCTTTCAGGGAGGGCCACTTAACCTAACCTTATCAGCCCATTGAGGGGTTGACAGAGCACACTGTTGCCGCCTCTGCCCAGACCAGGCTGCAGCTGTCTGGGCTTGGTGGTCCAGCCCAGTTCTCACTTTACCTGCTCTTGTACTCTTCTTCCTCCCCTCTTGCATCATCTGTTAGACTTGTTCATCTTTTGTCTCTTTGTGCTTCTCTTGCCCATTTGTGTTGCTAGTCTTTCCTAGACAGTTTCTGAGTGGGGTATCTCTGGTAAGTGGCGTGGACTGGGAATTGTGTCTCCTGTCATTGCATTCTGCTTTCGCGAGCTTCTGTCTTCTCCCTAGTTGGGGCACCTTGCCAGTCTTCTACCTCTGTCTCACTTTTATTCTTTTTGTCCCTTATGTCACCTTCATTGACGTTTTGTAGATCTTGGGGTTTCTTCCCCTGGGTTTTACATGTTAGGCTATCTGTGATCTACGGTATAGTAGACCAGTCTGTTTGTGGAAAAAGGGACTGATGACCTGGTGTTCTCATGCCTTTAATCATCCAATCAACCAATCAGGTGTATTTGAGTGTGTATGGAGGCTTGCCAAGAGTGGTTCTTCCCACCCACATTCACAAATCGAAGAGTGAAATAACTTGTACCCAATTGACCATACATTGTAATGTTGCTCAAGGACTGTAGATATAGAATAATAGGATGGCTTCTGTTTATAGTGGAACTGTAAGGTGTGTAGAATCTATGTTGAGAAGCTAAAGCTCCTAACACTGAACAGATGAATTTTTATTCGGGAGATCCATTCTAAACTCCTTTTGTGCCCATGTGTTCAGATGCTGCAACCTCCTTCCTGTTAAAGAGAGCTGTATGTGGTATGGTTGCATTATTCAGTGGTCAGTATTGGGTCTCGCCATTTTTTCTCACCACAGATAAGCAGGCAGTTACAATAAAATGTATCTAGAGGAATATAACAATGTGTGCCGTTTACAGTCCATTTAGAGCCTGTTCGCTTTGATAACCTTGGGAATCTGTTTAGTAAATTGTGTCAAACACTTCTTCAACCTTTCCTTTGCAGACTGTTAGCAGCTTCAGGCCTCTGTTGTAATGACCATGTGACACATACAACACTACCTTGGTATTATTTCCACTGCTCAGCCATGTTTCCTCTATCTTTGCCCCACTCCTTCAACAGTCCTACAAGTATCAGTGGTACAGAAACAGATAAATGTTACTGCCTCCTAGTGGACACAACCTATTGAGAATCATGATTATTTCCATTTCAGAGACCATTTTTCCCTTAAAGGGAGCTGCCAAAATGTATACTCAATGGAGTTACCTGGATACTGTGCAGTAAGCAGGCCGTATAACACAGTGACAAGTTTCCAGGACTGAACATATCACTTTATAAGTATTCGTAAAGCGTATGTGAACAGATATGAGGTCAGATTGTAGGCTTCATAGCAACCAGAGCTGGGTATATCATTGTTAATGGGAAGGCATTGTCAACAAGTAAAAGTAGCATCTCACATACTGTAAGGTAGCATAGTAGTAAAGTTGTCCAACAAAGAGATTATGTGATTAGGAGATTGTCACAAAATTCAGGAATAATTGCAGGTTATTGGTGCCTTATGCAAAGAGACTGACAGCTGACATTCAACATATAATATAAAATGTGTAAAAAGATGAAAAGATCAAATTTTGTTTTAACATTGAGTTACCACATAAATCAGCATTTATGTACTTTCTGGTGTTCTTAAGCATGTTAGTTTTGGAATCATTTTGTATAAGCTCTTATGAGGTTTCTTTTTGCAGGGAACAAATGAAGATGTTTCAGTGTTTGTCTTTGATTTGCGGACTGGTAATGAAACTCAGTTTGATGTTGCAAGAGCAGCTGTTAAAAGACTGAAAACGCTGCGTCATCCAAGTATCTTGACATACTTGGACAGCCTTGAAGTAAGTATTTGCATTAACTTTTACCTCAAAATAATGGAGTGAAATGATATACCAGGTGTACCGGTATGAAATGAGCGTTAAGATACAAATGTATCGATAGGGAACATTTGTTGTGAACGAGCCTGAATATTTTTTTTTTGTTGGTATGACATCTGTCAAAGATATTTAGTATACATCAAGTCATGGAAGAAAACACATCATCGTATGTTTTCATCATGTTAACAATGTCGAATTTTGTACCAGAAAGTGATAATTTGCGGAAAGCATTATTTTTTTGTTTTCATTTGAAAAAAAGTGCTGCAGAGTTGCATTGAAAGCTTGTTGAGGCATGTGGTGATCATGCTCTATCAGAAGCAACATGCAAAAGATGGTTTCAATGGTTCAGAAATAATGATTTTGATGTAAGAAATGAAGAACGTGGAAGACCACCAAAAAAGTTTGAAAACGCCGAATTGCAAGCAATATTGGATGAAGATGATACTTTGAGTCAGAAGCAAATGGCAGCAATGCTAAATGTTGCACAACAAACAATTTCTGACCGTTTGAAAGCTATGGGAAAGATCCAAAAGTGTGAAAAATGGGTGCCACATGAATTGCATGAAAGGTAGATGGAAAACCAAAAAACCATTTGTCAAATTTTGCTTCAAAGACATGAAAGAAAATCAATTTTGCATTGAATTGTTACTGGCGATGAAAAATGGATTTACTTTAAGAATCCTAAATGGGAAAAATCGTGTGTTAATATGGGACTACCATCAACATTGACTGCAAAACCGGATCGATTCGGCAAGAAGACAATGCTCTGTGTTTGGTGGGATCAGAAGGTGTGGTGTATCATGATCTTCTAAAACCCAGTGAAACTGTGAATACTAATCGCTACAGACAACAAATGATCAATTTAAACTATGTATTGATCGAAAAAAGACCAGAATGGGCCACAAGACATGGCAAAGTAATTTTTTTACACGACAATGCACCTGCACGCAAAGCAAAACTGGCTCAGGATACAATCAAAACACTTGGCTGGGAGCTGCTACCCCACCCGCCGTATCCACTAGACTTGGCCGCTTCCGACTACCATTTGTTTTCATCAATGGGACACGCATTGGCTGAGGAACACTTCAGTTCCTACGAAGAAGTCGAAAATTGGGTGTATGATTGGTTTGCTTCAAAAGACGAACATTTCTATTGGTGTAGTGTCCACAAATTGCCAGAAACGTGGTCAAAATGTATACAAAGCAATGGTCAGTACTTTGAATAAAATGTTTTTACTTTTCAATCCAAAATTAGTGTTTCATTTTTAAAAAAAAAAAAAAAAAAAAAACTCTCTTTTCATACCGGTACACCTGGTAGACTGCTTTAAATGTAATCATATATTTATTTTTTCAGTTGGTTATGGGCTTTATCTTCCATTTATGTGATTATTGAGTTGCATTTGAAATGAATGGATTTGAAAACACAAAATTAATGGATAGATTAATTACAAATGCTGTATCGTAGTGTACTCAGTGAATTTGATGTTTGATTTGGGCAATCACACGAGCACTGTCATACCTCCAGGCCTACTCAAAATGTTATTTCATAATTCGGGAGTGATTAGGTGGTACTTTGCCTGCAGGGTGCTTTAAGCAGTGAATGTATCATATGGTGACTAGAGCAAAATCACACGTGGGTTCCTCGATGCTTTCATTCAATAATGTCATACGAAATAATGTTCTGTGGTAACTTATCTTTAAGAAAGAAAGTCTTCATTGCACAAAAAGTGCTGTAAGAAAAATATGCACACTCACCCATAATCGTCTTTTGTAGACTCCATTTAAGAAATTAGGCATTTCGACTACTGCTTCACAGTATATTTATTCCCTCATGAAGTTTGTAGTAAATAATTCCCTACAGTTCAATTGGGACAATGAAATACATAATTCCTATACCAGAAGGAAAAATGATGTTCGTTACTCCACATTAAGGTTGCCTTTATATATATAAGATGATGAGACTTACCAAACAAAAGCGCTTGCAGGTCGATAGACACACAAACATACACACAAAATTCTAGCTTTCGCAACCAACGGTTGCCTCGTCAGGAAAGAGGGAAGGAGAGGGAAAGACGAAAGGATTTGGGTTTTAAGGGAGAGGGTAAGGAGCCATTCCAATCCCGGGAGCGGAAAGACTTACCTTAGGAGGAAAAAGGAAAGGTATACACTCGCGCGCGCATACACACACATATCCATCCACACATATCCATCCACACATATCCATCCACACATATCCATCCACACATATCCATCCACACATATCCATCCACACATATCCATCCACACATATACAGGCACAAGCAGACATTTGTAAAGGCAAAAAATATTTTTCCCACGTGGAATGTCTCCCTCTATTATATATATATTCTTTTTTTTATTTTTTTTAAGGACACTTAGAAATGTTCGGAATGCAACCATAGGCACAAATTTGCAATATGGATGTAAAATGGCTTGTTCACATCATTATTATCTGTTGTGCAGAATGATCCATCTAACACGAAACTAAGTAACTACAGATGAGAGCTGTGCCAGACATCTAAGAAACAACCCCGTTTCATCCCATGTGAAGTTCCACCACATGGGAATAACTTTTCCAAGATGGATTATCGCTTGTTGTCTACATACACCTACTCTGCCGTCAGAATGTAAGAATGTACCAACATGCACTGTGACTTATCATTAGAGGCAACCTTCTACAATACTTTGAGCATCCATTGAAGGTGTTCTTTCACCCATGCTGATCTGTGTGCTCTGTGACCTGTATTGAGCAGAGATAGACGTTTGGAGCATTGGCTTCCACACCACCTACTGGGGTGTTTCTTTTAGATAGTATGGGTGATTGCTGCTTCTTGTTGTGGAATAGTGATGTGATGTGATGTGATGTGATGTGTAGCTAGCAACAATGTGGTCCTATACCTGCTGTTAAATCCACAATAGTTATTTTAGATCCCTGTGACTGACACATTGTTGCCCACTACAATTGACTCTTTTGGCTGTGGCTTTCACCCAATCGAAATAATCGTGATAGACTCTTTGCTTAATGAAACATGCAAAAACCAGCGTATGCTCGTCCTCTGAGAGGGAGTGTGTGGGGCACCTGTGATATATGTCTGGAATTGAAGACACTGATTTGCCTGCTTAGCCACTGATTTGCCTGCTTAGCCATTTTGCACTTCCTGTCAATCTCATTTTTGAGATGTTTGTATTCCTTTTTGCCTGCTTCATTTACTGCATTTTTATATTTTCTCCTTTCATCAATTAAATTCAATATTTATTCTGTTACCCAAGGATTTCTACTACCCCTCGTCTTTTTACTTACTTGATCCTCTGCTTCCTTCACTACTTCATCCCTCAGAGCTACCCATTCTTCTTCTACTGTATTTCTTTCCCCCATTCCTGTCAATTGTTCCCTTATGCTGTCCCTGAAACTCTGTACAACCTCTGGTTTACTCAGTTTATCCAGGTCCCATATCCTTAAATTCCCACCTTTTTGCAATTTCTTCAGTTTTAATCTACAGTTCATAACCAATAGATTGTGGTCAGAGTCCACATCTGCCCCTGGAAATGTCCTACAATTTAAAACCTGGTTCCTAAATCTCTGTCTTACCATCATATAATCTATCTGATACCTTTTAGTATCTCCAGGATTCCTCCATGTATACAATCTTCTTTTATGATTCTTGAACCAAGTGTTAGCTATTATTAAGTTATGCTCTGGGCAAAATTCTACCAGACGGCTTCCTCTTTCATTTCTTACCCCCAATCCATATTCACCTACTATGTTTCCTTCTTTCCCTTTTCCTACTCTCGAATTCCAGTCACCCATGACTATTAAATTTTCGTCTCCCTTCACTACCTGAATAATTTCTTTTATCTCATCATACATTTCTTCAATTTCTTCGTCATCTGCAGAGCTAGTTGGCATATAAACTTGTACTACTGTAGTGGGCATGGGCTTCGTGTCTATCTTGGCCACTATAAAACGTTCACTATGCTGTTTGTAGTAGCTTACCCGCACTCCTATTTTTTTATTCATTATTAAACCTCCTCCTGCATTACCCCTATTTGATTTTGTATTTATAACCCTGTATTCACCTGACTAGAAGTCTTGTTCCTCCTGCCACCGAACTTCACTAATTCCCACTATATCTAACTTTAACCTATCCATTTCCCTTTTTAAATTTTCTAACCTACCTGCCCGACTAAGGGATCTGACATTCCACGCTCCGATCCATAGAATGCCAGTTTTCTTTCTCCTGATAACAACGTCCTTCTGAGTAGTCCCCGCCCGGAGATCCGAATGGGGGACTATTTTACCTCCGGAATATTTTACCCAAGAGGACGCCATCATCATTTAACCATACAGTAAAGCTGCATGCCCTCAGGAAAAATTATGGCTGTAGTTTCCCCTTGCTTTCAGCCGTTCGCAGTACCACAACAGCAAGGCCGTTTTGGTTAGTGTTAGGAGGCCAGATCAATCAATCATCCAGACTGTTGCCCCTGCAACTACTGAAAAGGCTGCTGCCCCTCTTCAGGAACCAACCGTTTGTCTGGCCTCTCAACAGATACCCATCCGTTGTGGTTGCACCTACGGTACGGCTATCTGTATTGTTGAGGCACGCAAGCCTTCCCACCAACGACAAGATCTGTGGTTCATACTCTGTGTATATCTTTAGGGAGCATTTTACATTTTCCCATAGACCACTCAGGTGAAATGTTCTAGGGACTTGAAAGGGGCGTCTACCAGCTTCTACTCATTTTTTCCTTCATATATCTAGTGGCAAAGAGCCTCTTTAGCAGTTCGTCTACAGAATTCGCCATGTTCCTTGCACATTACTTTACACTCACTTTGACACTGATTGCTAGTTATCATGGAGAGAGCACTGCAAAACAACTTTTTATCCTTTTATTTGAGTACCAGCATGCATTCAAAGAGAAGCATACTTTTAATGCGATTTCTGGCTCGCATTCGGAGAGAAATGGCATAATTTAAGTATGATATTTACAGTGTACTGTAGCACATTAGCCCATGACAACAGGCTGCCACTTAAATTAACCATGTTCTTGATGCCTTAGGATGTGTCCTGTCAGCTGATTAGTGACCTCAGCTGTACTTTCTTTGATAACTCCTAAGGAGTTTAACTCCCTGCATTTGAAATTGTCACAAGGTGAAATTCATGCTTACACTTTTCTATTGCAAAATTTGATGTTTTCTTGTTGATTAATGAGTCATATAATTTACTGGAATTGCTGTGACTATTAAGTCATTGTTCTGAAGTACATCCATTAACAGTGTGTTAACAAAGGGGCCAAAAGGACCATCTTGTGTCATCATTGCAAGTTGTGGTGGTATTAGGCCTGTATGTGGGAAACATTGTAGGTGTACTAACTAATATCAAAAACACAATCAGCTAAGATTGTGGATAGCATCAGTAGCTGTCATAGATATTTTGCAGGTTGTGCTCTCATCTACAGAGGGATGTTAGCTTCAAGAAATTTTAAGTGATGCTATATGATTTGCAGACAATCTCTTTTATACAGTAAACTGACCATAAATGCAGACAAATGCTGCATAATGTGTATAAGTACTTAGAAACTCTCTCTGATGTGAATAATGCACCAATGGTTAATAGCATGGGTTCTTGAAAGATGTGAAATGCCAATGCATGACTATTCAGTGTGTGGTATGCACAGTCTTTGCTCTTTCTTTAAAATTTCACTTTGTGTCTACTTATTTTGTTGTATGTTAGCTAATTGCTACATATAAAACTTGTGTGCATAATAAATGTTTGTTTACTAAAAGTGAGAACCAAATTTCAAAATAAACATTAATTTAGTGGTCCTTTGTGTCCGGGAATATTTGTATGAGGTCTGTTCAAAGAATTCCAGAACATTCATAATTTCATGCCAATGGTGTGTTGGACCAAAATGCAATTAGCATCGCTGCACATGCCTGTATTTAATCTGTAACTGCTGGAAGTTTGATTGTTGTATGTTTGTTAGTTATTGTTCACTTCTGTATTGCATAAAATTTTGTCACACAGTTTGTGAATTTCATGATGGTGGAGTTAGAGGAGCAATTCATCTGCATTTAAATTTTGTGTGAAACTCAAGAAAACATTTACAAAGACACACCAAATGATGCAGAAAGCATACGGTGATGAGTGCTTAGGCTGTACTTGGCGTTAAAAATGGTAAACATGCTTTAAAAATGGCTGGATGGAAATTAGAGATGACCTTTTGACGTCTACCAACAATGATAATGTCTGAACATCAACAAAATTGTTTGTGGCAATTCAAGACTGACTGTCCAAGTGATTGCAGAAGAATGTAATATTTCAGTTGGATCATGTCATGAAATCCTGACACATCATCTCGGAATGCTTCGTGTTGCCACCAAGTTTGTCCCGTGACATGAGTCAAGACCAGTAAGACCTTTGCCTCACAATCTGTGAAGAGCCGTTGGATCATGCAAATAAGAACAAGATGTTCCTTAAATGGATCATAAATGGTGATGAGAAGTGGGTCTACGCTTACGATGTTGAGACCATGGTTCAGTCTTCGCAGTGGGTCAGGAAAGGTTCACCAAAACCAAAAACAGCTCGGCAGGTCACGTCAAATGTCAAAGCCATGTTGATAGCTTTCTTTGACTTTGAAGGATTAGTTCATCATGAATTCTTGCCACAGAAACAAACTGTTAATCAATGGTACTATCGGGATGTGTTGCTATGCATGCAAGAAAATGTGAGAAAGAAATGGCCTGAAATGTGGCGAGACTGTTCATGGCTTACGATAATGCACCCATACATTCACCCCTGTTGGTGCATGACTTGTTGTTGTTGTTGTTGTTGTTGTTGTTGTGGTCTTCAGTCCTGAGACTGGTTTGATGCAGCTCTCCATGCTACTCTATCCTGTCCAAGCTTCTTCATCTCCCAGTAACTACTGCAACCTACATCCTTCTGAATATGCTTAGTGTATTCATCTCTTGGTCTCCCTCTACGATTTTTACCTTCCACGCTGCCCTCCAATACTAAATTGGTGATCCCTTGATGCCTCAGAACATGTCCTACCAACCGATCCCTTCTTATAGTCAAGTTGCGCCACAAACTTCTCTTCTCCCCAATCCTATTCAGAACCTCCTCATTAGTTATGTGATCTACCCATCTAATCTTCAGCATTCTTCTGTAGCACCACATTTCAGAAGCTTCTATTCTCTTATTATCCAAACTATGTATCGTCCATGTTTCACTTCCATACATGGCTACACTCCATACAAATACTTTTAAAAACGACTTCCTGACTCTTAAATCTACACTCGATGTTAACAAATTTCTCTTCTTCAGAAATGCTTTCCTCGCCATTGCCAGTCTACATTTTATATCCTCTCTACTTCGGCCATCATCAGTTATTTTGCTCCCCAAATAGCAAAACTCCTTTACTACTTTAACTGTCTCATTTCCTAATCTAATTCCCTCAGCATCACCCGACTTAATTCAACTACATTCTATTATCCTCATTTTGCTTTTGTTGATGTTCATCTTATATCCTCCTTTCAAGACACTATCCATTCTGTTCAACTGCTCTTCCAAGTCCTTTGCTGTCTCTGACAGAATTACAATGTCAGGTGCATGACTATTGCACAAAAAACAAAATCATTGTACTATTTAAGACCTGGGCCTCGTGGTGTGTACTTCTTTTCATTTCCAAAGTTGAAAGGCTGAAGATTTGCAACGGTAGATAGGATAAAAAAAAAAAAAATTGCACAGTGCTTCACATGATCCAGCATGAGGTGTACCAAGACTGCTTCCGGAAGTAGAAATGGCATTGGGAGCAGTGTATCGATTGTGGAGGGAAATATTTTAAAGGAGACCAGGCACAGTAAGTAAAAGGTAGGCATAGAAAAAATTGTATGGACAAAGTTCCGGAATTTTTTGAGCACACCTCATGTATGTTGTAAATAGTGTTGTTTCAGCTGGAAATCTTTTGGAATCTTTAGATTTGTTGTACAGATTGTCTTAGCAGCATTTTATTTATATGGAAAATAATTCACATATCTTGAATGCTATGGAAATTTCTGTATGTTATCCGTCCATATATTGTTTACCTGCTAGTAATTCTTCATTGTTTCATGTATTAACTTTGCTTTTAGACTGAGAAGGTTTTGTACTTGGCTACAGAATTTGTTGTGCCTCTGGAAACTCACTTGGCACAGCTTTCAAGGGAAGGTCATCAACGTGATCTATACTTGTCATGGGGAATATTTCAGATTACTGTAAGTATGCATCAAATGTTGGTAATCTGTCATCTTTTTTTTCATATTTACGATTGCATATTTAGTTACTTTTGTGAGTAAAGTGAGCACCTTGTACTTTTTCAGCGTGCTTTAAGCTTTCTCAATAATGACGGGAACTTGCGTCACAACAATGTCTGCTTGTCATCCGTATTCGTCAATACTGCGGGTGAATGGAAGCTGGGAGGTGTTGAATACATGGCAGGTGCTGTCGAAGGGACTGGCCTTCCCATCAAAATTCTTCCTACTCTTGAGAAATATGATCCACCTGAAAAAGCTGACCCAAATAGACAGAGACTCATTACAAAATGGTAAGAACCAGTTAACAGCTTCGACATGTACTGATCAGATTGCGTCATAAGAATGGAAAGTATGATATTCCAGATGCATTTTGTACAATTTCTTTAAGCAGTCAAGTCACTGTTTCCCTAAAAGTTTGCATTTAAATTAACTTTAGAGAGTTTTCGACATTTGTAACAAGGGTCCTTCTGTAATACTCAATTACATGGTTTTCTTCTTCAGTATGAGGTATGATTATCTGAAGTTTGTATTCTCTTGTAAAGAAATTCAACATTTTGTTTTCTCTTCTGATGTCTATGTGTAAGGTGCAAATTATTTTCCCAATTTGATTTTCACTGATCATTACAAGTAATAAACACCACACATTTCTATTTTTATGTTTATGTAAGAAGATAATTATAGGGAGATCATCTGATTTAGGGAGTGTCTAGTTATTTCAAATTAGTGATGTCTGCATTGAACCATGCAAGTCCAAAATAATGAATTCAAAAACTACCATAACTTCATTTGAGGAGTGGAAATAAGTGTGGTTTGCTGAACCCTACATTTTTGAATAGGGACTCTTAAACAGCTGTTTTTTGTGTGGCTCTGTGAGCTAAACCTGGTTACTGAGAATATTATACATCAGAATATAAATATCCTTGTCACTTGTGACACATTACATGATCAAACTTTTAATAGCATTGATGTTACCCACCACGATTTCCTCCCCTTGCCCATTCTCTTCAATAGCTCCCCTCACCCAGTGTCCTCAATTGTTTTTTGTGTATATTCTGATCTCAGTCTTCCCTTACGTACTGTGGAAGATATTCCATTATGTCTTAATACATGTCGCATCATTATGTCTCTTCTTCTTGTCAGTGTTTTCAACATGTTTCTTCCTTACCATATCTGCAGATAACTTTCGCTTTTCTTATTTTTCCAGTGTACTTCATTTTCAGTATCTTTTGCTTACTCTACACATCAAATGCTTTGATTCCCTCTGTATTCTCTTATCCCACATTGATTAACTTATATACAGGTGGTGGTTAGTGTTTAACGTCCCGTCGACAACGAGGTCATTAGAGACGGACTTATATACAGCATTGTGCCCTAGACATACATTCTCAGGAATTTATTTCACAAATTAAGGCCTTTGTTCAATACTAATTTCCTTCTTGTGTCTGGAAACGTCCTCTTTGCCTGTGCATACATGGTTCTTATTTTACTACCAAGGTAGCAGAATTCCTGCACTGTCTGCCACGTGGTTACCAAATTTAAATCTGAGTTTGTCATTAATTTCATTTCTGGTGCTCCTAAATACATACATTGATTTAATTATAAAAAATATGAAATTAAATTCAGGCAATTGATCCAACAATTGACTGAATTAAGAAATTCCATTGATCAAGAGTGTCTCAACAAATTATGAAAGACGGATATGAAATCTCTTGTGATAGAAATGATACATAGACAAGAATGATAAGCATGCATTCATTAAGTAATCCAGAAACTTAAAAGGAACCAATCCTTTTATCTGGTTGACATGTACTTTGGTATGGACAAGCAATTTTCCAGCCCAACTGTTAAAAATCAGTAAATGTATGCTTGAGAGTTATCATAGATATCTCTTCCATAATACTTTTACATCTATTGTATTATGAACATGCTTGTAAATTGATGGATGAATGGATAAAGCTATCTTTGCTCTCCTAACCCTCTTTTTTTTTTTTTTTTTTTTTTTTTTTTTTTTTTTTTTTTTTTTTTTTTGAGAGTTGGGTGGAAGGACTGAACCAGAGACTTCGAAGATTCTGTGGCAAGCTACGTTGCAACTTCCTGGACTTGCACCATAGGGTTGAGAACTACAGGGTTCCCTTATGAGTCGGGTGTGCACTACACTTCAGAGGCTGCTTCTCAGGCAGCTGACCGTTTGTGTGGGGGGGGGGGGGGGGGGGGGGCACACAAGGGGTTTTTATTTTTTTTAGATTAGGTGACTGTCCGTCCAGTCCAGGGGGAGATTGAAAGAAATGCCTCCCACAGGTGAGAGTATTAAAATCCTAGCCGTAAATTGCCGAAGCATTCACAACAAAGTGCCAGTTTGAAGAGCTCATGAAAAACAGTGAAGCTCACATAATACTAGGTACAGAAAGCTGGTTCAAACTTGATATTGATAGCAGTGAGATTTTTGAGGAAAATTTAAACATATATCAAAAGGATAGGTTGGTGGAGAATGGAAGTGATGTATTTATTGCAGTGGACAAAGACCTCAAAGCCACCAAGGTAGAAATTGAAGCTGCATGCAAGACGTTTTGGGCAAGACTCAATATCAGGGTGGGCATAAAATGATTATTGGATCCTTCAGTCGCCCACCAGACTCATGTCCTGATGTAACTGAAAAATTTAGAGAGAACTTCAGTTCACTTGTACATAAGTTCCTCATCATAGTGTAATTATTGGAGGAGACTTTAATCATACAGCAATTAATTGGGAAAATTACAGTTTTGTTAGTGGTTAATGTGATAGACATCCTGTGAAACTTCACTAAATGCCTTCTCTGAAAACTACCTAGAACAGGTAGTTAGAAACCCCACTCATGATGGAAATATATTGGATCTAATGGCAACAAATAGACCTAGCCTCTTTGAGGATATCCACATTGAAACTGGAAGCAGTCACCATGATGCGGTTGTGGCAACAATCATTACCAAAGAACAAAGGACAACTAAAACAAGTATATTATGTACACTTTCAGCTCAGGACAGGAGCATGTCGAGGAACTCTGGCCCAAATTTAAAAGAATAGCTGACCATGCACTGGATAGATATGTACCCAGTAGAACAGCTCATGATGGTTGGGAACCTTCGTGGTGTACAGTCACTGTAAAGAAACTTCCAAAGAAACAGAGATTACTGCATAATATGTGTGAAACAAAGCATAGGGCTATAGATAGAGATGCTGAATGACATGCATTTGGCTGTCGAGAGCAATGCGTGAAGCCTTCAGTGACTACTGTAGCAGTATATTGTCAAGTGATCATTCACTTTCGCTTTAAATGATTACTCTAGAAATGTACTACAACCCCATAAGTATTGTTCACACAGGGATCGTGCAGATAAGATTAAAATAATTACTGCATATATAGAGGCATTCAGTCATTCTTCCCATGCTCCCCACGTGAATGGAATTGGAAGAAACCCTAGTAACTGGTACAATGTGACATACATTCTGCCATTCACCTCATGGTGGTTTGCAGAGTGTAGATGTAGATGTAGGTAATGCATGCTGGAAGTTTTCTTTGTTGCCAGTGTGTTATTATTGCAAACTACCAGGTGTTATCACAATCTGTTCCAGGTTGAGAGTTTCATGTACACAATCTGTGGCCAAGGCCAGTCTTTGTTGATGAATTTAGTTTAGTAAGTGTTTCAAACAATAGTAAATATAACTACAGTTTTTTCTTGTCGGTTCTCTCTCTAGTTACATTCTGCCCACCACGAATTTCTCTTCTGTGCCAACCTCTTCATCTCAGAGTAGCAATTGAACCCAGTGTCCTCAATTGTTTGTTGGATATAATCCAATCTCTGTCTTCTCTTACAGTTTTTACCCCCTACAGGTTCCTCTTGTACCATTGAAGTACATGTCCTATCATTGTGTACCTTCACCTTGTCAATTTTTTCCATATGTTCATTTACTCAATGATATTGTGGAGAATCTCATCACCTCCTATCTCATCAGTCTATCTAATTTTCAACATCATCATTCCGTATTGTCACATGTCAAACTCTTCAATTCTCTTCTTTTCCAGTTTTCTCACAGTCCATAAGTCACTACCATACAATGCTGTGCTCCAAACATACATTCTCAGTAATTTCTTCCTCAAACTAAGACCTCTGTTTGTTACTAGTAAACTTTTTTTAGCCAGTAATGTCCTATTTATGTCATCCTTGCTTCTTCCATCATGTGCTATTTTGCTTCCAAGGTAGAATAATTCCTTCTCTTCATATTCTTTGTGATTACTAGTTTTGATGTTAGCTTCATTGTTAATGTCATTTCTGCAATTCCTCATTACTTTTGTGCACCGTTGGTTCACTCTCAGACCCTGCTCTGTGCTCATTAGACTGTTCATGCCATTGAATGGACCCTGTAATTCTTCTTCACTTGCATTCCTCTTGAATTTTAGTCCCACTCTTGAACCTTTCTTTTATTTCTGTCATTGCTCTTCAATGTATAGGATGAACAATAGGAGCAAAAGACCACATCCCTTCTTACACACTTTTAAACCTGTATTATGTGAGGATACTGGATTGAAAAGTGAGCATCAAGCCACGAAATCCCAGACCTTGGAACTTATTGACAACACAACTGTTCAGGTTTGGGCTCTCCTCATATTATGAATGCCCTAACAGACATTTCCCTGGTGGCATGAAGAGTAAACACGAAGCATCCATTCGAGAGGCTGCATTGAATTGAGGCATCTGACATTTGTGCGTAGTCTGGGTCATCGAATGTTTATGTAGTGTAAATTGTTGCACATGTGTGTTGTTTCTATTAAATATGTTAAACAGTTTTGTTTCATAATTGATGTGTACAATAATAATAAAACTCCCAATTTTTGTTTAATTTTGAACATCTTGCATCGTCTTGCATTGCTGAATGCTTTCTCTTTACAGATAAATCCTTGAAAGTGTCTTTGTTTATGTAAAGTCCTGCTTCCAGTATCAAGAGCAAAGTCAGAAGTACCTCCCTGGTACCTCCACCTTTCCAAAAGCAAACTGATTCTCATCTGACAAGTCCTCAGTTTCTTTTCCATTCTTCTGTAAATTATTCTTGTCAGCAACTTGTAAGATGATCTGTTAAGCTAATTGTGCAACAGTTCTCATATTTATCAGATCATACACTCTTCACAGTTGCTTGGATGATGATGATGATGATGATGATGATGTGGTCGTCAGTCCTGAGACTGGTTTGATGCAGCTCTCCATGCTCCTGATAATGATGATATTTTTCTGAAAGTCTGATGCTATGTCTCCTGTCTTATAGATCCTAAACACCAACTTGAACAGTTGTTTGGTTGCAACATCCCATAATGAGTTTAGAAATTCTGCTTATTTTATCACAAGTGTTCCAAACCTCAGTTAAACTGTTATTCTACTACTGGATCCCCTGTTTTTTTCCATATTGTCTCCCATTTCATCTTCAATTACATAATCAGACGAGTTCTCACCCTCATAGAGGCCTTAAATCTACTTTTCCCCCGTCTGCTCACTCCTCTGCATAAAACAGTGGAATTCACATTGCACTCTCAACATTGACACCCTTGCTTTTAATTTCACCAACAGTTGTTTAGATCATTGTGTATGCATAATCAGTCCTTCTGACAACCATTTCTTCACATTATTCCTGCAGCCATTTTGGCATGGCTTCCTTGCGCATGCTGTTTATTTGATTCCTAAGTGGTTTATGGTATTGTAGTCCTACCTTTCCATGAACATTTTTGTACTTCATTCTTTCATCGTTCAATTGCATCATTCCTCACTACTTTAATATCCCACTTTTTTCCACAGTAATTCTTACAGACAGTTCTCTTAAACGTTAATCTACTCTTCATCATAACTAAATTATGATCTGAGTCCATATCTGCTCCTTGGTATGCCTTTCAATCCAGTATACGATTTCGTAATCTGTCTGACAATGATGTAATCCCACTGTGATCGTCTCATGTCTCTGGATCTTTCCCAAGTATACTGTGCCTTCTTGTGATTTTTGAACAGTATATTCACTATTATTAGTTCAAATGTATTGCAGAACTCAGTTATTAGTCTTTCTATTCACTATTATTAGTTCAGATTTATTGCAGAACTCGATTAGTCTTTCTCCTATCCCATTCCTACTATAAAGCCGATATTCTTCCGTAACTTGCTCTTCTATTCCTTCCCTTACCATCACCCAGTCCCCCACGGTTATTTTAGATTATCATCTAATATTAACTTTATATACTGATTTACCTGTTTAATGTCCATCTCTCTCTCTCTCTCTCTCTCTCTCTCTCTCTCTCTCTCTGATCAGCTGGAACATAATGACCACCGACGTACTATCAATATAAACCTTTCCAAACAGTGTCACCTGGTGAGGAATGAATGCTATCAGACAACCGCATAGTGAATGCAGTATCATTGACAGTACTGTCCATGTGTAGAATAAGGGAGTCACACAATCTACCTGAGTTTGACTGAGGGCAGGCTGGACACAAACATTTCGAAAACTGCACGACTTGTCGGGTGTTCAAGGAGTGCTGTGGTGAGTGTTGTGAACACATGTCGAAACCAAGGTAAAAGCGCTTCTAGACTTCTTGTGGTTGGGTGGCCATCCTTCATTACATTAGTTGGACATCGTAGACTGGGCAGACTGATAAAAAAGGACAGGTTAACCGTGGTGGAACTAACACCAGACTTTAATACTGGACATAGTATGAGGTTGGTTTGAAAAGTTCTCGGAATCACCATGCGAAGTCAGCGTTAGTGCAGTGAGTTGTTCACATGATATTCATGGGACTGTTGCCTGTAAACACATACCATGTCAGTGCTCTTGGAAGAGAGCTGTGGTGGTGATGTGGCTCTGTTGTTGTTCCTGCGTAGTGATTTGCGAAGATGGAAAATATCGAGATTCAAGCAGTGATTAAGTACTTCGTAAAGAAAGATACGAAAGCATGGGACATTTATGCCGATTTCCAGAATACACTGGGGTACTCTGCTCCTTCATATTCAACTGTTTCCAGGTGGACAAATGAATTTAAATTTGGTCGGGTGAGTTTAGATGATGATCCCCACAGTGGTCGGCCAAGACGTGTCACTACTTCAGAAATCATTGCAAAAGTACAAAAAATGGTTATTGAGGATCACCAATTGAAAGGGTATATCACATTTTAACTGAAGTATTAGAAATGAAGAAATTATCCGCAAGATGGGTGCCGTGACTCTTGACACTGGATCAAGAACACACGACAATGGACATATCGGAACAATGTTTGACCCATTTTAGGAGAAAGAAACAAGATTTGTTGCTCCGGTTTGTGACCACAGATGAAACTTGGGTGCACTACTATACCCCAGAGACAAAACAACAGTCAAAGCAGTGGAAACATGCTGATTCTCCACCACCAAAGAAAGCAAAGACAGTTCCTTCGGCGGGAAAGGGCTTAGTATCTGTGTTCTGGGATGCAATGGAGATTCTGTTTGTAGATTATCTCCATACTGGACAAACAATTACTGGAGAATATTAAGCTAACCTCCTGGACAAATTGCAACAAAAGATACGCAAAAAAAAATGCCATGTTTAGCACGGAAGAAAGTAATCTTCCATCAAGACTGTGCACACGTGCCGTCGCCATGGCAAAATTACATGAACTAAGGTATGAATTGTTGCCACACCTACCTTATTCACCTGACATGGCTCCGTCAGACTTCCATGTCTTCCCAAAACTGAAAATTTTTCTAGATGGACAAAGATTCACTTCAAACGAAGAATTGATAGTCAGAGTTGACAACATTTTGCAGGCTGGGAGGAAATCATGGAACTGAGCATGACATCAGAACTTATCACCCCTTCACCCAAATTTATAGGAATTAGGTGACACATTGTCACTTCCATGCCATGACACATTGCCGCTGTTATCCATGCCAAAGATGGACATACCTGCTATTAGGTAGGTAGTCATATTGTTCTGACTGATCAGTGTATGTGAGAACAATTGTTTTTGGTGCTGGTTTGCTGTCAGTTCTGATATTTGGCCTTGTCAATGAACTGTTCACTGTTATTTGCTTTCTACCTACATATTTATTCTAACAAAACCTAATCCTGACACACCACTTTCTGCTGCTTTATATTACCCTACAGTTGTCTGACCAGAAATCTTTTACTTCTTTCCATTTCATTTCACTGACCCCCGGTTATCTAGATTGAGCATTTTTGTTTCCCTTTTCAGATTACCTATTTTCCCTATCATGTTCAAACTTCTGACATTCCGTGCTCCAACTCGTAGAATGTTATTTTTTCATTGTTTGTTCAGTTTTCTCATGGTTACTTCCCCCTTGGCAGTCCTCTCCTAGATATCCGAATGGGGACCACACTCTGATTAAAGCTACTTTGTGATTGACACATTGCAGTGGTGGGGATCAGTGCTGCCGGTGCACTGCCAGCCATGCTTCACAAGGCACTGCACATAGTTACAAAACAGACAAGACAGCAAACATATGGTGCTCGAGAAAGACTTAAGATTGGATGGCAGTTAGCCACTTCCACTCGATTTGCTGAAACATTAATTACAGAGTATCAGACTGTGGAATCTTTAATCTGTGACAAAATGATGACTGCTTTTCAGTTACAAGCCATGTGTCCTGTGTATACACATCGGTGTCTTTAATGTAGCAGTTTCCATTGCCATCTGCATCTTTGTGTGTTGATCATTGTTGCTTCTTCCACCTTTTAGTGGTAGTTTTCCACCTCATGTGAAGAGGTTCACCTGAAACTCTGTCTGCCTCTCTGCTCTTTTTGATAAGGTCGTTGGCAGAATGAAGGTGGCTTCTTATAGCAGGATTCTCGAACATATTCTCAGTTTGAATATAATTAATCCTTGAGACAGAGAAGTTGCTGTCCATGCATGAGCACGGCTTTAGAAAGCATCGCTCGTGCGAAACGCAACTCGCCCTTTTTTCACATGATATCTTGCGAACCATGGTTGAAGGGTATCAGATGGATGCCATATTCCTTGACTTGCGGAATGCGTTTGACTCGGTGCCCCAATGCAGACTCCTAACTAAGGTACGAGCATATGGGATTGGTTCCCAAGTATGTGAGTGGCTCGAAGACTTCTTAAGTAATAGAACCCAGTACGTTGTCCTCGATGATGAGTGTTCATCGGAGGTGAGGGTATCATCTGGAGTGCCCCAGGGAAGTGTGGTAGGTCCGCTGTTGTTTTCTATCTACATAAATGATCTTTTGGATAGGGTGGATAGCAATGTGCGGCTGTTTGCTGATGATGCTGTGATGTACGGGAAGGTGTCGTCATTGAGTGACTGTAGGAGGATACAAGATGACTTGGACAGGATCTGTGATTGGCTTAAAGGATGGCAGCTAACTCTAAATATAGATAAATGTAAATTAATGCAGATGAATAGGAAGGAGAATCCTGTAATGTTTGAATACTCCATTAGTAGTGTAGTGCTTGACACAGTCACGTCGATTAAATATTTGGGCGTAACATTGCAGAATGATATGAAGTGGGACAAGCATGTAATGGCAGTTGTGGGGAAGGCAGATAGTCGTCTTTGGTTCATTGGTAGAATTTTGGGAAGATGTGGTTCATCTGTAAAGGAGACCGCTTATAAAATACTAATACGACCTTTTCTTGAGTACTGTTTGAGTGTTTGGGATCCCTATCAGGTTGGATTGAGGGAGGACATAGAAGCAATTCAGAGGCGGGCTGCTAGTTTTGTTAGTGGTAGGTTTGATCATTACGCGAGTGTTACGGAAATGCTTCAGGAACTCGGGTGAGAGTCTCTAGAGGAAAGGAGGCGTTCTTTTCATGAATTGCTACTGAGGAAATTTAGAGAACCAGCATTTGAGGCCGCCTGCAGTATAATTTTACTGCCGCCAACTTACATTTCGTGGAAAGACCACAAAGATAAGGTAAGAGAGATTAGGGCTCATATAGAGGCATATAGGTAGTCATTTTTCCCTCGTTCTGTTTGGGAATGGAACAGGGAGAGAAGATGCTAGTTGTGGTACGAGGTACCCTCCGCCCCGCACCGTATGGTGGATTGCGGAGTATGTATGTAGATGCAGGTGTAGACGTAGAAGTCTTTGGCCAGCATTGCTGATGACTTTTTACATAAAATGACACAAAGAAATTGGTGCACGTAGCAATACTAACAAGCCTAAAATAAACTGACCGAGTGGCCTTCATGTTTTGAATTTATATCAACTCTCAATCAGGAGTATCTCATCTTGTCCTGTTTGTCCAGAAGATGGTATAAGTACAGGGTTAAACCAATTTCTGTGTGACACACAGTACAAGCAAAGTAATGCGCTATGCGTATATGAGTTGCTTTCAACAACGTTTTGGAACTGCATATATGTACAGTCCCTCTCTCCCTTAACAACCACACCATCTTTATATGAACCAGTTGCCCTATTACTCAATTTTAAAGGTTCATAGCATGTGTTGGAGTTGGAACTGGTGGTGGTGGTGGTGGTGGTGGTGGTGGTGGTGGTGGTGGAGGAGGAGGAGGAGGAGCTATGCAGGTAGTTGGGGCTTCTGAAGCCAAGGAAAGACCAACCCATCTGTCTCTTTGTGAATTTAACAGAACACTGTAGGTTGCCAACTGAAGAACCAACAGCTTGTAATGTATATCAGTGAACTAGATTTGAAATGGTCATTCTCACAGGTATTCTCATGTAGTGCTACTTGTTGGGAGCAAATAGTCCCAACTTCCAAATATGAGGGGGAAGTAGTTCAAGGGTGAATGATTTTCAATATAAATATTGTATTTTGAGTGTGTTGCTACAGTTGCCTTAGACTGCAGAGTGTGTGTGTGTGTGTGTGTGTGTGTGTGTGTGTGTGTGTGTGTGTGTGTGTGTGTGTCGCCGCGCGCGCGCGCGCGCGCGCGCGTGTGTGTGTGTGTGTGTGTGTGTGTGTGTGTGCGCGTGCGCGTACGCACGAATGCTCCGTGTGCGTGATCTATTTTTGACAAAGGCCTTAAGGGGCCAAAAGCTTTATTTGGAACAGTCGTTTTGTTGTGCCTATCTGTGACTCAGCATCTCCCCTATATGGGGAGCTTTTCATAATGTTGTTACATTCCATCCTGGATTTTCCATGTTTGATATTCTGAGAATGTGTTTACTGATGCTAGTAATTTGGCTCACATGCAGTTCAGAATAAAACATCTGTTTGCCAACACAGTTGAAAATTCATGGTCATATATCCCAAGTGGTAACTTTGGGCAAACTGGATACACAAACATTGTATCCGCTTCTTTACCTTAAGGCACTGAAAGACTTTGCCACTATGAGACTTGAATACAGGAATATAATTACTGAAAAACACAAGAAAGTTCCGACATTGTCTAGTTCAGTAAAATTCTAGAGATGAACTAGCAAGTACCTCAGCCATGCTCATTTATAACCGAGATTTGCTAAGTAAAAATGGCTCCTACTTCGGACCGTAATATTCCCCTCACCAGTCTCTGTAATGTGATACTGTGAATAAGAGCCATACTGTAGCCATACTGCAACTTCAAAAACACAACTGGGGGTAGTCCAAGCAGCTGTTGTGTTTCCTGTTGCCATTAGCAACATTTGTTGCAGTGCTTGTTATAGTCAGTGATGACATATTGAGTTTCAGTGATACATTTGACAGCTTTTACCTGATCTGCATTGAACAGTTGTAACTATTTGAAAATTACTGTCTTTTAAAAAAATACTGACTATCTTATTTTAGAAAATCTTGCTAATATGCCTTCACCGTCCTTGCTCAATATGAAATAATAATTTAGACTGAAAAATTAACCACTTCTGAAACTTTCAGTGAATAATGTGTACAGCCCACTCGGTTGTGACTGATTGGCTGTGTACAGCATTTATTGAAAGTTTTGGATGCTGCCTTGTTCAAAATTGTGGGATTTCTGAAACTCTTACTTTAACACACTGTTTCAGTCCACACTGGTCCAAAATATATACTACATCTCCTCCTCCTCCTCCTCCTCCTCCTCCTCCTCCTATTTGAAGAAGTGAGTGTTATCCCATCCCAAAACTAAGCGAATTTAACCCTTTCACTACAACAAACATGCTCTCTACATACTGTGCTGAGGCGGCTTTTGTTATGGCTTTACTACTCGCCAAATGCTGGTGCCTGCAGTGAGAGACGGTGTTCTGGCTGATATGAAATACTTATCATCCGAGTTTTTGAAGACTGTGAGGTGAAAAAAATTGATTTTGCGTCTCTTAGTCTGATCTCTTCATTCAATAAAGAACTGAATTTCTTCTCGTTATCCATCATATATAGCACTGCGCTGCATCAAATTAAGTAAAACATTGTCTGTGCTGAGAGATGCTGTTCCAGGCGATATGAAATACTTATCCAATCTTTCAAAAACTATTAGGTGAAAAAATTTGATTTATGCTCATATTAAAGCACAAAATTTTAAAGAATGTTCAGAGGTAAAAATGCATTGTTTGAACTTTGTGCGTGGTTGATTTTAGCTCAAACGTTGCAGTGAATGAAATTTAGATTAGATATCAAAATTTTGTTTAAGATTGAGAGCAGAAGGATATTTCATATTGTTCTGAAGTTATTGGGTTTTATATCCCAAAGGTGGTCATGTGTGATGCACCCATTCACATCCTTACACATCATGCTGACATAACAATTGTCATATCTCATAAATTATTCAAGATATCAAAACGAGTTTTCTTCTTCTTCTTCTTCTTCTTCTTCTTCTTCTTCTTCTTCTTTTTTCCAAAGATGGCATGCAATGAGGAAAATGGATAATATGTTGTATGATAAAGACTCGAAACTTCTTTATTCATCGTGATATGGAAGTATCTCATCCGTAGTTGTGAGAAATCGGCTGCTTAGGACACAGTCAGATGACCATAGTCCTACACAAAAATCCAAGCAGTGTGCATATACACATCCACAACACCTTGGGAATGGTGTAGCAGGATGTGTGTACGTGCCCACAGCAGTAAAATGGTTAACAAAATTGTCCCCTCCCTCCGCCCCCCTCCCCCCACCTCCATCTCTTCAGTGGTCATCCTATATCCTGTTTTCAGGTTTTGCTAGCCATGGCAGGTGCTCAGGTTTACTTATTTTGATGTATTCATACCACCCTTTTTGCCCCTCCCCTAATCTCTTGTCTTTTACTAGTAGGTGTTGTCTTATATCTCCATTCGCTCTTTAGTGTTAGTTCAAGGAGTAACCTCGCAAACCTCATCTCAGCTGCTTAAAATTGTCATTCGTCTCCTTTTCTTTCCAGTTTTCACTACCGTACATAAGAGTAGGCTTAGCCACCATATTATGTAGTCTGAGTGTTCTGTCTTTCCTCACAGTTGTACCAAGGTATCTTCCTACACAGTCACTTATAGCATTATATTTCTGCTTATTTAAACTACAAACAAATTAGTCATAAGATATTTAAGTGAATTTACCTGTGCTACTATTTTATTGTTTACCAGTATTTTTGCTCTTCTTGTGTGTTTCCCTTCCATTACCATTACTTTAGTTTCGTTTACAGGTAGAACCATTTGATTTTTTAAAAATGTTATTCAATTTAAATACTTTTTCTTGTAAAACACTTTCATTGTGTGCTAGAACAACTTGGTCATCTGAAAATAAAATAGCAATAATAAATTTGTTTCTTCCCACACTCATCTTCTTGGGATTCTTAGAATTCCATTCATCTAGCGCTCTAACACATACAGGATGTCCTAGGAGGAATGGTCAGAATTCATGGGTGTGGTAGGCATGGTCATTTGAAGCAAATGACTTCATGTGGACATGGTTTTCCAAGATAGAACATGTTTAATCTGCACTGTTATTTATTTCCTGCATTATTCAATACATTAAATCAAACAATAGAAACTTCATTCAACAACGTAAGAAAAGATAGATTGCTACTTACCGTAAAGAAGACAGTCACGATTAAAAGACACTCACATATAGCTTGCGGCTGCAGCCTTCATCATCATCAGTGAAGATGCGCGTGCACGTCCCCGCACACGCACACGAATGCCAGCATCCATCTGGAGGGTGTGGGAAGCGGAAGGGGAAGTGGAAGCGATAGTAGTGTACAGGTGGGGAGAGAGAGAGAGAGGCGGATGCTGTCTGGTGGAGTGCGCAGGGACTAGACTGCCAACAGATGCACTGTCAGGAAATTGTGGGGCAGGGCAGTGGGGAAAAAAGGAACAAAGGAGAGGAGTGGTGAAAGACGAGTGGATGCATTGACAGAGGGCTGCAAATAAATCGGGTGGGAGATGAGAATGGGGAGGAGCTGGTAGGACAGAGAGATTGGAAACTGTTGGGTGGAGGGTGTGGGGACAGGCCTTCACAGACATGGACTGTCCTCCCAGACCTATTTTGTGAACAGATCTCCCATACCATTTCATCTCACAGCCCCAATCCTCCCACCACCCCCAAAAACTAGCCACAAAGGAGTATCCCCTTCGTCACCCAGTATCACCCCGGACTGGAACAACTGAACGACTTCCTTCCCTAAGGCTTTGATTACCTATCGTAGTGCCCAGAAATGAGAGACATCCTAACCAATATACTTCCCACCTCTTCTAAAGAGCCACTCCCAAGCCCTTGCCACAAGAATCATATCCCTGTGGAAGACCTAGGTGCAAGACCTGCCTAGTCCACCCACCCGGCACTTCAGAGTCCAATCCGGTCACAGGTTTATCCTATCCCATCAGGGGCCATGCCACCTGTGAAAGCAGCCTTGTCATTTACCAGCTCTGCTGCAATCATTGCACAGCTTTATATAGGTAAGACTACCACCCAGTTGTCCATCAGGATGAACGGCGATCGCCAAACTGTGGTCAAGAGCAAAGTAGACCACCTTGTGGGACAACATGCAGCTGAACATAACACACCTGATTTCGATGGTTACTTCACTACCCGAGCCATCTGGACCCTTCCCCCACCACAAGCTTTTCTTAACTGTGCAGATGGGATTAATGCTTGCAATACATTCTCCGTTCCCGTAATTATCACGGCCTCAACCTACAAACATACTGTCTCCACACCGTCTACCCAACAGTTTCCACTCCCGTCTATCCTATCATCCCATCCCCATTCTTTCCTGTCAGTCTGTTTATTTGCAGCCCTCTGCCACTGCATCCACCTGTCTTTCCACACTTCCCTCCTTTTTTGTTTCTTTTCTTCCCCACCTCCCCACCCCACAACTTCCTGATGCTGCGCCTGTTGACGATGTGGCTCCTGCACAGTCCCCCAGATAGTGTCCATCTCTCTCCCCACCCATGCACTACTTTCCCTTTCCCTTTCCCTTTCCCTTCCCCTTCCCCACCCCACCAGTTTGCTGCTTGCATCCCACTTGATGTTGCATTCTAACCCAAGATGCTGGAGTTGGCTGTTGTGTGTGCTGGAGTTGGCGTTCATGTGTACATGAAGTGTGCATGCGCGCGCGCGCGTGTGTGTGTGTGTGTGTGTGTGTGTGTGTGTGTGTGTGTGTGTGTGTTTACGGATCAAGGCTCTGGCTGAAAGCTATATGTGAGTGTCTTTTAATCGTGCCTGTCTGCAACATGATGTGTCTCCTTTATTGAATACATTGTCAGGTTTGCACCAGTGCAACAATTAGTGAACATTACTGCGTACATTTTATAACATATCTGTTGAAAAATATGTATTTCTAACACATTCACCTCTAAATATTATCATATATGTCACATTGCAGCTGTTAAACAGTTCACAATGAGTGTATGGCATAACCTTTTGTGGTGCTTGTCTGAGTGCCTGTACACATTCCCTAATTAGGGCAACAGTATATATGATGTAACCAAGTAGTATGGCTATCTTGGTGGACAGTTAATTGTACTATCATGACCAATCCAGTAATTAGGGTAAGATGCACACATGTGCACCACTAGCCACAAACAAATATACATTAAAATTTGTTCTGTTTTGGAAACCATTCAGTAATGGACATACATAAGTTTTGCTTATCCTCGAATATTGACTATTCATCCAGGAACACCTTGTATGTCATAAAGGCTGTTGAGGAACCACACTCTTGTTTTAGTCCCAGGTTTACAGTGAGGAACTCTTTGTTTGAGCTAATTTTTAGTGTTATTGTATAGTGATTGACTGGCATTCATTAAATTTAGGGATACATTGTGGTCAGTGAGTATTTCTCATAATTTCATCATACCTACCATATTATAGGCTTTCTCCTAGTCTAGAAAGAACAGAAATAGTGGCTTGTTTAACTCTTATTTTCTTTTCTGACAGTGGTTTTAAACCAAATGTTGTATCTGTGCAGGACCTGCCTTTATGAAAGCTGCATTACTCCTGTAATTTGAGCATTCTCTTTTTTATGTCCTTGTATATACTTACATTTCGTACTACCGTCCATCCCTCTAGAATGTTTTTTCCATATACTCAGTTAATATCATCACTGATCAGTTGTATAATGAGTAGGGCAAACACACACTTATTTCTTGCAGTGATAGTTTTTGTACAATCTTCAAATACCTTGGGTGATCATTTATTAATTTTAATCTTTGTGTCTTCCTGTGTTATGTAGAACAACTGATGATACAGATTATATATTGTGAAATTCTGCATAGGGACACTAAATCAGTTATTTGTCCACTTAATTTTTGTGAGGGTATTAAAATGTGAGCACATCATTTATTATTGAAAAAAATAGTTGTATGAAAATATGTTTACACATTTTGCTTAGCAATTTGTGGTGGTGGACTCTATGCCCACTTCCTTGTATCCTAGAAAGTAAAATACTAAATTGAGCAGGCAACTAGTTTACCATTTGCTCCAATCTTAATGAAATTTAAATGTTTCATCCAAACCTTTTCCTATGATATTCTAAATTAATCACATTTTCTCATCCATATGAGCTTATTCATGGATCACAATAAATGGAGTAAATAATTACCAACAATGTAAAAGCCAGGAGGGAATAATGACAGTATTATGAGAAGTATAGGTTACTACTCACCATATAATGGAAATGTTGAGTCAGAGACAGGCTAAACAGAAAGACTGCAAACAAGTAAACTTTTGGCCAAAAAGCCTTCTTCTGAATTAGGCAACACACACACACACACACACACACACACACACACACACACAAAACCTTACTTATGTATTCATGCAAATGCCACTCACACACACATTACCACTTTCCCTGGCCTCGGCAGCCAGAGACAGTGCTTGTGTGTGTGAGAGTGGCATTTACATATGTGTGTGTGTTTTTTGCCTAATTCAGAAGAAAGCTTTTTGGCTGAAAGCTTACTTGTTTAGAAGCCTTTTTGTTGTGCCTGAATGCGACTCAGCATTTCCACTCTGTGGTGAGCATCAATCTAACCTTTTCATAGAGTTATCATAAATAATTACAGTTTTTTTGGAAAATGCATATCTATGTTGATATTAATTAGGATACTCTTCAGGCAGTATTGGCTGTAATACAGAAATGTGTGTTCTTGTTAAATCAGCAATAATGGCTAATTTCAGTGGTGTGTGAACAAGTAAATTTCTTATATGTAAATACAGCTAGATATACACTTCCACTGATAAACAGTCATAGAATTTCACTGACCTCTTTCCAAACACTCAACAAACTGACATCACAACACAGTTGTTCCAATAACGAAACATTTTTACCATCAGGTGTTTTGAAGCCAGAAAACAGATATTGTTATATACACTGACGGGGAAAATAAACCCCAATACCAAGGAACAGTTGTGCTAGTTAAATGAAAGTTGTTAGGTGTGTTTCTATATCTTAAATGTGACATTTATTGAAATTCTTCCCAGTCACATAAGAGTGGCACTACTAGTGCACTATGAGGGTGCAAATCAGATTTGCTTTAAAAACATGCTGTAATAGTTGTGAGCATTAGTTATCTTTGAGACTGCACATGGTGAGTTGATGTTAGTCAAGAAAGCCTTTAAGGTGACCAAGATGTCATTATTAGCACTGCACTGAGTTTGAATTAGGACAAGTAATTGGTCTACGACAAGCTGGATATTCCTTCTGTAATACTGTAGAAAGACTTGGCTGGAATGTTTCCCTGTACATGATTGCTGACAGCGGCATTCACGAGAATGTACCATCGCAAGAACACCAGGCTACGGATGGCCATGTGGCACTACCTAGAGGGAAGATCTTAGTGTTTGGCTTATGGCTGTGGTGCATTATGCAGCGTCCACAGCAGCAATTAGACCAGGAGTTGGCACCACAGTGACACAGTGAACTGTTACAAATCTGTTACTTCAAGGACAGCTCAGAGCCAGGTGCCCTGTAGTGTGTGTTCCACTGACCCCAAACCACCGTCATTTATGACATGAGTTGTTTCAAGTGAGAGCTCATTTGAGGGCAGGGTGGAGGTCTGTTGTGTTTTCTTATTAAAGCTGAATCTGCCTTAGCACCAGTAATGGCTGTGTGATGGTTAGAAGGCCAGTTGAGGCCTTATAACCAAACTGTCTGCATGTTAGACACACTGGACCTACACCTTGAGTTATAGTCTGGGGTGTGACTTCGCATGACAGCAGTAGCTCTCTCAAGATAACCCCACGCATCCTGACAGCAAATATGTTCATCAATCTGGTGCTTCAACGTGTTGTGCTGCCATTCATGAACAACATTTCTAGGGGTTTTTTCCAATAGGATAACACGTGCCCACATACCACTGTTGTAACCCAACATGCTCTACAGAGGGTCGATATGTTGCCTTGATGTGCTTGATCAGCATCTCTGTCTCCAGTTGACCACATGTAGGACAGCATCGGACGACAACTCCAGCGTCATCTACATACAACCTGCATTAACCATCCCTGTATTGACTGTCCCAAGTGCAACAGGCATAGAATTCTGCCCCACAGACTGACATCTCGTTCCTGTATGCTACAATACAAGCACATTTGCATGCATGCATTCAGCATTCCTTTGGTTACACTGGTTGTCAGTGTACCAGTATTTCTCATTGGCAATGGTTTTCTCACTCTTACATTAGCCTGTGACCTTGCAATGTTAATCACCTAAATATGTTACCTAGACTAATGTATTCCTGAAATTTCATTACTCTAATTATTTCTTGGTGTTAGGACTTTTTTCAGTCAGTGTAAAACAACTATATTATGAAAAGGATAGTTGCTACTCACCATAACTCAAATATGTAATTTCAGATTTTATGCAGTGCCTCATCAATAATAATAATAATGTGGAAAATGTAACAGTTTCTAAGCTTTCTGAAGCTTCCAAAAAATCAGCTTTCATGTTGTGCATCTATTTATGCTACACAAGTGGCTCTTTACTGCTTTGTTTCATGATTCAGCTCAACGGACATGTGGGGACTTGGGTGTCTCATCTGGGAAGCTTTCAATGGTTCCTTGCCTCAGCAATCTTCTCTCAAAGACCTGAACAATGTAAGTGTTAAAACAGGAAAGTTCTTTGCATATTGACTGTTACAAACATGAAATTGTTCTTCTCACTTTAATCATTTTGTGATTTATTTATCATTCTCATAACAAAGTTGATGGTAAAATATTTTTTAAGGTTTAATTTTTTTTTTTTTTTTTACTTTTTTGTGAAAGTTGCTGAATTTCATTTCAGTTTTCTTCCATTGCATCTGGAATCTAGAAATCATTTTCATGCATGCATCATTATTTCATTTACAGTCCTTTTCTGTCATAGTGATTTCACTGTTTTATTGTTTAATTTGTTGAGTAGTTTGCTAATCAAATTTTGACACCAATCATTGCTGTTCAGATATTCACATTTTGATTTCTTGCATTTTATTTTCAAACTCATCATACTTTGCTTGGAAATTACTTCCCCCAGCTTTCCCTATTTTTTCATCAATAACTCAGCGAGTTCCTGTTTAGCTTGTTCTTCTTGTTACTTTCAACCATTTTCCAATTACTGTCATATCATTGATTACTCTGTTCCATTTTCTGTTCAAACTCTCTGAATCAATTATAATGCACCATTATTTTATTTATTTACTTATTACTGGTTTGCAGCTACACTTACTAGAGTTGATACCTGCATTGTTGAACTTAGTCCTGGAATACTGATTTCATTAAACCCATTGTCTTCAAGAATGTTACTAATCTGTTATAGATTCCTCATCCCTTACATCACCCTGAGATAATTCTATTTCAGCAATTTTTGTAACATTTTCTGTTGTGGTAGTCATAATCACGTGACATTATCACTAACATACCCATTTAAATTATCAAACAAAAGTAAATGCTTGAAAGTCGTTACACTGCAGTCATTGGTGACACTTCTTTCCTAGACACTGCTGACTTCTAAAACTACATGTTCATTTTCGAAGAATTCAGTGAAACTCAATCCTGAATCCAGTGCACCTCATTCTAAGACACTTACCTCCTACATAGGCACCTACCCCATACAATTTATTTGGATGAGCCTATTAATTCTTGTACTGCAGTGTGTGGCTATTAAGGATAAGAAAAACTCGTTTTATTTTTATGGCCAATTTTATCCAAATTCGACATTAGTTTTTGCAAAATTCGGCATTATTTTTTGCCAAATTCTGTCTTACAGTCTCTCAATTTTGGCATTACTGTCTCTTGATTTTCAATTTACAGTGTTTAGAGTTTGGATTTACAGTCTCTCGATTTTGGATTTAATCTCTCTTTTTGGTGTTACAAGTCTCCCAATTTCAAAAATTTCTGATGACTTACTTTTAAGCATTGTATGTTCTTTATTTTAGTCTTATTTCATTGTTTTTACAGTGTTATATTGAAAATGAAGTAGTACCTATCAATTACATTATAGTTATTGACATCAGTCACACATTTATTTATGTTACTGAAATAAAAGAAGAAATTACATTACAATCAATTAAAAGAAAAATAAGTCTCCAGCTTGAAAGTTTTTCGAATGCTAGCAGTGCCATAACTTCAAATCTATTATCTGATACATTATGCCACAGATCCATTAATCTTTCACTAAAGTAAAGAAGCCACACAAAGTCAATGTTCACATTCCGTGCTTATAAGGACATTTGCTTTTCCACTAAATAATGAATGGATTTGCATCCCTGCAATTACTTACATATCATAGACCTCTCATTCCAGGCATAGATGATACAGTATTTGCCACGTAAGCATTAATAGAGTTAATCATTATCAGGCTGTGGGTGAAACAAGAATGTGGGGCATTCACCACAGACTTGAATGGATTAGTGGCATAAGTCTTGCTAGCCTAGTTGGAATGCATAACCCAGTGGGTTTCAGTGTTTCCTTTACCGCAGCCTAGATATTCGTCCATTCTCAAAAACTTGATGGTTTCATCACAAATACTTTTCCCACAATAATGAAGCAGTTTGACATGGACTAGGTGAATCAGTTTTATCTGATGATGTCACATTGCCTGATAGTTTTGTGAAATAAGTAGTACCAGAAACAGGAGATGAGTAATACAATGGATCAATTAAAATGCATATGTGCATAGTCTGTTATGTAAATCCAAAAACCAGCAAATACGTTACTGCAGCTTCATAAGCATGTAGATCAATGTTGTCGGCGCTCCATTTGCTTCTGTCATACAATCACAGCACACAACTTATGACTTTCTCTGCTGTTTTTGTGGCAGTAAAACTTACAGAGTTATGATGCATGTAACTCTCATCTTGTAACTTTAGTCATAAACACTATCCATAGTAACAAATCATTGGTTTTTAGGTGCATATACTTTTCTGTACTAATTGGCTTCACCTGAATTAGCAAATTACTTGCCTCAGCATGAACAGCCATCTACATTCAAGTGCAGTTAACAGGAAAATCCTTTCCATGCTGACACTAGCTTCTGTTTTGTAACAGCTTAAATGATGAAGCAAAGGTATTTTTTATCTTGTTTGCTAAACTCAAGGATAAGTTTTTTACAGTACTCATGGTGCTTCTAACATGAATAAATAATAAAATTATTAACATGTTTATGTATAACTGAAGCTATGTTTAGCATCATAGTACACTTACAAGATTCTTGCTGCCATAAGAAAAACATTCCATATTATCTTAGGTTTCGTTTCCACCTTGTCATCAGTCATTTTTCTATCTAACGCCATTAAAAAGTGATGTAATTTGGACATAAACATATTTTTTATTGAATATTTATGCATGTTATATTTGATGGTTACATTTATTAAATGTCATGTTAAAATTACATGCCTACAGTTTTCAAAACTGATAAATATAGCAGAATGAATGGAGCAGTGTGTGCAATTATGTCCATTCATTTAGTGCCTACCAACCGAATTAAAGCTTGTATAAAATGTCCTCCATTGACTAAGTCAAGTATAATATTGTCCTGATACAATATTATAGATAATAACAATAATAATACATATCCAGATACTTTGCATGATTTTCAGTTATCTTGCTTAATGGAGTCACATGACTAATATTAATATCTTATCAACAGATTCCCAAGCAGCTCAGTACTGTGTATTGTGAGCTTGTTGGAGCAAATCCTGCAAGTAGACCTAATCCAGCTGACATTATAACAAGATGTCGGAAAATTGGAGGATACTTCAAGAATGATTTAGTTGATGCACTACTCTTTCTTGAAGAAATTCAGATTAAAGAAAAAAATGAAAAGAATAGATTCTTCAGCTCAATAACATCACAGCTTGATAGCTTTCCAGAAAATGTTTGTCAACATAAGATTTTACCGCAGCTCATTACGGCATTTGAGTACGGTGATGCAGGTTCAGCTGTCCTAATGCCCATGTTTAAGGTAAGTATCCTTTATTTTTTTCTTTGGTGGATATATGGAAAGGTTTTCCACTTGTTTCATCCATAGGACATAATCTGTAGAATTGAGATTTTGTGTGGAATAGAGGTGGACTAGAGTATTACATAGATTGGGTGATGTCAGAATATCATTTTGGGAATGAGGGTAGAATGTACCTTACCCTCAGGAATGACAGGTATTCAAAGCTTTGACCCACAATGTGGAGGAATTTTTCAAGGCTTAGAGTTTTCTTTTTTGTATCCTTCTTGTTGCGTACTGCAACATCTTTTCTGTCCCATCCTTGTAGATGACTTTCCTGTCAAACTCTTTGCTCCCATTTCATCTCCTTCTCCTCTCACCTCCCCCTCCATTCACATTTTCTTTATTGCAAGTCTCCTCTTATTTTATCATTCATTTTACCTTTAATCCTTTAACAACACTCCGCAACTTAAGCTTTCAATATACTTTTTCCCTTGGCTTCTGCCTATTGTTTCTTCTCTAGATTCTATATTTCTCTACCTTTTACCATGCAATGTTTGTTTCAATGTATTGAGAGATATATTTCTTTTGAATATAAAAAGTGTCAACTTTTTTGTTATTTTCGCCAAAAATTTCACAGTTAATTACTTCATGAGAAAAAGGACAACAAAGTAAACAAATTGTGTAAGCATTATTTATTAGTTGTTTTTAGTGACTGTAAATGTTTAGAAACATAAATCGCGTCCTCTGCACTCTTTTCCTGTTCCTGCACACTTTTAAATTGCAAATCACAGTTTTATGAGAGAGAGAGAGAGAAATTTAATAATAGAACATATTTATCATGAAATCTCTTTCAGTTGGGCCGTCTCTTAGATGAAGTCGAATATCAGAAGAAAATAGTACCCTGTGTTGTTAAACTCTTCAGTTCCAATGATAGAGCAACCAGAATACGCTTATTGCAACAACTGGAACATTTCATTGGTAAGTAACAGATAATTACTGCTCTTGTGCCACTCATCCCCCCTTTTCTCCACCACGTTCCTACTACTGTGGCGGTAAACCTTGTCAGAAAAAATGAAAGCATTGTTATTCTCATCTAACTTCCAGCAATATTTAGTTTGCATTTAGTTGTTATCTGTTCCAGCTACCACCTAATATACTGATTGCTTAGAAAAATCAAATACTCAAATACCTCGTTTGGAATTGTTATCCAACATGAGCTTGTTTATGAAGTGAAAGGCACACAGTTTCTAGAGCAGTAAAGTTTAATAGGTTCAGAGCCGAATGTAATAACAACCACCCAGATGTTAAGGGTAGATTTAGTTTACAGGTGTGTACAAAGTGTTCAATGAATGGATCTGTATCATAAGGGCAGTGTGTGTTAAAAATGTGTGTGCATTTATGCATGGAGGGACATTCTGAGAAGTATCATGTAGCATTGAATGCAATGAGCTAGACAGATTTGTGCACTGCAACCAGATGAACACAGTTAAAGTGAAGGTTAAGAGTCATAGGGCAATGGAACATAATGCAAACCTCAATTTTTGTTACAAATTGTGGAAAAGGATACAGAGATACATTCATTACTGGTACAAGTGTTTGTAGTGACTACTGTAAGTAGAAAATATGCTTGGCTAGTTTACATGCTTTTAGAATGAAAAAGAATCTGGTGCGTTCATGTGGTATGTTTGTTTCCATCCAGCATGCATAACTGACATCATCAAGCAACAGATAATCTCGAAAAAATTGGTGACACTGTTTGAAGTGGATACCAGTGTAATTGAGAGTGAAGATAAGCATGTCTGGAGTCTAAGCAACAATCTGTAGAATATTTGTTGTGTAAATAAAAAATACCTTCTGTTGCTGCACTGTGTTTCATTTTCCCAGACTTATTTCACCTTTTTCACTTTAAGGTATCATCAGAGGATCTATAATGATAACAGTTTGTTTTGATATCAAACAATGGAAACTAGATTGCTGCTTGTATCCCACGTGATGCTGTATTCCAGCTCCTCGAGATGCTGGAGATGGCAGTCATGTGTGCTTTAGGTGTGTGTGTGTGTGTGTGTGTGTGTGTGTGTGTGTGTGTGTGTGTGTGTGTGTGTGTGTGTGTTTACTGATGAAGGCTGTGGCCGATAGCTATGTGTGACTGTCTTTTAATAGTGCCTGTCTGTAGCTTGTTTTGTTTTAATATGTATTATTTGTAGATTATCAAACAGTTCACTTCTTGCTTTTTATGTGAGTGATTACTAATGGTTCTTTCTGTTTTTAGTTGGCATCAGCGTTTCCTCTGATCTGGTCACATGGAGGTCACACTAGCACTCTATTTATGAAACAGAAGCACATTTTTGTGTTTTGGACATTTTTCTTCCCACTTTTCTTTTCTTCTTCTTCTTCTTCTCCTCCTCCTCCTCCTCTCTCTCTCTCTCTCTCTCTCTCTCTCTCTCTCTCTCTCTCTCTCAGTAATCACTTATTTACATAAAAAGTGAGAAGTGAACTGTTTTATAATCTATGAATAATACATATCAAAACAAAAGTGTATCGTAACTATAGCATTATAGAACCCATTGATGATGCCTTAAAGTAAAAGAAGATGAAATGTTTCAGGAAAATAAAATAAAGTGCAGCAAGAGAAGGCCTTTTTTATTTACATAACAAATATTTCTGTGCTTTCTGTGGAGGATGGCCATACAAACACACACATTAAACTATAGAATGATTTTCTTGGTAGTGGATTTAGTAATATTGTGACTGTAATTTTACATACAAATTATTTGTGGCAACCAGTCACTATTTAGGTTTTCAAATTTATTCTTTGACATTTAACCCAATTCATGAGTTTTACATCCGTATATAGAAGGCTAATTCTCTCAACCTGGGTTCTGAGTGATCTGACCAACATTCCTAACCATCCCCAACCTCTCTCTTTCCATGCCAGTGAAGGAAATAAATAGTTGTTATTCGGGTTCTTGTTGTCTTTGATTTGGACTATTTTGATACGGCTCTCCACATTAGTCCCTTACATGCAAGCCTCATCATCTCTGCCTCTTCACACACACACACACACACACACACACACACACACACACACCAGGGGTCTAATTGCTAGCAGTAGTAATCGTTTGTGCTCTGTTAAGATCACTTGTCATCTATGCCACATAAAGTAAACTTGTGATATAAAATGCCTAGATATAAACATGTTTCCTTTCTGTGAGAAATAAATACAAGATCAATAAAAGGTTAGAAGAAGGTTATTCTGCAGCCATATTATCTAATGAGTACAATGTTGGTAAGTTGACAATTAATGAATATAAAAAACAAAAGATGAGCATCAGAAATTTTATCTCCAAGTTTGATGCTACTGGCAGATCGACAAATTGTAAAATTATGAAGCTTGACATGTATATAGAACTGAAAGATGCTGTTTACAAGCAGTTTACATTAAAAGAGAACCTATCTCGGATCCTATTCCGTGTGAAAAGTAAATTAAATTTAATGAAAGTCTTGGAGTGTGATCAAATTTAAAGCAACATAGACTGAGACTTTTAAGTCAAGACATGGCATTCATGAGGCTCAAATACAAGGAGAAAAACTGCCAACTGATTCTTCAGCAGCTGAATCAGCAGCTGGTTTTTTCACAGTAAAACTAAGGGACACATTGAGGGAAGAAAATTATGCTCTCAAAAACATTTACAATACTGACAAAACTGGGCTCAATTGGAAAGCTATGCCAAGGAAAACTCTTTGCTTCATGTCTTGAGTTAGTAGCACCTGGTCCTAAAATAAATAAGGATTGTATTACTGCTTCAACTTGTGCTAATGCTACTGGTAGCCACTGATTCCCTATGCTCATCATTTGTAAAAGTAGGAGGCAACATTTTTTCAAGCACATTAATAGATCTTTGGTGCTTGTTTTTTACACCTCACAAAAGAGCACCTGGTTGGGCAGTAAGATTTTCACAGAATGGCTTATGGAAGTTGTTGTCACCTCTGTAAAAGCTCATCAGTTAAAGAATGGCAAAGAGAGAAAACATTACTGCTCCTTGACAATGCATCAACTCGTACATCATCAAAATATCCACGGGTGTGCTGCCGGTCTATAGTGTCCAACGTGCCCGTTGGACACTATAGACCGGCAGCACACCTGTGGATATTTTGATTATCAAATACGCCGGGAGAAACTCAAGAATCACAACTCGTACATCATTTGGCATCTTAAATGAAAAGGACAAGTTCATAAAAAGTTGTATTTTATTCCCTTAAAGTAAACTCCTTATTACAGCCTGTGGATCAAGGCATTATTAAAACGTTCAAATGGTATTTCAGGAAAGAATTGTTGTCTAAGTTATTCTTAAAAAGAGAAGAGGAGGGAGAAGAAAGTCTGTTGCGAAATTGTGAAAATTTTGGTTTGAAAGAAGCATCCTACATGACCACAGCGGTGTGGGTAGTGTAAAGGAACAGAATTTTAAAAACAGCCTGGAATAAAATTTTGAGTATGGCAGAAATTTGTCAAAGTCTGATTGAAAATAATGAATAGTGATGTGGCCGAAATGCTCAGTATGCTAAAAGAACACAATTGCTATGAAGGTGATGAAGAATATGTCCAATAGTGGACTGGTGTCAGTGATGCAGATCCAGAGCATCAAATCATGCAAGATCGTGAAGTTATAAACTTTGTCACTGATAAAGCTGATGCAGCCAGCATCTCATCAACTAGCGGTCCAGAAAATGAAGCTGAAAGCATAACATCTGCTTCTGAAGCATTTTTATGTTTAAATACTGCCTTGAAATAGTTTGATGCTCAATATGAAGGTGACTAGTATCAGATATGTCCTTAGAAAAGGTCTGTGCTTTTAAGCTGATAGACTTGTGTAGACAGATCAAAATTAAAGATTCTTTAAGCGTTAATTGTACATGTGTGTAATGTACATGCCAAGTTCATTTGTATTACATATTTTTTGTTCACTAGGCCCCGAAGCCTTGGTGAAAGGTATGGTTCAGTAATTCCAGTTCAGTTTGATATTGAGTGATGAGATGGGCGCTCCTTTGCAGCAACTTCTTCGGGGGGGGGGGGGGGGGGGGGGGGGGGGGGGGTTTCAGATGTGTGAGTATATGGCATGGGAGATTTGTCAGTGGACTAAGGTTTGATAGATAAGGGTTGTGCATGTGTGTGTGTGTGTGTGTGTGTGTGTGTGTGTCTGGGGGGGGGGGGGGAGTCCTTCAAATATCATCTGGTATTTTGCTGCCCAAATGGCAAAACTCTTCTACTACTTTCACTGTGTCATTTCCTCATTAATTCTGTCATCATTGCCTGATGTAATTAAACTGCCCTTCATTACACTTGTTTTACATTTGTTGATATTCATTTTATAATCTCTTTTGTTGTGGGAAGATCAATTTGGGTTCCAGAGAAATGTAGGAAAGCACTAGGTGATATTGACTCAGACTTGTATTGGAGGACAGATTGAGGAAATCCAAACTGATATTTATACCATTTGTAGATTTAGAGAGATGTTTTGACAATGTTAACACTACTACTTAAGCTACTTTAGCCACAGGACCACAACATTATTTGTCCACTACCTTCAAAAAGAGAGACTAGCAATCGAAGGATGCTCACGAGGGTCTTGCTGTGGTCCAGATCAATAGACTATATTAATTTGTTTCTTAGGTTGCCTTACTCAAAGCACTCTCTCACAGTTGCTTTTGTGAACAACATAATTCTGCTAACTAAAGGGGAAAGATCACTTGAAACTGGGAGTGTCTGCAATACGACAAGCAACAAATCGGAACTTGGACCAATAACAGCAAACTCTGATTCAACAAACAAAATTAAAAGCTAGGCTTATCACAAGAGAAGGGCACTGTGCATCATCAAAAATTCACTTTTACGCTAAGAGCAGCAGACTTCAACAGGTGGATCATCTAAAACTCCTGGGTGTCATAATTAATAGCAAGTTTACATTCAACACTCCACAGACAAATGTACAGTTTTAATTAACACTCTCTCCATATCAGCTAGACTCAGTTTGGGTCTATGCACTGAGGCACTGTGATCTATTTATAAAGGAAAGATGTTACCTATTTGTTGTACATCTCACCAGTGTGGATACAAGGTGCTATCCAAAATTTTTGAGACTGGTGCTGCCATCTGTTGAAAACCTTACCTTTGGACAAATGGTCACCATCACGCTCGAAGTAGTTCCCATCTGCACGTGCACACTGGTCCCAGGGCTTCTGCCACTGGTCAAATGTTTTCTGGAAATCCTGTTCTTTGAGGATATTTATCACCTCCAGCGATGCTTCTTGAATCCTCTCTAGAGTGTCGAACCAATGGCCTACAACTTGAATTTCAGTTCTGGGAAGAGCGTGAAGTCGCAAGGTGATAGATCTGGCGAATACGGTGGCTGGGGTACAACTGCCATATTGTTTTTCGCCAAAAAGGTCCTGATGAGCAAGGATGAGCAAGCACTGTCGTGATGTAGCAGCCAGTTACCTTGACGCCAAAGTTTGGGTCATCGTTGCCACATGTTTTCATGGCGCTTTCGCAAAACATCACAGTAGTATGTATTTGGTTGGGTGGGACAAATTCTTTGTGCACTATTCCCTTGGTTTCAAAGAAAACAATGATCATGTTCTTCACTTTGCTCTTCACCTGTCTCGCTTTTTTGGTCTTGGAGAACCCGGGCTCTTCCACTGTGAGACATGCGTAGAGCTCATGCTCTGTCCCCCAAACACTTGTTGAATCATTGTAAGGGTCTCTGTAGCAGCAAAGATCTACTACTCCTACTTTCCAGATTGCAGCACCAGTCCTGAAAATTATGGATTCCACCTCGTAGTAGCACTATAATGACAATAAAACAGCATCAAAATTAATAGAACACAAAGCTTAATCAGTTTATAGATAATAAAAGCTTACAGGTCAACATCCAATACTTCCTGGATTTCTCTCATGATTATCTTTCGTACTACTGGATATTGGAAATAAAATTACATGTTGTTAATAACTAGATTCGTTCCATTCACTTTGGCTGCCCAAGTTTATTTCAGATTATGTCATAGTGTATGTTGATATTTGTTTTTTTATGGAAACATAAAACTGTCTGCCAATCTAAATTCAAATTTAGTTTCATCTTTTGATGTTGTTTACATGATGCTCTTAAAGTTTAGCATACAAGTATTTACAATGTATTTAAAAATGTACAAGGTAAAATATTCATTACCTTCTTTGCCTTCTAGGACATCTGCAATCAAATATTGTAAATGAACAAATCTTCCCACAAGTAGCCAATGGTTTTATGGACACAAACCCAACTATCCGTGAACAGACAGTAAAGGTAATAACGTTTTATTCCAGAGGCATTGGATAAAAGATTTTCTCCTTAGTTTTGTACCAATTTTAAATACATCCTTTTCTTTTTCAGTCTATTATTCATCTGGCTCCAAAATTAAATTACAATAACTTAAATGTTGAGGTTCTAAGACATTTTGCGAGACTTCAGTCAAAGGATGATCAGGTACTGTGGACATTACATAATAAAACTCACTATAAAGGTTACTAAGCTATATCACATTTTTATTTTGATCAATTTTCAGGATTACAAACTTCATCAGTTTACTGAAAGCTAACTGCCAAAGCATTGAAGCAAAATGCCTAAACCTTTCAACTCAAAATAATGTCAAGTTTTCTCCTATAAACTTACAATTACATGTATGAAAAAGGCTGTGAAAACAGATACCCATCTTTGTAATTTTTCCCCTCCAGTGACCCAGGTGGGGTTAAAGATGGGTTACTCACATACCACTGCCCCCTCCGTCTCAGTCTACAACTGTCTGTGCTTTTATGGCAGTTGACTTCCCTAATTTTGAGATGTTTGAACATATATTTCCTGTAACTATAGCAGCAGGTGATGAGGATGTACTAGTCAGTTCACTATGTTCATTGATTGTTCTGATCACATAAGTAGTTAACAGCAGTAGGTTCTCAATGATATTCACTGTTCTGATACTGTATGTTGACCAGTTTGGTCTTTGTGTCCTTAGGAGCCAGTTAATTCTTAAACTGACTCATAAGATTGTGCTCTAAGGCCATAACTTGCCAAAAATGGTACAGACTATTCTGTCAGTACTGAATGAATCAATATCACCATTGCTGCTTCCAAATAAATTGTTTATCCTGGCAGATTCTTGTTTAATAGGACTTGTGGCCACTAATTACGTAACTGCAGTAAATAAAAATCTGTTAATGCCTGAGATTACGATGAAATTTGTGTACAGTAATTAGTGCCCACAAGTCCTATTAAACAAGAACCTGCTAGAATAAATGATTTCCTCATAAATGACAATGTCCCAGGTAAGGGTCCAAGTGGGGCCTTTGATAGTGTAGAGGGAGTATAGAACATTCTGATTATCAGCACTACCTTCCTTGAGTCTGTAGTGACTCGAGAATTTCGGTGTAAATTCTAGAGACACTCGGCCTTCCACTATCTCATACACCCAATATTTTAAAAGTAAGTAAGAGAGTGGAAACGTATCTACTGCGCTGCCGGTTTCTGTGTGAAAGTTGGAAGTTTGTACTGAGAAGACGATAAGCGGAGCAGTCGAACGACACCGACAAGTGTTTGCCGCAAGAGCCACAGACGCTGTGTGACAGGACACGGAGTAATTAAATGCTATTCTTTGCTGTGTTAGTGAATGTGATTGTTGAAAAAAAAAAAAAAAAAAAAATGAACACCTGACTATAGACCTTTAACTTAGCTCTGAACAAAGAAAGACGCATGGGACGTCTATAAATTATTTGGTTGTTTTTGAATTGCTGGTGGTTAAAATCTCGAAATATGACGCCGGCCGCTTTGGCCAATCGGTTCTCGGTGCTTCAGAACAGAACCACGTTGCTGCTACGGTCGCAGGTTCGGATCCTGCCTCGGGCATGAATGTATGTGATGTCCTTAGGTTAGCTAGGATTAAGTAGTTCTAAATCTAGGGGACTGATGACCTCAGATGTTAAGTCCATAGTGCTTAGAGCCATCTGAACCATTCGAAATAAGAGTGAAATACGAGAAGACAGAAATATTTACATGTGAAATTTAATAAGTCACGGCTGCAAAATACTAACACGAATTCTTTACAGACAAATGGAAAAACTGGTAGAAGCCGACCTAGGGGTTCCGTAGAAATGTTGGAACACGTGAGGCAATACTGACCTTATGACTTATTTTAGAAGCTAGATCAAGGAAAGGCAAACCTATGTTTCTGGCATTTGTAGACATAGAGAAAGCTTTTGACAATGTTGACTGGAATACTCTCTTTCAAATTCTGAAGGTGGCAGGTGTAAAATACAGGGAGCGAAAGGTTATTTACAATTTGTACAGAAATCAGATGGCAGTCATAAGAGTCAAGGGACATGAAAGGGAAGCAGTGGTTTGGAAGGGAGTGAGACAGGGTCGTAGCCTCTCCCCGATGTTATTCAATCTGTATATTGAGCAAGCAGTAAAGGAAACAAAAGAAAAATTTGGAGTAGGTAATAAAATCCATGGAGAAGAAATAAAAACTTTGAGGTTCGTCGATGACATTGTAATTCTGTCAGATACATCAAAGGACTTGGAAGAGCAGTTGAATGGAATGGACAGTGTCTTGAAAGGAGGGTATAAGATGAACATCAACAAAATCAAAACAAGGATAATGGAATGTAGTCAAATTAAGTCGTGTGATGCTGAGGGAATTTGATTAGGAAATGAGACACTTCAAGTAGTAAAGGAGTTTTGCTACTTGGGGAGCAAAATAACTGATGATGGTCGAAGTAGAGAGGATATAAAATGTAGACTGGCAATGGCAAGGAAAGCGTTTCTGAAGAAGAGAAATTTGTTAACATTGAGTATAGGTTTAAGTGTCAGGAAGTCGTTTCTGAAAGTATTTGTATGGAGAGTAGCCATGTATGGAAGTGAAACATGGACGATAAATAGTTTGGACAAGAAGAAAATAGAAGCTTTTGAAATGTGGTGCTACAGAAGAATGCTGAAGATTAGATGGGTAGATCGCATAACTAATGATGAAGTATTGAATAGAATTGGGGAGAAGAGGAGTTTGTGGTACAACTTGACAAAAAGAAGGGACTGGTTAGTAGGACATGTTCTGAGGTATCAAGGGATCACAAATTTAGCATTGGAGGGCAGCGTGGAGGGTAAAAATTGTAGAGGGAGACCAAGAGATGAATACACTAAGCAGATTCAGAAGGATGTAGGTTGCAGTAGGTACTGGGAGACGAAGAAGCTTGCACAGGATAGAGTAGTATGGAGAGCTGCATCAAACCAGTCTCTGGACTGAAGACCACAACAACAACAACAACAACAACAACGAAATGCGAGAATGTTATTGTGCATAATCCAATACATCATTAATTGGTGAAAACAGGGAAATTGTTTCGCAGAGTTGGATTCTGCATAAACGGTAAAAAGGGGTGAAAATTAATAAATACCATACAAGAAAAGACACAATGAAAATCTCAACAGTTTAGACTAAGAAGAGTTACGACGAGATCTATTCGACGTCAAAGATCCAGTGTGGAGAGTAAGCTGCCCTCTCACACATCGCGGGGGCGTGGACCCCGTAGCCGTTAACCGATGCCAACGACGCCAGCTGCTACTCACCGGTCCTGACTACAAATCTGTTCACTGACACTGATGCTGAAACCAACCTTTGACGCTGCCGGCGGCCGTGCTGTTCACCGACACTGATTCCACACCTGCTCACTGACACAGCCTGAAACTCTACTCCGGGTGAGCGAAAGACAATTAATTGAGTGTAAAGTTAAGGACACTGTTCACTAATAGACTGTTAGTATAGTTATTCTACTAAGAGCTGAATTTTTTAATGATAACTCTATCTTTAATTAAGAAAAATATGGATAATACTCAGAAAAGTGGGGGAACATCAGAACCAGCCATGCCCATGACAGTGACAAAAGAAATGCCAGACTGGACTGAGGTAGCAAATGTAATTAAAGCACTAAGTCTCAGACTTAAGCTTATACTCAGTGAATACTCAACAAAATGCTAGATTAGATGACCTAAGTGCAGCTGCAAATGCTCAGATTGCAACTTCAGGTGAAAAATTAGATGCACGTAGTGCAAATTCAGCTACTTTAAGACAAGAACTAAGTCTTCAGTTAGATTCGATAAATAATTAATGGAAAATCCCATATAAAGATGTGAAACAAATACTAGCAAAGAGATAGAGGGGCTGGCCAGTACTTAGTGCGGCCGTTAGATACACAAAACAGAACAGAAAATTTACGTTCCTAGCTTTCAGAACTTTGTTCCTTCGTCAGGGAGGAGAGAGGGGAAAGAAATGGAAGAAGGGAAAGTGGATTCAGTTACTCACAACCCAGGTTATGAAGCAACAGGGAAAGGTAAACAGGGAAGGTAGCAAGGATGGAGGCATGGTTCATGCCTCCATCCTTGCTACCTTGCATTTCTACTTTTTCCTTTTATACTTCTCATTTAAGTACCTATCTATATTTCCCTTTTTACATATTCATATACTTCTTTCTCAGAAGTCCTTCTCGTTTTCCATGGTTTCCAATAACCTTCAACTTATTTTATATAAGTAGGCCGAAGAATCAGGCTACACAAACACACGCGTACACAGAAAGAATACAATTACGCAAACAGTGATCTTACACATCAAATTGGAAGAACCGTCAGGGGTTGTAGGGGGAAAGGAAGGTGTACATCAGGAAAGGATGCACAAATTGTCATTTACTGTGATGGTTCTACATCGCACTCATGGTTATATAGGGACACTTTAGGGAAATATGCACACATTGTCGTTCACTATGACGGCTCTACATTGCCTAGGTATGTGAAAGAAACTATCAACAATGATGATTCTGTATTGCATATGTACATAAGGATATAATAATTATACATCAGGGATACATAAGAAGGAAGCGTGAGTAATTAAGGAGAGCATAAGCCAAGGAGGAATTAATGAGCATAAGCCAGGGCGGAACTGATTGTGATAATTATTCAGGAATGGCAGTCGAACATTTGTTCTGACAATTTGTTGGATAATGGGACAAGTGTAGCATAAGTAAATGTATGATGTATTGAATAGTGTATATAAATGTGGTGTCTACTGGAAGGTTAGAAGTGGAAGAGTAGTGGAGGACTCTAGGGGATTAAGTGAAGTATTAGGAAGTGAATGTTAAGTGTGAAAAAGATTTTATTTTCCAGAGGATATTATGGTGTACATAAAGATGTATACTTGGGAAATGAACAATAAGTCCTACTCAGGAAGGATGAAGGGGAGTGCACCCAGCATTTATTGCATATAAAGGGCAGATAGGCAAAAGGGCAGTATTGTGACAGAAGTCGCACTTTTGTAGGAACTATTCTGGTAAATTTAAATTCTATATTCTACTAGCATTTTTATGTTTATGAGTGTCAGAAAGCACAATTTCATTTGCCCTGAGTTCCTCCAGACTACAAGCTACTGTAGGTAATAAAATCTATTACACACTAAAGAAAAAATAGCACAGAGAATTAGAATGAAGAAAGAAATTATTAAGTGTCTATGACACCTGGAGTTTGTGGCTGGAAATCAAGAATGTTGTCCGCACGATTCTTAGATATAAAAGTACTAACTCCAACATCAGGTGAAATGCTCAGATAGTTATCATCAAAACAAAAAAAGAAGAGCTAGATGTTAAGTACACGATTACTAAAAGAAATATAATGTATACTGATTAATATGTAAATTAGCGTTATGTGGGATATTAAAGTACATAATGAATATGTACAAAATATCCCATGTTCGAGCTAAGGGGAGTGATATGTAGTGACTCGAGAATTCCTGTGTAAATTCTAGAGACACTCGGCCTTCCACCATCTCAAACACTCAATATTTTAAAAGTAAGAAAGAGAGTGGAGACACATCTACTGACAAGGGAACCTCCCCATCGCACGCCCCTCAGATTTAGTTATAAGTTGGCACAGTGGATAGGCCTTGAAAAACTGAACACAGATCAATCGAGAAAACAGGAAGAAGTTGTGTGGAACTATGAAAAAATAAGCAAAATATACAAACTGTGTAGTCCATGCGCAAGATAGGCAACATCAAGGATAGTGTGAGGTCAAGAGTGCCGTGGTCCTGTGGTTGGCGTGAGCAGCTGCGGAACGAGAGGTCCATGGTTCAAGTCTGCCCTCGAGTTAAAAGTTTAATTTCTTATTTTCACAAAGTTATGATCTGTCCGTTCATTCATTGACATCTCTGTTCACTGTAATAAGTTTAGTGTCTGTGTTTTGCGACCGCACCGCAAAACCGTGCGATTAGTAGACGAAACGACGTGCCTCTCCAATGGGAACCGAAAACATTTGATTGCAAGGTCATAGGTCAACCGATTCCTCCACAGGAAAACACGTCTGATATATTCTATATGACACTGGTGACAGCATGTGCGTCACATGACAGGAATATGTTGTCGACCCACCTAACTTGTACACTTGGCGAATGGGTGAAAAGATTCTTCTACCTTGCCCGATTTAGGTTTTCTTGTGGATGTGATAATTACTCCCAAAAAAGTGATGGAAACATAAGAGTTTGTCACATAAACTGAAAATAAAAAATTAAACTTTTCACTGGAGGGAGGACTTGAACCAAGGACCTCTCGTTCCGCAGCTGCTCACGCTAACCACGGGACTACGGCACTCCTGAGCTCGCACTATCCTTGATGTTGCTTATCTTGCGTATGGACTACTCAATTTGTATATTTTACTTATTTTTTCATAGTTCCACACAACTTCTTCCTGTTTTCTCGATTGATCTGTGTTCAGTTTTTCAAGGCCTATCCACTGTGACAACTTATAACTAAATCTGAGGGGGGTGCAATGGGGAGGTTCCCTTGTGAGCCACCGGTTTCTGTGTGCAGGGTAGAAGTTTGTATTGAGAAGACGATAAGTGGGGCAGTCGAATGACACCAATGGGTGTCTGCTGCAAGAGCCACAGACGCTGTGTGAGAGGACACGGAGTAATTAAATGCTATTCTTTGCTGTGTTAGTGAATGCGATTGTTGGAAAAAAAAAAAAAGAAAGAAAGAAAAATGAACATTTAACTATAGACTTTTAACTTACTTCATATCTTATCTCTGAATGAAGCAAGACGCATGGGATGTCTATAAATTATTTGGTTGTTAAAACCAGGCAGTTGTGATTATATTTAATTGTATCTAATGGGTATTGGTGTAGTTGACTTGCAAGAGTTTGTATGCTTATATGAAACGTGTGGAAATGAAAATACACCTGAGCTGAACTGAAAGTATGAGGTACCGAGTTATTTCAGGTGAGAGAGATTTGGTTCCTCTAACCAGCATTATTTCTTCAGAGAAGAAGTTATGGAGATCGAAGCAGCTGCATATCCAGAGAAGAGGATTGGCTAAACATTTCAAGTAAGTCAACTGTAGTAAGAGAAGTGTGGAGTTCGCAATCCAGTTTTGCACCGCTTCTCTTGTCACCGAAACCATTAGAAGCCCCACAGTTCAATGTGTGGTTTGCAGTAAGTGTACTGTGCACTTACTGCAAACCACTCATTTAACCATGACACTGAAGGAGTGTAGTGCTGACAAGCAGAATGTTCTATATTCTCTCATGAATATCATAACACTATTACAAAGTTTTCCGCTTGTTCCCTTTCCTGGGATATTCCAGTCAAAGCATGGTTGAGAGACTGTGTGAGATGCCTTTATCTCAAACAATGGAAAATCCAGGATGGAATGTTACAATATTAGAGAAGGAAAGTTGCTACTCGCCACAGAATGGAGATGCTGAGTTGCAATAGGCACAACAAAGAGATTCATACAATTATAGCCACACATTCGCGCACGCAAACGCGACTCGCACACACGTCTGCAGTTTCAGGCTGGTTTCAGTTGCCTGAGACTGCAGACGTGTGTGCGATTTGGGTTTGCATTAGTGTGTGTGTGTGTGTGTGTGTGTGTGTGTGTGTGTGTGTGTGTGTGTGTGTTGTTGACAAAGGCCTTAATGGCCGAATGCTGTAATTGTGTGAATCTTTTTGTTGTGCCTATTGCAACTCAGTACCTCCACTATATGGTGAGTAGCAACTTTCCTTCTCTAATATTGTTACATATGTCTATCTCTGTCGCATTAACTTCATTTCATTGGGTCCCTATGAAATTCCATCTCAGCAGATACTTGATCTGGTTTTTTGTTGTTTGATTTTGTGTACAATTTGGTTTACAGTTTCCATGCAAAGGCATTAAAAATTAAGTAAAATGTATGTTTGTTTTTGCTTTTTATTCACTCAAAATAAAAATCAATACTTTGCTCAGAACAAGTTTTCAGAAATAGAAATCTCAAGGAAAGTGGAAAAACCTCTAAAATAGTCTAGAATTTGTGGGTTCCTCAAAAGCATAAATTAGATACATTTCTGGAAAGAATGTTCTGTTATGCCCTCATCTTCACTGGTTTTACTCATATGATCGAAAGTCTGATTCCCTACTAATGCTACAGAGAAATAGATAAATGATAGAGAAATGATTTTGGTAGAAAAGGAGTGTCACATGAAAACAATATTAAATCATTTGAGTTACCTTTCTGTAAATTAATAAATTTGCTGTTAATTTTTGTGATATTTTGCTTAGTTGTCCCACTCAATAATATTGTAATTTTTTTTAAGTAATTAGGTTTTTTCCCTGATGAATAAACTTATTGTTCTTTTCTGTAGAATTCTCACTAAAACATACACATTAGAGACTAAGTAATTCATCCAGTACAGATGAGGGGGTCAAATACAAATAATGATATTTGTTAGTAACATAATTTGAGAATATGATGTTCATGACAGCGACACTTGGAAGTAAACATCGGTTCTCTAGCTCCCTGTGTCTGACATGGGTTTTTATAGAATGGAGGAACAGACAGTGGTAGGTGCCAGAGTTGATGCTGGATTCACAGGTTTATATATGGTGGAGAAGGCAACAGTGTGCATTCTTAAGCAGTGAATACAAGATTTCTAGCAGAAGTTGATCAGGTCGGAATACACTGAATGCCAACTAAACTGAAGGTACACAAACTGAATGAATAGGAATGCAGAAAGTGAAGAAGCGTGGCTACAAAACATTAAGAAATGTTGACATGAATGGAGGACTCGAGATAGAGAAATATGTTTATATAACAGTTATAGTAATGATGTACAGGGGAGGGGAAAATAAAAGTGGCCTGGAGAACAGAGTTCCAGGGTAGGGTACAAAGAATTACAGCAGAGGAAAGGAAATACAGTTTTAACCTGGCGATAGCAGATGTTGAAAGTGACCACTATTCGTCTCTTGGCACTTTTGTGCCATGGCCAGCAAGTTACTGAAGATTGATCGAAACTGGAATTGCTGCAGTCTCATCCAAAATGTTCTGCTGCAGTTCTTGAAGACTGTGAGGGTGGTTGTGATACACCATATACTTGATGACTCCCCATACAAAGTAATCACATAGGAGTGAAGATTGTGTAAATGTGCCCTAAGGTTCAGCAAGCTATATGGGCAGTTGCTCCATCCTATTGGAAATAACTGTAAGTTTTTCTTCCTCTGTTAATGCTGCCACAAATGGTTTCAAAATGTTGGCAAAGTAATGCACCGGAGTCGGAGTCTGATGAAAGAAGATGGGACCAGTAATGCAACATACAGATACTGCACACTAAAACCCAACCTTTGATTCTCTGAGATGACATAACCACTCAGGTGAAACCAAGCTTTATCAGACATAAAGAACAGATCTATACCCAAGCCATTCATTGTTATCTCAGTGAACAGCCACTCACAAAACTGGAGGCACTGAGGAGCATCTGCTGGTTTTAGTGCGTGAACAACAGGCGCTCGGTAGGTGTGCAGGTCCAGGTGGAGTATCTTCTACATGATCATCGTGATAGGCAGGTCTCTTGTGATAGGCCTCAAGTTGATTTAGGAGGACTCTGAAGCATTTTCTGGTGAACTGCAGCCACAGTTTCTGGTGTGTAGACACATTTCAGAATGTTTTTGACTTATTCAAAAGAAATCGTGTCTCATGCCATTTTTGGACTAAGCTTTGCATGGCCCTCTTTGCTGGCACTTTGACACCATTAACTACTCAGCAAACAACTGACTACACTGTTTCCACAAGTTTGTTGTCACATAACTTTCCATCATGAATACCCGGTGCTCCACTCACACTGACGCAGCCCACACAATGCTCTGAACTTGTGTGGATCACATGGTGGGCGTACACATGATGGCTGCACCACATTGTACGATTGTATGCAGGCATGTACATCCAGTTGTATCCTCTCATCCAACCCACTTTTATTTGCCCCACACTGTATATAATAATGGTAAAATATTGTAATGAAAGTGTCTTTCAACATGAGGGAAGTGTCCTTAGACAGCAAACAAACAGGTGTCCTGAAAAAATGACACATTGTGAAAAAGTTACATTGGAGCAATAACTGGAAGAGTGTAATGTGATGGCTGATAATGTGTGTAGTGCTGATGAGTATGAGGCATATGCACACACTGCCAGGTAGATTAATATCAACAAAATGACAAAGCTCAACTGCTGTATATGAGCCAAATGACAAAGATGATTGCAAATTCCCATGTCTGCCATGCTATAATGGGACTGAGATGAGAAGAAAAAGTGCTTCATGTATGCTGATTCATGTGAACAGTTTACGTTACTTTGTTCAACAGTGAAGATTGTACTATGTTTGCACGTGACACACTGCGTGACAAGCACACATTTATGTGGATTTGCATTTATTAATGTGAGTTATGACAGAGAGTGCTCTGCATAAAGTCAGCCAGGGGCTTATGTTAGTCAAATTTAGGATCCAGATATTTCACACAATGGACACCATCAGTGTGGAAGACTACGGCAGAAATCATGGGGTCACAGGTGTCATAGGTGTGGGGATATGAAGAATATAAGGCAACAATGTAAGGAGGAACTGTGGCATATTAGTAGAAATTTACAGAGTGCCTGATTCCTAGTATATGATCAACTTCTCTTAAAACTAGTCTGGTGCACTTATCAACAGTGCTGCTTTGAAGGCTTCAGGCTTAATATTTGCATTAATGTTTCCTAGTTTGTCATAGCATAAACTTCATTTGTTATTGTTAGTATGGTTTATCCATTGATGAATGTCATACTTGAAACTGTCTTACCAAGACCAGATTTCATATCTCATAACAATTCTTTTTCATTTCTTCAGGGTGGTATTCGAACAAACACCACTGTGTGCCTAGGGAAAATAGCTCAGCACCTGCATCCACAGATAAGACAAAAAGTCTTAATTTCTGCTTTTATAAGAGCCATGAGAGACCCATTTCCTCCAGCTCGGAGTGCTGGTAAACTTTATACTTAATTTGTGTATGTTATTGTGCATGCTTTTATTCTCAATCTAAATAATATTTATAATTTTTTAAATTTATTTGTGAGCATCTTTTTAGATTCTGTAATTAACATTGTGTACAGCTCTTGATTGAAATGTGCTATCTTTTGTGTGTGATATTACCAACAACGGGAAGTATGAATAGAAAACTTTAAATTTCTACTATGCGATGTATGTACTTAATTGTTAAACATATTTGGGGAATTTTCTGACAGTTATGGCTAGAACATATTATTTGCAAGTGTAATTCATGCTCAATAGTCTTGCACTATTTGTAGTTTATTGACGCAGCTTCTTTACACAGGGTGCTCCACGAAAATATGCAAATATTTTAATTTGTATTCTATTAGTAAAACCAAAGTAAAAAGTTCATATAACCATAGATCCACGAATGTTTAATTATGGAGTTACGGCTAGTGAAAGATTTTGCCTGAAATTTAGCAACTTCGCTAATATAAAGCCATCGCAAAACTGTATGGGGTTAAAGTAAAGCATGATTTCCATTGTTGTTATTGATCTAGTGAATGTAATATAACATGTCCCAGACGTATATCTGCAGTAGTTTTCTAGAACATTCAGAGAACCAAAGAAGTAATTTCATGAAAATTTTAATTTATTAAGTATTTGGCCCAATTTGTTTTTTAAATTTCAGACAATTGCACAAAGTTTTCAACAGAAGTTGTAGAGAATTTAATTTTGGAAAAATGATGGTAATAATGCTAACTCAAACTGTACGAACGTGTCAGATACTCTACAAACTACAACAGTTACTATGTGGTTTCACTTAAACACACTGTTATTATTATGTTCTTTTGCTGAACAATACAGAAAACTAACTCATTGCAAGATTAGGAAATGACTGAAACAACTCACTAATGGTTTCCAACAATGACATAAATGTTTCTACATTCTTAATGGAAAGTAAACAAATAACAACAAAATAAATGGAAACCGTGCTTTACTTTAGATCCGTACAGTTTTGTGTTGGCTTCTTGGTAGCGAAGTTGCTAAATTTCAGGCAAAATCTTTTGTTAGCCATAACTCCGTGACTAAACATTTGTGGACCTTTATTTATATGAACTTTTTTCTTTAGTTTTACTTGTATAATAACGTATTAAAAAATGTGCATATCTTCGTGAATCACCCTGTATACTCCAGCTGTCAATATTCTATTGTAAATTGTGGAAGGTTATATGCTACAGGATCAAAGAATTTCTGTTTATTCGTGCAAAACACACATGCAGGTATCCGTTGCATTAAGGTCTCTTGGTTTTCTTGACACATTAATGCTTGAGTGATAACTTAAGCTTTTGACAACTGCCTTAGTCATCTTCAGACGCTGACTTGTGTATGATATTGTGCTGGTCTTTTATATCTAATACCGGCCATCTTACAACATGGTGATGCCATACAGAGTTCGTGGGGATTGCATATTCTGCCAAAGTTTATGGTGGCGTCTGCATTGGAGAGATGGTAATAGTGACACTGGTCCCATTGGAAAGTAAAAAACTTGCTGTAGCATCTGAGCACCTGCTCATTATGCATCAATGCTCTTTATCAGTTTATTAATCATATGAGTAGTACGTACACTAGTACTAACAAGGGAACCTCCCCATCGCACCCCCCTCAGATTCAGTTATAAGTTGGCACAGTCGATAGGCCTTCAAAAACTGAACACAGATCAATCGAGAAAACAGGAAGAAATTGTGTGGAACTATGAAAAAATAAGCAAAATATACAAACTAAGCAGTCCATAGGAAACATAGGCAACATCATGGATGATATGAGCGCCGTGGTCCCGTGGTTAGTGTCAGCAGCTGCGGAACGAGAGGTCCTTGGTTCAAGTCTTCCCTCGGGTGAAAATTTTTTATTTTCAGACAATTATCAGAGTTCAGGCACTCACACATAATCAACTTCGCTGTGCAAAATTCCAGGACATGTTCAGATTTGCTTGGACACGTGCAGAATTTGACGGTCTAGACACGGAAAAATTTGAAAACCTTAAAAACATATGTTTTGACAGAGCACAGAGAAAACTGTGCGACTGTGAAACTGTTGCATTAATTTGTTGAAGTTTATGTGACACACTCTTATGTTTTCATCAATTTTTTGGAAGTGATTATCACATCCACAAGAAAACCTAAATCGGGCAAGGTAGAAAAATCTTTTTACCCATTCGCCAAGTGTGCAAGTTAGGTGGGTCGACAACATATTCCTGTCATGTGACGCACATGCCGTCACCAGTGTCGTGTAGAATATATCAGACGTGTTTTCCTGTGGAGGAATCGGTTGACCTATGACCTTGCGATCAAATGTTTTCGGTTCCCATTGGAGAGGCACGTCCTTTCGTCTACTAATCGCAGGGTTTTGCGGTGCGGTCGCAAAACACAGACACACTAAACTTATTAGAGTGAACAGAGACGTCAATGAACGAATGGACAGATCATAACTTTGCGAAAGTAAAATTTTCAGTCGAGGGAAGACTTGAACAAAGGACCTCTGGCTCCGCAGCTGTTCACGCTAACCACGGGACCACGGCGCGCCTGAGCTCATATCACCCTTGATGTTGCCTATATTGTGCATGGACTACTCAGTTAGTATATTTTGCTTATTTTTTCATAGTTCCACACAACTTCTTCCTGTTTTCTCGATTGATCTGTGTTCAGTTTTTCAAGGCCTATCCACTGTGCCAAATTATAACTAAATCTGAGGGGGGTGCGATAGGGAGGTTCCCTTGTAAGTCCATGATTGTTAAGGAGAAAGTTAAAAAGTTGTCATTTGTAGAGGTTTTACTTGAATGAAAATCAGATGGATAATTTGGTCACTCTGTGTACTGCAAGCCACCACATACTTATTATCTCAGAAGTTTGCTGTTTTAAATAAGTTGACACATAGTCACAATTATTTCTGAAAAGGACTGTCCAGACTGCAGTAGTAGACATTTGAAGAAATTGATCCAAAAGTAAGACTACAATGAACATGCTGTTTATTCACACTGTAAAAAATGAGAAGGCAAAGAGAGTTAATCCACTCATAACTCTCCTTCCTTTTTTTGAGGCTACTTCTACAAAAATAGGTAGGCTCCTTGGCAGATAAAGTATTCTGACCAATTGTCAGATCTTAAGAAGACAGGACATGCTCTGCAAAATAAAGTTTGTTGAATGCTACTAACAAGGAGAGGTCTCCAGCAGTGTGATCGATCTTCTGAAACTACCTAGACGGTGATGTAGGTTAAGATCCAGGTATCACGCATTGCAGCCATTCACCCTGGTGGGCCCTCATTTGCGAGTAACCCAGAATTTTGTGTGCTACTCAGTAGCATTTAAAAAGTTGTGTTACGTAGATCGGTTGCATTGTAAAATAGATAGGTTAACAGCTTCACATAAAGGAGGTTGTCAGTTTGAATCTTGTCAGGTGCACTAAATTTTTATTTTTAAATATATATGTAAATAATTGTGATCTTAATTTTTATTCAATTAATTGATTTAAATTTAATTGTTTAGTTACATTCCTTTGGCACATAATTTTAATCATAATATTAACTTCATTTGCTCTCATTTTTCCTCCTGTCGTTCTTTCTCCGCTTGAAATCTTTGTTCATGTGTTTTTAATTAATTTTATGTATTAATTTCTATTAAATTTCTTTTGTTTCATCAACATTTTTTCATCCTCATTATTGCATTCATTATATCTATTTCTCATTTTGCTTGAATTTTGTTTTACTTATAAACCCGTCTTTCATTTAAATTTTCATCTGCGTTATTTTGTCCATAGTGCAGTAGTTATTTAGGTTATGTTTTAAATGTTTGTATGTTGATTATGATGCAAAAAAAAAATGCACATGTGATAACAAAAACATATTTTTCACACCACTGCACAAATATTAATGGATTATTTTGTCTTTTGTTTCTTGATTGATAGATCGGCATTTTCAAATAATTGAATATTATAATAGATAAATATAATTAAATTCATGTTCACAAAAATTGTGATTGGAAAATGAATGAGATAAAGAAAAACACTACAAATGAAAACGTTCATACAGTGATTAAAATGATGGAACAAAGGAACAGAAATTAAAAATTACATTTAAACCAATTAACTGAATAAAAGTAATGATCAAAGTAATTTTTGGGTAAAAATTTAAAAATAAAAAAATTAATGCACCTTAAGAGATTTGAACTCACAACCTCCTGCATGTGAAGTTGTTATCCTGTCCATTATACCATGCAACCAGGCTATGTAATGCAACTTTTTTAATACAATTGAGTGTCACACAAAATTCTGAGTTATTTTTCATCAATTGCTTACAAACGTGAGCCCACCAAGGTGAACACCTGCAGTGTGTGGTACCTAGGATCTTAACCTACATTACCGGGTAGATAGTTTCAAAAAGTTGATCGCACAGCTTGGGACCTCTCCCTTTAAGTTATAACCACATTAAGTATCAAAATTGGGACAAATCGGGTAATAAGAACAGGCTTATGTTTGATGAGACAAAAGTCATATCCGTTGCATCATCATGTGTTGATTCTATCATGAGAGAAGGTGTTGAAATCAGAACAGAAGCTATATTCTTTGTGGTGCATGGAAGTGAGTGCTCAATCTGAGGACTACTGAGAAATATACGACATTGTTGACGTAAAGCTATCAGGTTTTTAGCCAAGTGGCATTGCTGGAAAATCAAGTTTCAAGGAATGTCATACTCATTATCTTAGCTGGAAGACGCTCATTGCCGGAAGACGCTCATCGAAACAATGCGGCATCTCAGCACTACCACCCCCTGGAAACTTGGGAACTTTTCATTATTAGTATTCACTGAAAAAAATTACATACCAGACTGTTATTTTCCGGTATGTTCAACGATGATAATTGTGTCCCTCCAATGTAGATATTGGTAAATCTCTAGTAGCGTATAGAAATCACTTTACCTGTGTATGAAATCACCATCGAAAATTTGGTCAACAGTTAGATATCAGAGACTACCCCTGTATCAGTTACAGATATTGGCTCCTAACACTGAGGAGTGGAAAAAATCATCATAAACTTCACTTATCAGTTAAAACTAAATTGGCAAGAAAACTGAGAAAACTTAATCCATGCCTTTGATTTCTTTTCTAAGTTCCCAGAGACTCTTTCTATGAGGTGTGTAATGACAAAAAATTTCTGTGAAGAATTATAAAAAAATATAAATACCACACTTGGCTGTGCAAGACTAGCCAAACTAACATCATAAAGTACTTAATCAAATAGTAGAAATCTCAGATTGGAATGTCAACAATACTATGTAGGGGATAGATTGTTACGCACCCTAGGGTTATTAGGGTTGCAAACAGGCACAGTAAAAAGACTTACACATTGAGCTTTCGGCAATATGATGAGTGGAAACACAGGCATTTAATTGAAAAAAGTAGAGAGCAGAAACAAAATTAATATCTGCAGTTGGATGAGTTTCTACTGTCTCAAGCTCTTTCAAAACTAAACCTGTTTGCACTATTTATTCTGCAATATTATACATTGTCTAATACATCTTTCTTTTTGAAAGAGGATCATGAGTTGTCTAATTCTGTCTTCTGAATCTTTATACCAACTTGTTTATTCCTATACAAAGTGTGTAAGCTGTTGATTGATGCTAGACAACTTCCCAAGTTTAATAATCCAAAAAGGTTTATCATCTTGGTGAGCTCTGTCTTCTTGGTTTTCCATTCTTCAGTTTTTCTCTGACTTTGTCATTCATTCGGACAGCAATATCCTCATTATTTTTGTTCCACTTTCAAAATTGCATGCTTTTGCCATTATTATTAGTGTCTTGAAATACAGTGTATCACTTTGGATACCAGTTATAAATGTTTGGTATTGAACGTGGTATTTTTTGCATTTTACTTGCTTCTGTCTTATGTCTCAGTTCCTTGAAATTAAAATGTAGTTGTTTACTTAATTTTCCACACATTTTACTCTCAAAGACACTATGATGAAAGATACTCAGTTCTCTGTGTATTACTCCTTGTCACATTGCCTAATAAATTTGTATAGTTTATACAGTTCAACAGTAATCAAAATTTCTATAATTTTGTTGGGAAAAGAGATGAGTGGGAGGATGGACTGAAACAGGGACTAAATATTTAGCTGTTAGTCAGAAGTATAGACTGAGGAAACTGTTGGTACCCTCAAATCTGAGGCCAATGTTAGTTTGTGTGTTGCTTAATGTTCACAGCACTCATAAGAGAATGAGTTTCTTCATTAATTTACAACATGAGATTTCATGTACATATTTGTTAAAGGTAATTTGTGATTCAGGTATAAGGAATTGTTTGAAATTGTTCTTTTTTTTTATGAGTAAAAAGAAAATTAGTCTTATTTTTCTATTTTCAGGCGTTCTTGCTCTTGCTG